>NC_056725.1:1336604131-1336942271 GCF_019279795.1 Protopterus annectens
TCAGCAAGCCTATGCTGATAGGCTGCTAAGGTTGCACCACCAGGCAGGTTAGTGATTATTCTGCATGTATTGTTATATAAAATATGTTTTGAGAGCATGAAAGAATGTGTTGTAGTCCAATAAAACAGCCATAGAATTGCCTGAATAAGTCCTCTGCATGTACTGCCAGATAAAAACGTCAGAGAGGCAGAAAAAGAGTGTAGTAACCCATTAAGAAAGGTAACATATGTCTGGAGTAATATCTCTGCAGGCACTTTCATATAACATAAGTGAGTGAGCCTGAAAAAAAGATTGTTCTAACCCATTAATAAAGGTATAATATGTCTTGAACATGTATGCCATAAACACCGTTAAAACAAATAAAGGAGTGAGCCTGTGGAAAAGTGTGCAATGTCATTAATAAAGGTCTAAAACCCAGAGTGTGTCTGTGTCACAGAGTCTGAAATGTTGTAGTACCCTTGCATTATACAAACAGTACTGTTTGAAAATGTGCTGGCAACCCAGAGTTATGCAGCCCCATATAAAGTGGGTGATGGAAGTGCTAGTAGCTGTGAAACATATATACAGTCCACAATAGTCAGTTACTGGCTGGCATGAATACGTAAACCTGGTACACATGTAGCATGTAATTATTCACCAGAAATGTGAGTGTGTGTTAAGAAATGCAGGGTTCTGTACAAATCGAAGTGAAAATGTCATGTGAAAACATCCCAGATATGTAGATAAAGAAATATAAATGCAAACAAGAAATATGTAGCAGTAACACCTGAATCCTGGGCAGTTAGTTTGTCAGATATGGGTCAGGCATATATTGAACTAGCCAAACCCATGACACAACCTAATGTATGGTGGCAAGTGTAATAATACAGGTAGGGGATATACAACTGCAGTCACTGGGAATGTAGTGTAGACTAAAAGGTCATTATAAGATGTTAACTGAGGTTTTTTCTACACCCTATCGTATGTGTATAAACCATGCAATTCCACACCTCAGTGGGTATGTGTAACCTTAAATATTTGTTGGGACACATGTCCTATTGTTTTATAAATATTTGCATTGATGTTGATGCATGTGCCCTGTTCAAACACCACGTTCATGGTGGCCTGTTGCTACCAAACATCCCTGCATGCTGTTGGAATATCCACTGTCGTTCAATATATGCATGTGTTATGCTTGCTGTTCAACTGTTGGAACCTTGGTGTGTTGGGTTAATGGGAATATTACTGCATGCTGTTACAACTAATCTGGAATGCTGTTGTTTATGTTGTAATTAAACACACCTAATCACAGAACGTATGGGAAAGCCGGTCCCAGCGGACCCACCTGTCCCTCCTCAGTTGGCGAGTGCACCTGGCACCAGCAGCTCCGGTGCCCAGCCCGGGCTCCCCTCCTCCGTTGGTCCTGTGCCACCTTCAGGTGGAAGCGCTGCAGGGGATGGGGCTCACCCCCCCCCTGTGCAAGTGTGAGCAGAGAAGGACCACCCGTCACCCTTCGAAGGGTCCAGGCTGTGGTGCGTAGGGAGATCCAGCGTTCAGTCGCTGATCCCCTACGCCAGCTTAAGGCGAGAGTGGCGCGTCTCTCGGGTGAGCCTACCCATCCTGCTCAGCCCCCAGCACAGCCACCCTCGGGGCTGTGAAGGTGCAGTGGTGACTGCCCATGGGTGGGGATCTCAGTTCCACTGTTACCATCTGTGGGCTCATGGGCTTGCAATTTCCAAACATTATTCCCTGTCAATTGTGTTCACCCACCCCATGTGTCAAACTCTGCCCCTGTATGCATCTTGTTTGTCTTGTCTGTTTACCTCCCCAACCTACCTCCCCAAATATACCTACTTCCTCTACCTCACATTCCACTCTCACCTGAAAAAAAAATAAAAAAAAAGGGCAATCTGTTCCCACAAAAAAATTACGCCCCATACATAGCTGACCAATTCGCACACGTGTCCACTGGACATGTAAACTGATAATTCTAATTGGCAGTACAACATATTTTGTTGTCCTCACCCCTCTCTCAGGGGTGGAAGGTTTCAAATTTCACACCAAATTTCATACATATGCACAGCTGTTGCTGGTAAAGAAATGGGCAGCTATGGACCTTCCCTACACCCATCCTGCACATCCCGAGCTGGTTTCCCTACTGTCTTTCCCTCTTTGTGCCCCCTTTTTCACCACTTTCCTATCTCCCCATTTTCTTTTCTTTGAAAGAAATTAGCATGGGGGTTAGCGGGAGTAAGCACTTTTAAGCAGTAGTTAGCGGGGGTGCACGAGTGTGAGCTTGTGTGCGCTTAGCTAAGCATCACTACGTGTCGTGCAAACCCACGCAAACCCGCTTACAACTGCTTAAAAGTGCCTTAGTCACTCTGTATGACAGGGCCCTTGTATTGCTCAGCAGCAAAATAAAATACACCTGTCAGTCTCGAACCCCAGACATTGGGCTCACCAGTCTGCATGAAGTACCACTACACCACAGCAGATATACAATAACTCAGTGCTGAAAGCAATATATCATGCATTACCATGAGTGAATGTAAAGGGAAAATAGGAATGGCATAACACAAATCTTGTTCTGTGGGCCTTAACCAGCAGGTGTTGTGGAATTGCATGACATGACTGTGAAAAGAGAATCAGCCATGCTAGTAGGGAATAAGGTTACAGTAGCAGCTTACAAACCCCACACAGTATCAGAGCAGGATAAACACTGGCATATTTGCATAGGTCACAGGCCAGACCTCCCAACAGTGACTGATCTACAGTGATGACCCTGATTTGTAAACAAATGTTAGCTGTGCCCCTCTGACTCCCTGTGAAATGTACTAACAGTAGGCAGACAAGTGTTGAATCTCATTGAATGACAAATGTCAATAAGTGAGAGTAGACACCACTTGCACGTCAGAAAATGTGTAGTAATACATATGCTCTGAATCCCCCAAAGTCTGAACTGCAAAATGTCTGAACTATATCGCAGGTGTAACCCAGTGATATGTATCTTTCCCTGAGGCTGTTCAAATATATACATGAGAGTATCTGAGGCCTGGAAGAGTCAGAAACACACAGGCATATCAGCTTTTCTGCTGTTACACACTCTGCAAATAGCTGTAGAATGAATCCCACAAGCATGCCTTTATGTAGAAATACAACACAGAAATATCAAAGGATGTAGCCATGTACTGCTAGCAACCACCTGTGACAATGCCATTGTTCATGTGCTGAAAAGACTGCTGTGGTGCACAGTCAAAGAATACTAGGCCGACCTCTGTCTACCATCTGGATATGTCCACAGGTGGGAGCTACTCAGACAGACTACAAGCCTTCATAGACTTACAGGTACACAGCAACTCTGCATGTTCAGTAAGATAAACATCACACAATAATAAATAATGCACTCTGCAGTTCTGCACCCCTACCCAAAGGTAGTATATACCCATGTAGTCAGGCACAACCAAGGGTGTAGGTAGGCATACACAGTACAGAAATATGTCCAGTTGTCCTGAGCAGACTGTGCTATTGTCAACACAAACCACAAACTGTTCAGTAGTGAGTAACGTACTAATGATAGTATAACAATTCACAAACAGTGCATGTGCCTGATATTCATAATTGGTAGTACAACATACTTAGTTGTCCTCACCCCTCTCTCAGGGGTGGAAGGTTTCGAATATCCCACCTAATATATTGCATATGCACAGCTGTTGCTGGTAAAGAAATGGGCAGCTATGGACCTTCTCCACACCCATCGTGTACATCCCAAGCTGGTTTCCCCTACTGTCTTCCCCTCTTTGTGCACCCTTTATCACCACATTCCTATATCCCCATTTACTTTCCTGTCAAAGACATGAGCGCGGGGGTTAGAGGGAGGGAGTGAGCACTTGTAAACAGTAGTAAGCGGGTTTGCACCAGTGTGTGCATGTGTGCGCTTAGCTTAGCATTACTAAGATATGATAAGCTACGCCAAGCTTAGCTTAGTATTGCTAACATAAAATGAGCTAAGCTAAGCTTAGCTTAGTATCGCTAAAATACAATAAGCTAAGCAAAGCGTAGCTTAGCTTCGCTGAGCATCGCGCAAACCTGCGCAAACCCGCTCACAACTGCTTAAAAGTGCCTTAGTCACTCTGTATGACAAGGCCCTTGTACTGCTCAGCAGAAAAATAAAATACCCTTGTTAGTCTCAAACCCCACACCTTGGACTCACCAGTCTGCATGATGTACCACTACGCCACAGCAGATATACAATAACTTGGTGCTGAAAGAAATATAACATGCATTACAAGGAGTGAATGTAAAGGGAAAATAGGAAAGCCATAGGAATACATTGCAATAAAGAAATATAACATACATTACAAGGAGTGAATGTAAAGGGAAAATAGGAAAGCCATAGGAATACATTGCAACAAAGACATATAACATGCATTACAAGGAGTGAATGTAAAGGGAAAATAGGAAAGCCATAGGAATACATTGCAATAACTACTGTTGTATGCCAGTTAATTCCCTAATCCCAAAAGAAAGTACATACTACCATGTATCCAGTGTTAGCACTAGGAGGTGTGAGTAAACTTACACACTGAGAAGAGTGTACTGAAAGAAGCAACAGTCAGGTTTCAGTACAACATGCATTTCACTGGCTACAACCCAGCCTCAGATATGAGACATATACCAACCTTCTGACTGACACAACAGTGTCCACAGCAAACAAGCATGGTCCCCACCTTGCTACACTGAAAGGCCTATGCCTACCTAACCTATCATTTTATAGCAGTGTCCTGAAATCACAGTGAGAACTGCAATTACCACACAGCAGGCTGCATGCAATTACTAAATGGTGGGCACCAATTGGTGCAGAGGCCATCACATGCACATGTGCAGATACCTACAAAAGCAGCCTGTACTTGCTGTCCACACATGCAATAATATCATTGCAGCAACTGGAGAGAGAGAGAGAGAGACAGACAGACAGACAGACAAACAAACAGAGGCAGTTGGAGACACCAATCAGAATAAAAAAAAAACAAAGAGAGGCAGTTGGAGACACCAACCCAAAAAAAAAAAAACAAACAGAGGTGGTTGGAGACACCAACCAGAATAAAAAAGAAAAACAGAGGCAGTTGGAGACAGCAACCAAAAAAATAAATAAAACAAAGAGAGGCAGTTGGAGACACCAACCAAACAAAAAAAAACAAAACAAACAGAGGCAGTTGGAGACACCAACCAAAAAAAAAAATGTCAACAGGTACAACAGACAGAGGTGAGAAATACAAAGGTAAGGTATGTAACAAAGATGTATTTGCTGGCATCTGAATGATGTGTCTGAAGGGTACTCTACATACTGTGAACCCTCCATATGTGGTAGCAGTCCGTATCTATATGTATATGCAGATGTGCATAGGGCAAGGGACATACTGCAACTGTTAGTGAAGGCTGGACATATATATGTATTTGAAGGCTGCTATGTGTACATATCTATGTAGGTTGTAGTGTGTGGCATTGAAAACAGCAAGCAGTACAGGTATATGTCATGTGGTGGTTAAATGCTGTGGGACTGAGTTACAGCCAGTGAGTTCTGCTACAGCCATACGGCCTGAGGACAGCAAAATGCATTCTGCACAACACTGTGCAATATTATTACATAATTGTATGTCTCACAACTGTTTCATAATTGATATTCCCACCATGAAAGGTGGGCAGTATATGTGCCTATATGTGCATGTATATGTACAGCAATGGATGTTTACAAGTTTGTATATATATATATATATATATATATATATATATATATATATATATATATATATGTATATATATATATATATATATATATATGTGTGTGTGTGTGTGTGTGTGTGTATATATACATATATATATATATATATATATATGTATATAAATATAAATATATATATACATATATTGATATATATATGTATATATATATATATATATATCTGTATATATACATATATGTATCTATATATGTAGATATATATATATATATATATATATATATATATATATATATATACACACACATACATATATACATATATAGGTATATATTGATATATAGATATGTAGATATATACATATATAGATATATACATATATACATATATAGCTATATATAGAGATATATAGATATATACAGATATATATGGACAGCACAGTATGGTGTATGTTCACATTCCCTGGTAACACTGTCTTGTGTGTCTCCTGTAGTCTGCACAGATTACATACCTCAGGCATAGGTATCTGTAAGTAGGGGCACACAGTACTGTAAGATATGCAGGAAATGCTCATCTGTGTCAGCATACATTTGTGTGTTGTATGAATGTCTGATGTGTGTGTAATGATGCCTGTACCATGTCCGCAATCACATGTGTGTTGCAGGGTTTGTGTGTGTACCTAGCAACATGTATACTCTGTTACAGCAGTATGCCAGCTATATTAACAACTGTGCACATATGTTAGGTAGGGGTATGGCATCAACGACTAGGGTGGGTTACTGGTTATACTGTAACTGTACTTCACATTCATTGCAATGGATGACATATTTCTTCATGCATTAGCTTGATATGTACCCCCGTGGCAAGGCTGTGCATTGGATCCCAAACACTGTGCCGAGTACTGGTGTATACTGGTTTGTTATATGGAGTGTTGCAGGCACTGTCAGCCAGTTGTGGGCTGAGCACTGATATGTGGTATTGAATGTGTGTATCCTCTGACAGATGAACATATGCTATATATGGCAGTTAACTGATATCTGTACTGTATAATATTAAGTGTGCCACATGACTTGCTCTCACATATTGTTTACTTGTCTTCCAGGCTAATGGCTCATCAAAAGAATCCCTCCTACACAGCCGCAGAGGAACAGGAAATCCACAACAGCCTGGTTCAGCACTATACCCTGCTGTTTTCCAGGGCTAGCCAGCACCAGCAGGGGTGTACTGCACTGTGGCAAGATCTTGTTCATTGGGTAAATGACATAGGCATGCATAACCGGACATATGAGCAGGTACACCATCACTGCAGTGATTTAAATAGACATGTCCGGTGGCGTGCATCTGATATCCATAGACAACAGCTTGCCACAGGTGGTGGGGTGGCCATACATCCCCCCCCCCTCACCAGAGTGGAGGAACTGCTCCTAAGTGTGGTGGCTCCTGGCCTACAGCAGCAACAACATCACACATGTGTCATCATGGAGGCTGGAGCCACCCAGCATGGTGACATGGAGCATGCAGGTAACATGCCCTAGCTGTAGACTACTGTTACCTGTATTGTTAGATTATGCATATGCGAGATGTGTACTGTGTTTAGCAGTTGTGCTGCCTATTGTGTGCAATACTGATATTGTGAATAGTATCTGTACACCTATGCCTGTTATTCTACTGTAGTTTAGCACACTCACAGTAGCAATGCCACAGTTGTGGCCACTGACAAACTGTGTCATATTCTTGTAGGTCCCTCTGTTGTGACAGCAGGGCAGACGACACATGCTGGTGAGTGTGTTAACACTTTAAAGTTGGTATTGAAATGTGCATGTAATAGGTGAGGTGTAGGCGATGTACACATAACACACCTACGCATAATGCATGCTGTGCATGTTTGCTGTGAGACGTTAAACATCTCAGTAAAGTCAGTAGCTGTCTCAATCACATGCAATGCACAGAGCATCAGACACAAATGTGGCAACACTGTACTGCACATTGGATAGGCATAGTTGACACACATGTACACAACATAACACGTTTGTCATAGGCAGTACACCAAAAACATGCTACACATGTTGTAGCCGGACACCCACTGCCAGGTCACACTTCAGTATCCCACATGTCATCCACACACCACACATATTATACCTGAGGGGTAGGGGCCTAGCATGGGGCTGTGCAACACTCTTCAACACATAACACAGTCATGTTAGGCAATGCTCCCTATTGGGCACCTCACACACCCTTGTGCAACATGGCTGTGTAATTGTGAACTTAGCCACGGCACTGCGGTTCAGGTACAGCATGCTAGGCGGTGGTCTAGCACACTTTAGTGGCCTTGAGTGACCACATGATGCATGATGATGATGGCTAATGGTACTACACCCCATACAGTTACAATGGCCATGTCCAGGATTGGTATTCCATCATGTACACATGCACCACTCATCCCGTGTGAGTACATAGCATGCATGTGCTACACCTGTGTCCACAATTATCTGCTACAGACACAGACACTGCAATCAGACATGGAAATCCATGTGACACAGTGATAACACATGCAGCCATGGTATGTACACCTGTGAGTGATGGTGCACAGGACATTGCAGAGCTTATAATACTTGCACAGAAATGTCATGTCCTTGTACACATTGTGTTCCAGGGTGTAGGCAATCACTGAACATGTAGACACATGCACCACAGCCATGTACACTGTCATTAACTATGGCTGTCTACACTCACACTGCATGGACTTGATCAACATTTATTCTGCATGCTGACACATGTGACACTACTGTTTGCCTTGCGATACTGTCACCCACCTTCAACCACTATTGAGTATGTTTTGGATTGCTGTTGTGTGTGTGTATCTGCTGTAGTGAGGAGTGTGCATGTGTTCCTGTGTTCCTGTGTGCATGTGTGCATGTGTTCATGTGTGCATGTGTGCATGTGTGCATGTGTGCATGTGTGCATGTGTGCATGTGCAGACTGTAAAGTGTGTTTCCTGTCTTCCTCTCGCAGGTGCTGAGTTAGGGGTTGGCAAAACCAGCAGGCGACCTGAAGCCACTGCCAAGGATAGTGGTGATGATGACACATGTATTGTGGCACAGGGAGATTTGACAGGGTCCGTCGTTGGTCCACCAATCAACAGTACACAGCGTTCAACCCCATCTATGCGCACACTCATACTGCCATTACATCCCTCACCACCAATGGCCATAGGCGAGGGACAGCATACAGTTGGCATTGACCAGGAGAGTGTGGTACCCATGGCACTTGCATCCCCTCACAGCAGCCATAGCCGTAGACCCGGAACGGTACCACATAGGCGGAGGTCCACGGGTTCTCGGGGGAGCACCACTGGTCGTATTGCCCCTGACAGGCGCGCCCTCACAGGTCTTATGATGACCACTATGTTCCGGGCTGCAATGCAGGCTCAGGCACGTATGGAATGGTACACCAGGCAGGGACTTAGAGTCAGAGGGCACATTACACCGCTATCAATGACAGCATCCGTGACCTTGCCGGTGCCATCCAGACTTACACCGAGGTCATTGATAGACATTGGGGGGAGACAATAGATGCCCTCCACAACATGTCTTCCTTGAGCCAGGACCGTGCTTGATGGTTGCGACGTTGGCGTGGATGCATGCCAGCAACAGCAACAGCTGGCAGTGGTCGTGAACGGCCCACAGTTCACAGCCGCTCCCGTAGTGGCAGTACCAGCCCCAGCAATTCTGGTGCTGGCCTGTCCATTGACCGTCCCAGTAGACCACGTGCACGTGGCTCTGGCCAGTCCCAGCAGGGACATGGGTCCAGTCGTCATGCCTCTGCCTCTGATGACAGTACCCAGTCAGGGTTGGTACCCGATACTGTCCATAGCACCCCTGCCAGGCACAGGTACTGTGTCCATGGCCGGAGACAGTGATCTGTACAGCTTAGCAGGTACAGTCTGTGGCTGTCCCACAAACCACCGTATATGGCAGCCACATGATGGAGCTGTGTGCATGCAGACACATACACATTAAGCAAACAACTAGGGCTCACACATACACACACACATTACATCAACATTGGCCCATGCTGTACTGTTGTCCCTCACACACACACACACACACACACACACACACACACACACACACACACACACACACACACACACACACATGTCGATTGGATGGGTCAATGTCAGGCTCTGGCAAACAACAAAACGCCCTGTGCATATGATGATACCCGTGCCGCCTCCTGTCATCTGCATTATTGATGGAGGGACAGGCTAACATGGTGCTGATGCACAAGGTGACACTATAGCAGTGTAGCAATAATAGCAAGTTGTCAACAAGGAAGTGTAACTACATCCTTGTAGGTATATCTGAGCAGACATTATGCATCAAAGCTCTGATTGTCAATGTAGCATTGTTTACACCACTGTTAGGTCTGAGTATGTATTATCCACCCATGTGCCACTTGGCTGATGTGTGATGTGTTGCCAGCATGTGTTAGTGAGTGGACAGTACGTGTGTGATGTGTGCAGTACAGATTAGCAAGTGTACATCTGTGAACATGATGGGTGCGCCCTGTCTGGATGTACATGCATAGTGGACACATGGGACATGTGGCATACCCTGTTGTACACATTGTTAACATCTCATAGCATCTTTCAATGGCCAGTATGCATTCTACTACAGTTATGTACTAACATGGGTAGACGTGTGTATGACATGGGTTGACACTATGCTGTGGATGATACCGTTAATATCTGTCAATGATTTGCGGTCTGGTAGTATACACAACCTCAACAGCATGACTATAAGCAATCATTGGATGATGTCCTGACAAATGACACACAGTAGTAGGGAACCCAGTATCAATTGGATCCTTCCAGTGCTATACTATAACACTAACCAGTGGTAATAACCGCCACCCATTACTGTGATCACACCTGTGTGTCATATAGCCCCCTTAGATACATGCAGACACACTAGGGATGTGTCCATCCAAATCTGGGAATGCATAGATTGGCCTACAATGCATTCCCTGGATGGGACACATATCCTACACAAGGGTATCATACAGACAGATACCTGTTGTCTGATACATGCTGTATAGCAGTAAGCCGACTATGGCATAGTCATCCTCATTTACTATACATACTATCCCGTCAGTACCACAAAGGTGGTAGCCCTCAACATGTATGTTGGGTACCATTGTGTACATACAGACCCATGTTATGTCATGTGTCCCTTGATATCCACATATCCATAGGTATTGTGGAGTCCCAAGGTGTATCACATAAGACATTAGAGGCCTGAATGCATATCCACAAGGTAGTCGTACACCTATAAAGATTGTCCATTCTTGGCAGACTTTGTTGTGTATGACCATGTCTGACATATACCCTCACTCACACTACTCTTAAGTAACTGTCATGGGTGTGTGTGCCACAGATGACCTTGGCCACAGAACACAACAGTGGACGGCCGTGTCACATACATACATATGTGACCTACGATCCAAGAAGCAGCGGCACAACCTGTCAATGGAAACAAATGTATTCATGTAGTATGCAGGCTTCACACCTATGTACTGATTGAGGGGACATGTACACATATATATTTGCCATGCAGATACCTGATGTGTGCAATGCACTTACTGTTGTCATCATACTATGTCATACCATGGTAAAAGCAAAACCCACACCGCATTGACCAACAGTGCAACACACAGTCAGCATTTGCAGGATTCAAACCCCTACCGAACTACGTTATGATACTAGAGAGAGACGCATTAACACGGCATGCTATTTGCTTTACTGGCTTGTTTCCCTTCTCTTGGTGTATTTGTAGGATGCTGACATCATCAGACTTTCCAAAGAGGAATGTACCTCTTTTAGTGTGTTTTTACAGTCTCCAAAAAGGACACTCCTTTCAAAGACAATTGCACACATACACACACACTGTTTGCAGGATTCAAACCCCTACCTAACTATGTTATGATACTAGTGAGAAACGCATTAACATGGAGCACTATTTGCTTTACTGGCTGGTTTCCCTTCTCCTGCTGTATTTGTAGGATGGTGATATCATCTAACTTTCCAAAGAGGAATGTACCTCTTTTAGTGAGTTTTCACAGTCTCCAGAAAGGGAACACCTCTCAAAGGAAACTGCACACATACCCCCCCCCCCACACACACACACAAACAGTTTGCAGGATTCAAACCCCTACCTAACTATGTTATGATACTGGAGAGAGACACATTGACACGGCACGCTATTTGCTTTACTGGCTGGTTTTCCTTTTCCTGCTGTATTTATAGGATGGTGACATCATCAGACTGGACATGATGATGTGTGTACACTTTGTTTTATGCCATTCCAGGAATGGTCCATGTGGGTCAGCAGGTGTCAACAGCTTGAACAAGACCTCAGAATCCTTACTTGTGTGATCTATCTGTGGACACATTGACATTCCGTCATATGTCAACACGTATTTATGCACAGCTTGTTGGTTTTGTGGATACTACATGTGTCTGGGATGTTGATAAAGGGCTATTCAAAGTCTATTTGACACATGTGTAGATGTGTTCATTGATGTATGCCCTGGGTGGCTGCCTTGCAAACAGTCTAGCATGTTTGGGAACCATGATCCGCACATGAACATACCACAGTTGGTAGGGTTGTGTGTATGTCAGCTTCCAATAGCTCTGTTTATGACTGCAACCATGATGGACTCCATGACCTTGCAGATCAGACCTCATAGGCGTACTGGACTTGACTTCCCATGGTGTGTTGTCCACCAACACTTGTGGGGAGTGCCATATGTAGCTGTGACACACTCAACGGTTTCACATCCTGTGTAGGGGGTGAGGCTTAGCTGACTATTCAGGTGCATGATCTGTTTGTTCTGTAGTTTGTGCATGACACATATTGGGAATCAATGTAGTCCACCTGCTGCCATGCTTTTGGCAGTGGGGGTAGCTGCTCATCCATTCTACATGTGATATCTCCTGGTATGTTGATGTGGACTATTGTCAGTGGGGGATGGGTATGTACATATGGGCCTGTCTGTCATGATGTCGGCATTGTCACTCAGGTACAGTTGGCCCTGACTCAGGACATATATGGGTGTACATTGATATTTATGACATAGCTGAAGGAGGTGTCATGATTCAGTCTGGACTCCTTCTCAGCTACTCTTTACAAAACACCAACGAACATGAGCACTAATCCCTGTTATACTCTTTTACATGCTTAACACCCTACTGATCCTTTGTGATCAGGTTACAGAGTATGTCATGATAATATCCTGGCTTGTCCAGGGGTCGGTTTTGTGTGTACTCTTCAGTCCAGCTGGTGGATATTGTGATATTGACACAATGTCACATCTGCCTCATGTACACAGACAACCCTCTCCTCCTCCCGACAAACTCAGATATATGTGTGAGATGCACCTATATAGACATACAGGGAGCTGAAGTCTCTCGATCCATGACTGGGACAGTGTATCAGGTGGTGAAGGTAACCACACACACCACATATCAGTCTCACATATCCTCTATCCTCTAGCAACAGCACTCAAACCACATTAGCACACATAGACATACTCGGATGCTGTAAATGTACCTAAGCAGCAGAGACCTCCAAAGCAGACACACACACACACCTGCTACCCACCTACAATACCCACATATCACAATGTTCACAGTGTCAGTGTGCCACACAGTCACTGCCCTTCGGGCTAAACAACACACCTAATACACTTGTAATAGGCGACACTTATTGTCAGACACACTGACATACCACTCACCAGCCCTAACAAGGGAATAGTCACTTTGGGCTGTCTGTTGAGTGCCAGGATCTGCCGCATAACACAGGCAGTGAGGTCACACCAAAGCAAGTACAAGACTGGCACCATCATTGTCCATGCTGGTGTGTATAACCTCAGACGTTACTCCCTGGACCACATGACATGATACATGGAGGAACACTCTGATCATGTAGCCCAGGCCAGTATGACCCTGACCTTGTCTAGCATCTTACATCCACCAATTATGATGTCACAGTATACGGACACACATATCACATTTAACAGTTGCCTAACAAATTTGTTTCATTCATAGGGGATACAGTGTCTGTCAGTGTATGGTGACATGCTCAACATGCCACGTAGCTTCACTATGGACAGCTTGCACCTGTCACCCTTGGACTTTGGAATGCTGGCTAAGGCTCTTGCTACCACCATAGTGCCTTTTCTAAGCAGGGCTCAAAAGACAAACCCACCTCCATAGACATTACAGGTTAAATGAAACTAAGGGTAATGCTGCTCAACAACAGTTGTGCTAACCTCATATTGTGGCCACTCAGGACTCTCCTCAGTATGGAGGATAGCAATATCTGTGCACTGACAGACACCTGGTTCAGGCTCGCTTATGCACACCAGCACTACCAGGTTATGTTTCATACCATGCTGTCTGACAACAAGCCTTGGAACAGACAACACAACTAGGGGGAGTATCCATATATATCACAGATACACACACCTCCAGGTTAGTAGCACTGCACAAAGCATCATAGACCATACAGATACAACTACCATTGTGCAATACTGCCTTTCAGTTTGTTGCCTGCTACAAAACACACTCCCAAACTCAGGAACCACACTCGGCTTTCGTGGGAACTATGGAGAATATGAAGGTCTCCACAAACACCTTTATATTGTGTGACTTCATATACACAAATATTGACTGGGGATACTACTCAAGCCCCGACACCCTCACCCAACAGTCGCTACAATTTGTGGACTCATATGCTATGGCACAACCAGTCAGCACAGCCACAAGGGGGAATACATATTGGACCTGATCATCACCAACATGGGGACTCTATGTTCCACACCAGCGATATACCCCTCATTGGTAAGGTCAGAACATACATGTATCTCACAGGACATACATATACCCTCCACACACCCATCCTGGGTAATCTTGGTGAAATTCTCATGAGCCAGCATCTCACTTCACTGAAGCAAGGTGGTATCCTTCAGAGATCCTGAGACAGTGGCATATATGGCTCACACTGCTGCATCCTTTACATACACATTCTATGGACACCTAGTGGACTGCATGGATTGTGCTATCCCAAATAACAACAGGACCCACTACTACAATGGCAGGGGACCTGTCTGGTAGACTCCAGCCATTAATAAGCTGTACAACGTCAGGAGGAAGCTACTACATGATAGAGCACAATCCCAGACTGGGAAGGCATCTGTGATCTGTACTAGCAGACAGCTACAATCACTCATGGACTTTTCTAAGGGCTGCTTCTACCAGACAATTGCAACAGACATGTAGGAGTATCACACAGCCTTCTTCAGTTATGTCAGGAACCTGGGTGGACACTCACTGATATGCTGTGAGTTACTGCATACTGACTAAACCTACCCTGAACCCACTGGCATTGCCTACATCCTGGAAAACAGGTTCAGTGCAGATGTTTCCCACCCATTCCCCCTAAGGAGCAGCTATCCATCCCAACAGAGTATAACCTCCCTGACATCACACCGTAACAGGTGAGTGCTGCCCTCCCCACAGCGTACATCACAGTATCAATGTGACCAGATGGCATCCCAGCCTGCATCCTACACGAGCATCATGACAAAGGCAACCCTCACATTACATCACTGTTCAATATCGGAGTTACCACTGGATATGTACCCAAGGAATGGCGTACTGCGACAGTGGTCCCGCTCCACAGAGTTGGTGCCACAATGGACCATAGACAATATTGCCCTATAAGCCTATGTAGCCTGTTCTGCAAAGCTATGGAGCATATTGTCATAGGACTCATACACATAGACATCGGGAACCTAGAGACACTGTGTCCTACACATTTCAGCATTGTTGTGGGCAGATCTTGCCTCTTGAAACTGTTTGTATTCTTTAAATGGCTAACAGGTCCATCAACATAGGGACAGCTGTCCACACAGCCTATCTGAACCTTGCAAAACCCTTCAACACAATAACCAACTGGGCCATTATGTATAGGCTCACCAGCGTCAATATGGACACATATCTCACACAATGGATTGATACCTAGATCAGGGATAGCACTCACATGGTCAGAATTGCAGGTGCCATGTCTGACTATACACCAGTTACACATGGCATCCCACACGGCTTGGTCCTGGGACCTCTCTTTTTCAGTATATATTTGTCTTACGTACAGGCTACCACAGGGGGAATATGGCTGAACATGTTTGCACTTGACTGCAAACTGGGTGCCATGATCAACTCTCCAGCTGCCACATGCATACTCAATCAGGGTCTCACAGAGATGGATGACTGGTGCCTGAGCCATGGCCTACAGCTAAATGCCATTAGTTGCATAGTCATCCCCTTTGGGAGTAACAACATGCCCAAACATTACCACATAGGTAGTACTCCATTACATACGGTAGGAGTTGTTAGGAGTTTGGGGACATGACTTGTTCGTACTGTCACCTTTAACATTCACGTTGCCAAAGTGGTTGGACACACCTTCTATGTGGGCCACCTTATCCCATATGGTTTCACATCTAGATTGAGTGAGGTCATTGTGCCCCTATACTCATCACATCCATGCTTGGTTACAATGCCACATTTGGGGTGTACCTTACCTGACACATGCAGCAACTGTACTGGCCATGGAAGGTCCTCACCAAGCAGATCTAGGGACTCACACAGATGCCCTGCATAGTTCAGATGCAGTAACTCCAGCTCTACTCAGCCACTTACCACCTACTCAGATATGATGTGTGCCTGTTGTTTACAGATATACCCAACCCAGAATTACTGGACATGCTCCATGTCAGGATATCCAACTCCCTTGGAGCTATACACTCCAGGGATGTATATCTCAGCACAGATGTTAATAGGACATTGTGGAGGGACAGATTCTTATCCCAGAGGCTCCACTCACTACAGAATGTAATCCCAGTTTCACATAGGCAGAGCCACCCACAGACCACCTACTGGAGACATCTTGATGACTGTATGGGTGATTGTATATTTACCCCTGGGATATCTTCTGTATCCCTGCTAGACAGAAGCACACTATCCTAAACATACATGGGCTATATTGTGTGACCTACTATTCACACACACAGTGTAGTAATCTGACAGGGTTGCGAATGCCAAACACACTCTGGCTAGGCTTGTACATGCCCTAGGGCAGATAGCATAGTATCGACCTCTGAACCTATGCTAATGTTCAAGATGCACAATGTCTATTGCTGATACTGTTTGCAGGTCTTTATCATCTTTGCTTTACCAGTTTCCATGAACAACTTCGGTATCTGCAGAACATATTTGATTATGACAGGGTTCCACTATATTATAGATGTGTCTGTTGTCATATAACTGTGTGCACAGGGTGGATTGCTGTATAGTGACAGGTTCCTGGGTTAACACATGCAACTGCCAGATATGCGTGGCCCACTGCTGTACTCAGACATGGCCTAAGTGTGTGAGCATGCCTAGGTCTGCCATTCCATGTTTTGTTGCCTGACATTTGTCTCATTTATTCAAGTGTGTGAGCATGCCCAGTGTGACCCTTCAGTATGTTGCTATCTGAGGTCCACTACATTTGTTGATGTGTGCGAACATGACCAATATTAACATTTATGCTGTGTGTATTGGAAGTCAGGTTCTGTTCTCACTGCAGGACTCACCTTTGTGTCATAACTCAACAAGGATTATGCTGTGCCTGCAGGGTTTCCATGGAATACTTTGCATAGACTTATCAACATTCCATCATAGAGGTGGACCACTGCAATACTATCATGGTTTAGTGGTTCAGTACTTTGGCTATAGTGCACAGTATCCTGGGTTCGAGGCCCATCACTGCTTTATATTTTCATACTGAGCAGACCAGACTGATGAAGGGCCTGTTAAGCAAATATGAGCATGTTGGCTTTTGTTCAGCTATGCCCTACTTAGACCAGGCTTGTCCGACATTGCTCAGTATTCACCAACATTGCTGGACGTTGCCTAATATTACTGAACATTGACCACAGTTGTGCTAGTTGGTGTGTGCGATTTTGTTTGCATATACTACATGGTGGTAATTGCTGTTTAGCACTGCTTTATATTGCTTAACATATGGCATTCATGCCTTAGGTGGTGCTGCAGGGCTGCCTATGTTGGATGTACATACTACACTCCCTGCACATGTTTGGAAGCAGGCAGTGTCAACTTAGGCATCCCTTTTACTTTATGTGCAAGTCGGAGAGAGGTATCATTTCCAGAGTTCTTACTGAGCCATTGTATGTGCTACGCGTTGCCTCTTTGCCAAGGCCAAAGCATACTGGGCACGCCTCCTTCTGCCTACTGGGGCAGGCTCAGGTTGTTCCTCCTCTGAGTCACGCTCTGCCTGTGATGGCCTTGGCAATGGTGGGGGGCTGTTTGGCCCAGGCCTATGCTGGTCCTGCTGCAGCTGTTTTCGCAGGATCATATTATGTAGCATAGCACATACCATGACTATTTGGGTACATGTAGTTGGTGAGTACTGCAAGGCTCCACCAGATGTGTCCAGGCACCGGAACCATGACTTAAGCAGCCCAAACACACGCTCTATTACATTACGTGTTTGTGCGTGTGCCTCATTATGGCGTTCCTGTTCAGGTGTGTGTGCATTTCTGATGGGTGTCATCAGCCACGGCTCCAGTGCATAGCTAGCATCCCCCACTAGATGACCATGTGGGATGTCCCCATTGGCAAATGTCTGGTACAGCTGTGTCAGATGCCAGATATGGGAATCATGGTAGCTTCCAGGGCAGCCTGCACACACATTCAGTATTATGCCCTGGGCATCACACATGACCTGGCAGTTGATGGAGGGGAAGCCCTTGTGGTTGAAGTAGACCCTACCCCGCTCACCGGCTGGTGTTTTGATACATATGTGCGTGCAGTCTATTGCACTCACTACCTCAGGGTATTCCGCTATTTGCTGGAAGAGACGCATATTGCTGGCCAATACCTTACGGGAATTGGGGAAATATACATGATCACCGACATGTGCTGACATGACATCCAGAAACTGGTGTAGTACCCTGGATGCTGATGCCTGTGATATCCTCATCATATCACCAGTTAGTCTCTGGAAGGTACCTGTTGCTAGTATTCTTAGGCCAACACATACCTTGGTTTCCACTGGGATGGGTTCCCCTCTGTTGGTTCTGTGTGTGAGGCATGGCCTGCACAGCTCAACAATTTGCTGCAGGTGGTCTCTGTCCACTCTATAGCGCTCCACTATCTCCAGCTCATGTAGCCCCTGGTAGGTTACCCTGGGCCTGTACACTCTTCTCCGTCTCCTCACTGTGGGTTGTCCTGCAGCATTTCCAGCATCATCACCCTCAGCATGTTGCATATGTTGCCTTATAACAGCAATGGCAGCCCCTAACATTTTTTTGTCTCAGTAAAGCTTTTTCAGTTTTCACTTCTGTTAGCTTACTGCAGTGTCTCTTGTGAGAAACATAATGGACTGTTGTTTGCAGAGTTTTAAGTGCTAGGCTGGGCTGGGCTAGTGTACTGCCTGTGTAACTGCCTGATTCTGATTGTTTTCACCTGCTAGCTCTGCTAGTACTCCCTGGTAGCTTCCTACTATTTGTTGTGCTTCCTTTTTACTTTCTGTTTCCTCAGTGGGGGAGCGCCGTGCACACAAGTGCAAACACGCGCACAGCTGCTAACATGCGCGCACACATGCTTACACGGACTAAAACTTGCTTATTCGGGTTAAAATGCGTGCACACCAGCGCAAACGCGCTTACAACACCTTAAACAGCCTTATACATGCTTACTCCAGCTTAAATGCGCGCACTCACGCTTACACATGCGCACACTGTCTTACTCAGGTTTACACGCATGCACACGTGCACATACCCGCTCAACAAGAAACTTTGGTGTTATCCACGGCATACACCTTCCATTTCTTGCCTTTCCCTAGCCTACCTGTTGACACACCTCTTTCCATGATGTATAAATGACAGCTGACACATGCCACTTTGCTCCAATGAGCTTCACTTCTTTCATACATACCCCCTTCGTGATGTCACCTATCTTCTACTCTGTTACTCCCCATATCCTACTCCTACACTCCACTGACTGTCCTCATTTGTTATGTAAACTTGTGATTCACTATCCTAACACTCATTTACATAGGATTGCCTACTAATGCTTGGTTACATGTCTTAGACTGAGTTAACCCCTTAGCAACCGCTACTCGGTGGCCATGGTGTCTTCAGCCTGCCATTCCCTTGCATTGTACATTAACAATTTCTATAAATTCCACATTTGTTGGTTTTAATTTTTAGTATTCTGGGTTTTAGAGTGCAGCCCGTTTGCGCGGCGCTGCGCTATGCTTAAACGTCGGAAATCTGCAAAAAAAAATATTTTTATTTTTATATTGCATCAGGAAACATTTCCAATGGCCATATATTTGGCCATTGGCATGCTTCCTGCACTGGATGCAACCTTTATTTGGAGCTGTCACAGCTCCAGTTTGCTATTTGCAGAACGGTACTCAGTTGTCAACTGAGTACATTTCTGCAAATAACACTGCTCTTACTCGGACAGGTACGGGTTTCCTGAATCGCAAATCTACCTCATTTGCATGCCTTTCACTTGCAGTTGAGGTAATTTGCATATCCCTGCCCTGTCCGTGTAAGAGCCATTTTAGGAGCTCTCTTACATGCCCCTACAGGCTGTTCCTGGATCGCTCGTCAGACATGATGGCTGCATGGAGTCTTACTCTACTCTTAGACTCCGTGCAAGCCATCGTGAATCCGGCCCAGCATTTGTTTTTTGTTTTTGAATAAATGAGATATATTTCATAGCAAGATTGCTAACATTTTCCCATGTAATTGGTGACATGACATATTCATTACTTAAGTTTTATTATTCACTGCAGCCTCTTCTCAGTGTTTTCCCTCTTACTATCCAAAGTGTACTTGTTAGAACCTGCCTGATGTTTTGTTTTTTTTCGTATTTAAGAAACACAGGAATGGCAGGAATATAATTACATAGATAATCAATTTATTTTATAGTAACTGGGTTATTGATCATATCAAAACAGACCCTTTTCAACCCCCAACTTTCTCAAATGCAAATGAAAAGACAGATACATAAATTAAACAAAATGGCATTGATTTTTATTTGTTAAGTGGGATAATCCAGTTGAGCTCAAAAAGAGCCCTGTTTCAGTGGAAGCCTTCAGAGAAAAGCCTCACATTCAATTAAGGTATATTATATTACAAAAAATACACACATGTATTATATGTATTATTACTTAAAGCTATGCAATAGTTAAGAATTGAAATGCGATTAACGAAATACATAAACGTGTTTTCTTCTACAGACTATCAATAACAATTCACTACAGAATGGTTAAGTTAAAAATGGAAGAATGGCTTTAGTGCTAGTGGGGTTACAACAGAAATAGATGGGAGAGAAGGCAAAAAGCCAAGTGGGAGTACAGTACTTGGCAGTTTGGTCTTGTATTACTTGTAGGTGTTTTTTTTAATGGTAGGAATGGGCACTAATACTAAGAGCAGTTTACTGTAGGACTAGTTACTGTTTAACACATCTACATTTCCCTGGGATGTTAAATAGCTATTATTTTATTTCTGAAACAATTTACTATTTGATTCAGTTTATATCACTTGTGAAATAGACTTCCATATTTTAGCCACAGTACAGAATAAAGAATGTCTCCAGAATGATTGGTGGACTTAATTGCTCTTGTTTTTTTAATTTATTGATGCCAGTGGTCTTGCTGGCTTGTATTTTTGAACAAGGTTTTCAAAACCGGGGCATTTATTTGGTTTATAGAGCATAACAAATATATAAAATACATATGCATATTTTTAAATTAATTGAACAGATACAGTTTGTACAAAGAGAGCAACAGGACAATGTTGATAGGAGTACATTATATGGAGTAAAAGATTTAAACATTTCTAGTTACAAAACATGCAAGAAAGTTCAGGAATATTCATTCATACCTGGCTGACAAGTAAGCACATAAAAGCTTTACCCCTTGTACTCACAAATATTGACCTTGTTACATAAATCACTTCCACTTGCAGTTTTGCTAATAACCTCAAGCACCTGAAATTAAATCTTTTAAAAATAGATTTAAATAACTCATTAATCATATTTATTTTTGAAGTATCATTAATGTGTTCATGTAATGGGCTCAATTCAGAAGGTTACCACGAGGTGTATACTAGTGTACAGTTCGCGGGAACCATTTTTGATTCAAAGAAACCCTACAACAGTGCTTTAGCATGAAGATATACAACAACATAGTGAGCTGTTTCCTCAGTAATGGTAAATGCTACTAAGACATTCTGGGGGAGAAGTATATGCTAATTAACCATGTGCTCTCCTGCGAAACTGCCTGTGGTAAGGCATTTACACAACCAAGAGATTCAGAGAATCGCTTGGCTGCATATTCAGAGAATTGCTTGGCTGCATAAAGTAACATGGTCGCTCATGGCCACTTGTGTTAATGGATAGCCAAAAGCTCATGTTCACCCATCGCAGTAGAGGTAAATGTCAGGGAATTTAGCAGACAGGTAGTGCTGAACGGCATGAGTGCATGTGTGTATGTGTGTGACTGCATGTATGAATGCATGCGTGAATGTGTGTCTGCCCAGGACGCCGCATTGGGGAGTTAGTTAGTGGACAGGGTAAGAGTTTTGTGTGTGTGTGCATGTGTGTGCATGTGTGTGTGTGTGTGTGTGTGTGTGTGTGTGTGTGTGTGTGTGTGTGTGTGTGTGTGTGTGTGTGTGTGTGTGTGTGTGTGTGTGTGTGTGTGTGTGTGTGTGTGTGTGTGTGTGTGTCTGTGAATCTGTAACACTGAGTTGGGGGTAACAGCCACCAGAGTTAACTCTTTAATTATACATTAGTGGAACTTAAACAAGAGATTGGCTGGGGGGAGGTAGCTACCAGGGATAACTCTTTAACATCATGCCTTAATGGCACTTAAACAAGACATCGGTCATGGGGAACACTAGCCACCAGGGATAACTGTTTAATATTGTGCTTTAATGCCACTTAAACATGACGTTGGTCAGGGGTAATCTAGCCACCGGAGATAACTGTTTAATATTGTGCCATAATGGCACTTAAACAAGACATTGGTTGGGGGGGACACTAGCCACCAGGGATAATTGTTTAATATGTTGCTTTAATGGCACTTAAACATGATGTTTTTCAGGAGTAATCTAACCACCAAGGATAACTGTTTAATATTGTGCCTTAATGGCACTTAAACAAGACAGTGGTCGGGGGGAGACACTAGCCACCAGGGATAACTGTTTAGTATGGTGCCTTAATGGCACTTAAACATGACATTGGTCAAGGGTAATCTAGCCACCAGGAATAACTGTTAAATATTGTGCCTTAATGGCACTTAAACAAGACATTGGTAAGGGGCAGTAACCATCAGGGATACCTTTAATATTCTGCCTTAATGGCACTTAAAGAAGACGCTGGTTGGGAGGGTGACACTAGCAACCAGGGATAACTGGTTAATATTGTGCTTTAATGGTGCTTAAAAAACATTGGTCAGGGGGATACTGCCTGCCATGGATAACTCTTTGACATCATGCCTTAATGGCACTTAAGACATTAGTTGGGGGGGGCACTGGACACAAGACATAATTGTTTAATATTGTGCCTTAATGGCACTTAAACCAGATGTGGATGGGGGGAGCACAAGACATCATAAATACTATGTGTGTTGTACCTTACTTAGAAAAAAAAGTAAAGATGGTGTGGGTCAGCGAAGGGGACACTAGACACCAGGGATACCCCATATAGCATGCCTGAAAGGCACTTGTTTTTACAAGTTTAACACCATAAGGCAAGGCATACGAGTCTTGTATGATATATTTACATTTTGTTTTTTTGACATTAACATAATGTAACTCAATTTAATAACATAACATAATATATTTCAATGTTACACATTTACACAGTACACATTTTATTTATTATCATTATTTTTATTTTTTATATAACAACTGTCTATTTTTAAGCATCATTTACCATCCCAATTGTATTTGTATTTATTTTTTGTCTTGGGTTGGAAATGGTAAACTTTTTTATTAACTTTTTTAGATGCTTAAGACTATAATTTGGGCAACATGGTTTAATAAGTCAATGTTGCTTTAAATGTTTAATGCTGCATAACATCATGTACTTGGGCTGGCCCAGCCCATTGGCTCAGCAGGTTTGTGTTAGGTTTTTAAACTGGGAAGTGAATAGTTTTTACTTGTCTGAAGAAGCTGAAGTATTTTGTTCAGTGAAAGCACTTACGTACAATAAATAGTTGGATATTCCATTGCCTGCTTGTTTTCTTTTCTTGTTTCTGAAAGGCACTTATTGCAATAAATAAAAATTATGTGGGTCAGGGGCTCTAGAAATCAGAGATACTGTAACATAGCTTGTCATAAAAGCAATAGAAAAAATTTACTAGACAGCAGGGAGAGTTTAAATGTATGCCCAAGTGTTAAAAAAGTAAAGTTAAGAGAGAAAAACATTTCAAACTCTGTACCCTTGACACAAAGAAATGTAGCATTAACCCTATGCGCTAACTGATGAGTTAGTGTAAGAAGGGATTTTTCAGAATATGAAGTATGAAGTATGAACTTTTAATCTCTGGTATTATTCAATGACTGCAACAAATCATGAGTTACAAAGCACAGGGCAGCTATCAAAGGCAACAACAGGCGCATTTAGCAAAATCAAGGATAGACAGCTGAAAATGACAGGTGTGTTTCCATTTGGGGGGAGGCTTCAGGACTAAGTTGGGAGGAACACTAGATGACCCCAGGGATAATATTTTTAACTATAACTAGGGGTCATGTAAAAAACAGTCTAGCATCAAGATAAACTTTAAGAGTATTAAGAATAATGAAACTCTAATGTTTGTCACTATTAATACCAATAAATAAAAAAATAAAGATGGTGTAGGCAGGAGCGGCCTTAGGTCAACTGATGTCCTAGGCAACAGGGCTCCATGACACCCCCTACCACACCACCCAGTGCCCCCATCCTCATCTACTTACACCAAATAAATACTGGAAAAGTGCCCCTGCTAGAGCGGCACCCTAGGCGGCCGCCTAGTTGGCCTATGCCTAAGGCCAGCTATGGGTGTAGGTCAGCAAAGGCAACACTCAGCATGGTGCAGTGGTAGCGTTGTCGCCTCCCAGCAAGAGGTTCTCTGGTTTGATTCTTGGCTGGAGTGCCTTCTGTGCAGAGTCTGCATATCCTTCCTGCATTCATGTGGGTTTCCTCCAGGTGCTCCGGTTTCCTACCATGTTACAAAGACATGCATCCGGAGTGTTTCTCCCTGAGCCTCCACTGAAAACTGGCCTTATCCCAAGTCGGACTTTCCCAGTAAACAAATGTTAAATAAATTAACCAACTGTAAGGATTTATGTGCAGAGGGTTAAAAAATATGAAGATACATCTGAAACATTCTTCTAACCCAGGGACAGGTAAGAGGTATGTGTGTTTCTTTGACTATGTGCATGTATGTGGGACAGTGACTTAATGGGTTGCCTGTGCTAATGCAGTTCATGGGCCACCAGTGTTCGCTACCACAGGAAGGTGCTGATTAGCACTAGTGGTAGTTAAGCACTACAGAAACATGCAAATTAGCTGATAATTAGGTCTTTCCTCATTTTGGCTAATCTGTCTCTGAATAAATTACTACATTGTGTGAACAGCCCTTGTTACTACAGCTCTTACCACGAGCACAGGATTTATTTCTGAATTCTAGGGATTGTATGCCACATAAAAAATCTATACAGGTCATGTAATCTGCAAACAAAGCATAGCATGTGCTGCAATCAGTGAAACTATTCTGTGTAACAGACTGAGTAAAATAATCACAGATGTATGAAACAATAGCTGCTGCAATTTAGCCACATAAATTAACCTTTCCTGTTGAGAATAATGCAGCTTTTAGAAACAGTCTTTTTCTTCTGTCATTTTGGGTCATCGCTAAGGCCCTTACAAGCCTAGTCATGCACCCTAATCTATTTGGGTCCCGTATATATGGGGGGGGGGGGGGCATGTTAGTTGAGAGGTAACTAAATTCATCACACAAGGATTTGTGGGTGAGTGGAGTGTTAAGATAATACTTTTCTTATTGATGGTTTCTGTCTGTAAGGAACATGGAGGCCAGACTGGGGGTAAATTTACCATTTACCATCCAATTATTAAGGTTTAGGTTTAGAATAATATTTTTTTTAACAGCCTATATCCATAAGGGACATGAGGTCTAGACAGGGGGTAAATTTACAATTTCCCATCCAGTTGTTAAGGTTTCATTTGAATAGGGTCAGGGGTGAACTCTGTTTTACATGAATGGGGAGCCTATTCCATACTGTGAAGATCCCTTGGGACACAAATCTGTTTCTCCAGCATGTTCTGTTTATGTCACAAGCGAAGGTCAGATTGTGGGGCTAGTGTTTCTGCTATTTGTTTTGCACATCATGGCTGGGACTGAAGAAATCCTGTAAGCCAGATAAAGATTCCTTCTTAGCAGCTTGTAATAGACTGAATACAAACACAGAGCCTTTATTTTTTATTTTATTTATTTTACATTTGTTTACCGGGAGAGCCCAACTGGGCATAAACCCCTTTTTCAGTGGAGGCCCGGGGAGAAAAGCTCCATCGTTAGTAGACTATTATGTAAGTAGAAAGAAAATCATATAATACAATAAAGAAAAAATAGTAACAGACATTCATAACGGTAAAAAGACTAAAACAGAATAAATTGGTCAAGTGGGAGACAAGACCAATACTCTTATATAACAATGCTTCTAGTAGACAGTTCTTACAGTAGTTGCAGGTAGTGAAATTGTATACAATGAGAGTGCAATTACGATACTTAGCTGATCAGTGTAGGGCAGGGTATTCATGTCCAGAATTCTCCTGGTGAGAAAACTGTTGCAAGTGTCTGGTTAGATACATAAAAAGGGGGCTTGCATTCAATGATAGGTTTGATAAGGGCTAAGTGGAGCGGTACTATAACTTCCAAGGATCTGTATACCATATCCATACCTATAAGTTGAGTGACACAGAATAATTTTATTACTAGCTTAGCTACATGCTGGTCAAAGGCCAGATTGCTGTCTACATATGTTCCCAAATCCCTTACTACTGGGTTGACTCTTAGGGGTGTCTTATTGATGAACTAATAAACTTGGGTTGACAGTTTCCCAGAGTGCATTATAATGCATTTTTTGGCATTGAGTTTTGGAGCATAGCTTTGGCACCAGCCATTTGTCTATGTTAGACCCTCTTGCAAGATGTTGATGTCTTAGGAGGAATCTATAATAGCTCCCAGTTTACAGTCATTTGTGAACTTGGTGAGCCAGAGGCCTTGAGCATTAGCCTTGACTTCCAATAAATATTTGCCAAATAGGAGCAGGCCCAGCATGGAGCCCTGGGGTACTCCACTGTTGATCAGTCTCTTGATGGAGGTGGTCTCACACACCCTGACTTCTTGGGTCCTGTCTGTGAGCCAGCTGGCAATCCAGTGAGCTATGTAGGGATTTATGCCTAGCTCAAAGAGCTTGGCAACAATACCTGAGTTGGGTATTGTATTGAATGCCTAAGCCAGGTCGAGATACACAGTATGCACTGTTTCACCCTTGTCTGTTGCCTTGGTAACCCTATCCAAGAAGTCTATCAGGTTAAGTATGCATGACATTCTCTTAACAAAGCCACATTTGAATGGGTCTAGTGTCTGTAGTTTGACAATATCTTGGTTTATTATTTCCATAGATAAAAGAATAAAAATACCCCAAACAATTAAAGGTCACTCGATTCAACAGTAGAACGATAAGATAAACAAAATCAAGTGTCCACCATTGCTGCTGCATAAAAAGTTTATTACAATTCAACAGGATAAGCGCTTTCACATATGATAGTGCTTCTTCAGAGCCATAAAAACTACTAAAAACTAAACACTTTATATAGCAATAAAAACAATTAAACAATTAAAATTATTGATGCAACCTGCGCTTTTTCAATAAAGGCTTTAAGGGGACTACAGCATTTAAACCAGGTAACTTATGTGCCTGGAATTTAGTAATCCATTTAGTCTCTGCCAATTCTAACCTATTATTGTAATCTCCTCTTCTTAAACTCATAGGCACTATCTCCAGTACCATGAATTCAAATAAATGATCTGGATTAAGGGAGACATGCTTAGCTAGAGAATTAGATAAATTCACTCTCCTAATATCACCCTGATGCTGCAGAATGCGTTCTTTCAGCATTCGTAAAGTTTTCCCTATGTAAAATGCTGCGTAGTATCTACACTTAGAAAGATAAACTAGCCCCTTTGATTTACAATCCGCATAAAATCTAGCCTTAAAATACACATCCAAAAAAGCATGCTGAAATTCATTTTCTTTGCAAATAAAAACACAAGCTTTGCAAGCTCTACATGGAAAAGTGCCTATTCTATTTGAAAATTGTAATGTGGATTTTGTGGATTTATAGCACAACTGCCTTTTTAAAGACATATTATTTTTAAACATAAATGAGGGTTTTCCCCTACTATATTACTCACTTTTCCCTCTGACAATAAAATGGGCCAATGTTTGCTAATAAGATCACAGACTTGGTGGATGTTATTACCATATGTAAGGGGTAACCTGAGGTGACTATTATTCTTCCTTAACAAAGCCAAATTTGAATGGGTCTAGTGTCTGTAGTTTGCCAATATCTTGGTTTATTATTTCCATGATAATTCATTCCATGGCTTTGCATATTAGATTTATGGATCTGCAGTTTCCTAGGTCAGTTGATGGTCTGTTGGGGTGGAGGGAAATGACTGTTTTTGGCCTTCATTTTCTTGGAATGTAGCCGGTTTCAAGGCTTTAGTTGAAGAGTGCCTATTGTGGTTCTGGTAGGTCATGTTTTAGACTGTTAGGAGGCAACCAGGGATTTTGTTGGACTCCGTGGAAGCGCTGTTCTTGGCTTTAGTGAGTGCCACTAGCACCAGGTCCCTACTAATATTTGGGGTAGCATGTTGGAGAGGATTTTACATGGTGGAACAGGGGAGGAGTGGAAGGGTGAAGTTTGGGTTTAATTTAGCAGCCAGTAGATTTATTATGTCACCCTGATTGGAAACAGTTGCACTGTTCACAGCCATTTGAGCACACTGCTATGTGTTAACTTTAAGGTTCCAGACACAGCTGAAGAAGGCCTTGTGATTATCCTTAGTGTGTGAGGTTATTCCTGACCACCTTGTAGTTGACCTTGTTAGACTTAATTAAGACCTCTTAATTCCTTGTTTAGTTGTATATGAGAGTACTTGTCTTTAAGGTTGTTGTTCTTTCTTATTTTAGCCATGAGTTTTCTTCTTTTATTACATACCCTGTTTAGGTGAGGATTTCACCAGCAGGGTGTTCTTTTTTAGTATTTGTTTTGAATATTTACTTTTGGTTTATTTCTGGTAGGTATGAGCCTCTATGCAGCTATTCACTTGTTTGTATAGTGACTCTGTGAATAATTCTGCACAGATAGCTGTGGTCTTGGGGTTAGGGGAAGTCTTGAATTTTGACAAACTGCTATTTAATAAGATATAGTTTGCCTTACAAACGTTCCTAACTTTTAGCTGATTAAATATTTACTATTACCTCTGAATTTTGACCTACATAGCAATATATTTGTGATGCCCCTGCACTGGCCCAGTAATCAAGGAGCCTCAATCCTAACCACTGGCAAAAGCGAGGGATGTACACATTGGGAGGATTACAAGTACACACACAGTAAAGTACAATTTCCCTTAAGAGCACACAGAGGTCACAGTCAGTCTGAGGCTGATTTATCCATCTTTCTCCAGATCCCCAATAAGACTCCCCACTGGCACAGCTATAGGGTTAAGATCTCAGCCAAGTGACCAAGCTAAGACCTCCAGCACCCTCTCTGTCCAACCAGTGCTTCGTGTCCCTGCCCAAGTAGCTGACACACACACACACTTTGAGATTTGATTGATATAAACACACACACACACACCTGGGAAAGGCTGGCACAGGTTTACTAGCTATGCTCCCTCCTGCCCAGACTATAAGGTAGTACCAGCTGTCACCAGCCACCCTTACTTATCAGCTACTATAAGGGCCTTCCAAAGGGTGTCCAGTCCTACTGTGTAATGTTACTATTAATCCAAATGGTAGTTTTGACCAAGACTTGCAAGGCTATTTAAGAGTGGCCTGTACAGTGTCACCAAATACATATGCAAGTACACTAAGAGCTTAAACATGTATCACAAATATCAGCCACGAAGATAGGTTTAAATATATTTAATAATAAATAATAAAAGAACAAGACAATACTCAGAAAACAAACACAGTTACTTCAGAGTTCAAAATCACAGGAAATATTTTAAAACAACATTGCTGGACAGTATCAAATAAATGCAGAAAACATCTAAGCTAATCTTTACTATATTCCTATCTATCTCTAAGAGACATTACTGTACCCTGGTTACTTATTATTAGCAAGCCAAGTGCAGATGATGGTGATGATGGATGTTTCCAGGTCAAAGACAGAATACAAAATGCATAGTCTCCTACTGAGAGAGTTCTTAAGTTAATATCAAACATTACTGCTGGGTTAGCTTGAATGACATCACTATTTGTCACATGACTTCAGTTTCCAGGCTAAACAGAAACCTAACATCTCTGTGTTAAAAATACATATCTTTCAGATATGCAGCTGCTAGGAAGTCATAAAGCAATCAAACACTTTACATTTTAAACCTAGTAATTACTTTTCTTTTCAGACAATAAAACAACTTCTAGCTCTTGACATTGTGTCTGCTTGCTGCACTGAAAGTGAGAGATAACACAATTGTAAAACACTTTAATTTCAACTTATTTTCTTGAAGTTTTGCAAGTTAACTCTGTATGTTACAGTTTCTACTATTAAAACATACATTTGCACAGGTATATAGTTTATATACATTTCTGTTCTTTTCCAGTAGGGTATGCTATGGTTACATTCTTGAAGCTCAGTACTGTACAAACCCTGTTCAACACACACTTCTGTACCAGTAGTTTAATATATACATAATATGTAGTTCTCTTACATTTGTAAGACAAGCATATGAATCATGTTGATATTCACAAATTACATATAATTATTTACTAGCTGGGCTGGCAGCATTTCAGTTTGTCACAATATTTTTAAACATTTTTGCTTTAATTAGTCTTATTATGTTCATAGGTTCATAGGACGATACTACGCTAATGCCCCAGAGGTCCTTATAAGCCTAGCCAAGAATTTTGCCCATGTTCCCACAAAGTCAGCACCTATTTCCCCTAAACAGCAGGGACAAAGGTTGGATCCCAGGGATGTATTTTCTGTTTCCCATCCAGCCATCCAGGTTCCTATTAAAGAGGACTAGTGAGGTACTTTGCTTGACATGGAGAGAGAATCTATTCCACAGATGGAAGAATCTTTGGGACACAAATCTATCCCACCAACAAGTTGTATTAATATCACAGACCAGGTTGAGGTCTTGCATGTGGGTTGCACAAGTGGAGTTTGACTTATAGATATCCAGCATCTCCATCAAGGCTGGGTCTGAGATGGCCTTGTATGCCAGACACAGGTCACCTTTGAGCAGTCTGTATGAGACTGAGTAGAGGGACAGGGCTTTTAACCTATCTGTATAGGATAGGTGTTTGAGACCCTGGATTTTCCTGGTCAGGAAATTCTGTGGTCTCTCCAGCTGCTGCATGTGCTTGGCAAGGTACATGCTGAAGGGGGCATTGTACTCAATGATGGGTTTGATAAGGGGGAGTACAGGAATGTTATGATCTCCTTGTTCCTGGATGAAATACCCTTACTTATGGGGTGGGCCATGTAGAAAGCTTTCTGTACAATGGAAGCAATGTGGTGGTCAAACGTCAGGTTGCTAGCAACCAGGTTGCCCAAGTCCCTCATGACTGATTGCATGCTTAGTACATTATTAATAATGTGATAATTAGTGGACTGCCATTTTCCCCAAAGGGGATAATGATGCATTTCTTGGTATTCAGTTTGAGGCCATACTTCTGGCACCAGTCATTAGTTTGGGTAAGGCCGTCTTGCAGTATGTTCACATCACTAGGGGAATTTAAGACAGCACTCAGCTTGCAGTCATCTCCAAACTTGGTCAGCCACAGACCACTCGTTTTGGCTTGCACTTCAGCAAAAGTATATCCCAAACAGTAGATGCCCCCAAGACCGATCCTTGGGGTATACCACTTGTTGCGGGTCAACTACTAGAGCTGGCTTCCCCTATTTTGACTGAGTGGGTTCTATCAGTGACCGCCTTAAAAAACTCCAGCTATACTCTGTCGCATATCGTCTACTCTGAGGCGATCTCTGCTTAACATACAAGGCCATGTCAAACCCGGAGCTGTTAGACATGCTACACTTAAAGAAATCCCAATCCCTCAGAGCCACATGCTCCAGGGATCTAAACCTTGTCATCACAATAAACAAAACATGCTGAAGGGATAGGTTCCCGACCCAGAGACTCCCCAGACTCTGGAATAGACTGCCCATACATGTCAAGCAGAGCACCTCTTTGGCCTCTTCAAAAGGAATCTTGATGATTGGATGGGAGAAAGGAAATTCACCCCGGGGATCATGTCAGTCAACCTGCTAGTCAGGGGTCCAGGGAAGTAAATAGTGTGAGAAGAAATAGCCAGGGAATTGTTATGGCTAGGCTTGTATAGGCCCTAGGGCCGATAGCCTAGTACCAACCTATGAACCTATGAACCTAAGCCAGTTAGCTACCTGTCTGGTAGCATATGGGTTGATGCCTAGCTGGGAGAGTTTATCTATTATGCCCAAATGGGGAACAGTGTTGAAGGCTTTGGCTAGGTCATGGTAGACAGTGTGCACTGTCTTCCCCTTATCCATGGCTTTGGTGACTGTTTCAAAGAAGTCAACCAAGTTTAACAGGCATGATCTTCCTTTGACAAAACCAAACTGTGTGGGGTCAAGTGTTTGGAAGTTGCCATTGTCCATGTTTATAAGGTCCATGATAATGCTTTCCATAACCTTGCAGATCAGGCTAGTTAGGCTGATGGGCCTATAATTGCTTGGGTCAGTGAATGCTCCACCTTTGTGTAGAGGGATGACAGTGGCTGTCCTCCATTCGGCAGGGATGAACCGGTGCTCAAGCTTTGGTTGAATAGAGTGCCTAATGGCGCTGAGACCTCTTGCCTGAGTTCATGTAAGATGCAGCCAGGGATGTTGTTGGGTCCCATGGAGGCTGTATTTCTTGCTTTTGAGAGGACATTAAAGACCTGCTCCCTGGTGATGTGAAGAAAAAACATATGCTTGATACTTTTACTACATGATAACATAAGTCTTATACTTCAAAATATATGGGCAAGATTCAGAGACAGACATTGTACACAAAGAAAACTCCGCAGAGACTGTGTCATCCCCAAACAGTATAGTATAGTATTTGATTTAGATACATGAGACAGAAGTGCATTGAAGAGCACACATTCTGGATTGTTGTAAGGACTGTGCTACAGTTGACATTTGACCATAATTGATTATCCCTGGATGTAACAGTACAGTACTAGGGTATACTTCATAATACAATGTATTGTCAAAATAGCGCAAGCAGGATATGTGACCCAGTGATCCAGCAGCAATGTGTAAAATAGAACTCTGTGAAAGGTACATACTGTTTGTGCATACAAACCAAAGTTAGTATGTGCAATTCCATTCTTATATTTAATCTTGTCAACCACAAAATACATGTGTTGAACAACAGCAACCAACCTAAGTGATACAAACAAATACAATGACTGCCACACTCTGTGGCACAACATATCACAGAGTGTGACAGACATACCCTGTGGCACAACATTGAGAGGATTATGTAGACCATCGACACAGTAGTACAGATGGAGAACCATATCCTTGTCTAAACTATAAGACACAATTCACAAAGCAGATGTTCTTTTGTGCATCCCTTTCAGTATTACTTAGTACAAGTCACATTTGCATTGTTATTACTGTCTTGATAGCATCATCTCTTTCTTATGCTGTGCAGTGTGCTTAGACTGCAAAGATAAAATCAAGGAGACATCTTTAACAAACCCCTTATTCCTTGTCTCATCATAGACACAGCAGTGCAAATGACTCAGTGGAATATTACTACACCAAGTGTTTCAACTCTGATACCACTGCATGGTCTATATGATCAGCGTTGCCACTTTTGCTTGAACAAATTTTGCGTGGTCCGCACATTGCCATCTAGTGGCAGACTGTAATATAATCTCAGGAACTTATCACTATGATAGATGTCTGGTGAATGGACAATAACCACTGTGAAAAGCAAAATTGTCTTTTGTTCTGTTGTATGTGTATTCTTGTTCACAGAAACTAGATAATTGCGTGTGTGGTAACAATGGCTAGCTCTTTTGACTCACAGTGTACATAATCACTTGTAGGTGTACATAATCACTTGATAGATGCGGAGTTTTGCAGAGTAAAGGGTAAAGCAATGTGGATATAATCGGTTGTGTTTCACTTGTACAAGGTATATACTGTTAGCATGCACATAACTGTTGTCCATATACTTTGTCAGTGCAGCGTGATACCCTGGTTATGTTCTATCTGTGGAACTCTTAGTCAGTTTTATTAACTGGCTCTGTGAAGACCTTACTAGGCTTGTATCACAGATAAATATGGATTGTAGCCCTGATATTACGGTTATAAATCTGCCTACCGTGACACACAGAAGTTTGATCTTTGAATTGTATAAAGGGAAGTATTCATGTTGTTACTCCAGGTTGCATATGTACTCCCTACCTTTATACAAAGCCAGACTCTTTTATCACTTTTTGCCACCTGTATCAGTGGAACCATCTGCTGCCCGATGCTGCTCCTAGATCTCTGGGTATCCCTTTGTTCAGATAACAGCAGGTACTTAAGGCTGCCAGACCTCCCATTCTGGAGTGTGGGTTAATCATAAAAGAGTGAAGGTAAAGAGATATATGCATTATTATAGCATTACTTGTGCTTAAAACCTTTAGAACTTTATGTAATCTATAACAAAAGGCAAGTTATAGCACTTACTTTCAGTGCATGCAAACTGTTGTTATTTGATTAAAATTGGCAGCTAAGAAATATTGGTTTGAATTGCATAAAAACAAGTAAATGACTGTGGCAGAAAAAGTTGAAATTGGGATCCATAATCAGATATACATTTGCTGGATGCAACACAGTTGTTTTCATAACCACTGGGAATGGCAAAGTAATGAGGTATTAACTTCTGGAGTTTCTGTCTGGTGCCAAAGATAATTGTCTTTGTTTTTGCTGATGTTCTTGTGAACCTCTTGGTTGCAAACCACATCCACATTTTCGTAAAATAATTCTGTAGTGAGGTCTGAGTAATAGATGAGGTTACCAGGTCAAAGAATAACTGTCTGGAAGTTAGTGTAGAAGACTAAAGCTCTTTGTTATTACTGAGTTGTTCCTGAGCCCAGGGGTACAGAGTTTAATTCATTCCACTTCCATTTGCTCACTGTGACTCTGAGTAAATCACTTAACAAGACAGTGAGTTTCCCCAGAAAGGGGGCAGTTCTGTCCAGTGGGCTTACCTAGTCAACAAATAGATAAAATAGTAACAGAAAGTCATCAACATACATTATCATTTAAAGATATAGCAGTTTGTTAAGAAGAGCAGAAAAAGGAGTGGTCCGAAAACCAATCCTTGGGACACACCAGATGGTGTTGCAACTATTTTGGAAGAAGTATTACTTATTTTAAGTGTAACAGCTCTAGTCTGTAGATAATCGGTGAACAAATTAATATGACTTTCAGCAGTTAATTTTGAAATCAACAAGGTCAATTGTTTTTGTAAGTTGACAGTGCATCTTACCCCATACACACAAACTTTGGTGGGTCCTTTAGACTGTCTTGCTTTTTAAGGTGATAGTATCTAATGAACTTTTTCAGCATAGGGTCAGAGAGATTGACAAAATCCATTTGGTAAAATGATTCCTAGTTTGGATAGAAAAACTAGGCATTTAGTCAATTTACCCAAGAAAACAATGGGACAGATGCTCTCATTGCCTATTGTTGTAAACTATCTTTATCCTTTTTGACATACCAGGATGTTTTGGAAGGTAATAATTATTATCAATGTACTGATTATTGTTTTAGTATATATAATATTCTGGAATTTGTTTTGTTTGATAACAGCGTTATATTTGTATCTGATAGGGATTTGTTTTAGGAAGACAGCATACAGCTCTGAAGGTATTGTTTGTCCATAATATCCCACTGTTTGTAGTGTGTATATTTAACAGAAAAATTGAAACCCATTTCAACAAAGCTGGAGAAGTTTAACTGGACAAAACCTGTATGTATAAGTAGCTTTTTTACCTATTCCTCTTTACTCTTCAGGGATCCAACAAGGAGTAGGATTCCCCCCAATACAATACATGTCTTATATTTGATTAAATTTAAAACAGAGGTGAACAGGGTACATACTTCTGCCTTGGAGTATGAGAGTCTTTGCTCTGCAGTTCATTTAAATGAGAAAAGCGTTGACTCTCACTGTGTCTTCTGAGCCACCATAGAAGATCATTCTTATAATGTACTAGTCATATCAGCACAGAATATGATGCATGTGCACCAGCAATAATAATACAGAACATGCTGAGGCATAATAAGGGACAATGTAATAATTATGATATTAATGAAAATTCAAGGTGGATATGAGAATGGGTTGTACGTACTGCATGGAAACACACCTACATGAAACAGATAAAGTAAATATAGTACCTCTTTCTACTGTCATTCAGAACAAGTGTGTCTGTGAAACTCTGTTCTGTTACTTTTATGTGGAGAATCTCTGAGAGTACACCAGGATCATGTTTTTATGGAACTTGAAGACAGACCTCTCTGCAGATCCAAAATGTAGGGTAGTTCCCCTTTTATGAAGACCCACTGCTTAACAGCTGTTTTATTTCTACTCACATTACCACAATGTGGCTGATTTAAGTTCTCCCTTAGGCCTAATCTTACTTTTATTTCCTGTTTAAGCATTATATTTCTTTGTCAATTCAAATATAGCATATTTCCTCCCAGGTATCTTTGTTCACACCTTTGTTATTGCTTGTGCCTGTTTTGCTAAACCTTATACTAATTTGGGTGACACTGACACCATACTCCTAACCAGGTAACTGTGCTCTGTTAATTTTCCCTTCTTTTTGGGCATGCACAAGACCTTGGTACATCACATGAATGTCATTAACTGTTCTACCTCCTGAAAGATTGTCAGATTCACAAAACCACTTTTGTAGAGCTTCCACAGTCCTTCTCACAAGATAATGTTTCCTGTAAGATTTAGAATATAACTTATGAAACACAGTGAAACAGAGTGAATCAAATATTTACAAAACACTGAACCAATCATTTAGCCTTGCATTTAAAGGTTTATGAAATGAGAATATTTTGATGTTAGCAGAAAACTTCACAGGAAATGGACTTAAAAAATAAAGGGACCAATGATTTTACCAGTAACTGCACTGGTTATATCAGGTGTTCTGCTCTGCTGTTTGATTTCACATGGCTTAGCTTACGCTGTCATATTTATAATATTTGTAATACACATTTGACAGAATTCATCATGCTGTCTTAGTACTCCCTAACATTCATGTATGGTAGGACTACAGAGAGAAATAGATGTTCAGATCCATCAGGTTGAAGAAGCATGCTTTCAGTAATATTAATTTATCTGACCAATTTCTTTTTGTTCCTTTACCGTCAGATGTGCCCTGTAGTATTTCCCTAAATGGTGTTCCCACCACATTCACATGCTCATATTGTATCTTCTCAACAGTAGAATATTGTTTTGTCTTTCACAAAATGAGAGACTGAGATTGCATACTCTCTGCTAATAAGATATTGGCTTTTCATTTTTTATAACAGTGTTTCATCCTGTAATTTATCAGTTAATGACAAATGCTGTGTAATTGTTTCTCTCTTTTCTTCCAAATCATCACCTGTAGGCATGGCGTATCCTAGGAAACAACTCTTATTTTTGTGAAGAGGTGATGTAAGATATTTGCTGATATATTTTCCAGTGTGTTTTTTTCCCAGGAGCTCTTCTTATACGGCAGCGAATACTTAAAAGTTCAAAGAAGGGAAGAAAGTGCTCATTTGAAATCTGGTGGAAGAACAACTGATGAACATAATTTTCAGCATTGTGTTCTGTTGTGATATATTTTAGTGTTTAGGACTGTACACAACCATAAAAATAAGCCATGCTTTTTCTTTTCCAACAAATGTAATTTACCCATCATAAAACCACTGATAATTAAGTTTGAATATTTATGTCCCAGTCATGTTTTCTTTCCCTTTCCCTCTAGCACACATACAGATACTATTAGCCTTTGTTCATAACTTTTCTGATATAAATTTGCATACACTATGCCACTCCCTTTAGAACTAATATCTCATTTCAAGACTATTTTGTTGCCAGAACTTTATTCTGTACATGAGAAAGATCACACCGCTGCTTCTGTAGCTTAACAAATACCACACCTTCTTGAAATCTTAGTAATCTATTCATGTAGTACTCATTAGTTCCACTAAAATCCATGTGCATTACTGCATATACAGCTGCATATGCCTACTTAGACAGTTGCTGTTTCCTGCCCAAAATGCCTTTTCATTTATCTTGCTTCAGTTTACTATTTTATAAGTTAAAGTAATCTACAAACATCTGCTATTGTGAATGTTTGGCTACCTGAAAGTTTGTGTGTGTGTGTGTGTGTGTGTGTGTGTGTGTGTGTGTGTGTGTGTGTGTGTGTGTGTGTGTGTGTGTGTGTGTGTGTGTGTGTGTGTGTGTGTGCGTGTGTGTGTGTGTTTTACCCCCACCCATAATCATATATATCTGGCATTAGTTTATATAGAATCTTCTGCTAAAATGTTACAGAAGTAATTTGTTAGCTCACAAATAGTTCGTAGGCATGCAATGCAGCAGAACATTAAGGAGTCTAGCCCAAATTTCCAATTGCCCTAAAGCACTGGCTGGTTAAGTGATTTGCCCAGTGTCGCATAGCATAGGCAAAAGAGGGCTAAGGGAATCAAACTTTGTCTCAGATGATGTAGTTCATTAACAGCTCATAGCCTTAATCCTCTGCATTAACTACCAGGCAGTTAGCTAGTTAGTTACTGTTGTCCTTCATTCCATGATCATCCAGACTGTTTTGAAGTGATCTCTGCCACATATATAGTTACAACAGACCCTGTTCTGTCAGACCTATTACATATTCACAAGTCGAATGGTAGCATAAACACTCACTCAAGGGATCTCAATCTCTTTCGCAAAATAAACAGAACATGTTGGAGGAAAAAGTTTATATCGCAGAGAATACCTCTTCTATGCAAGTGTATTCCACTCCATATAAAGCAGAGTACTTCTTCTACTCTGTTCAAATGTAATTTGTACAAATCGATAGAGTCTAAACAAGAAGCTCACCTCACCCTGGAGAATGCAGTCATCTGTGCTATTACCAAGACATGGTTTAAAGCTGAGAGTACTATGGCAGTGCAAGGTTTCAGTGCCTACCATACATTAGTCCAGCAACTGCACAGACAGGGACTACTAGTGGAGGTGCCTTGATGTACATCAATAACAAGCATACCTCTGGATTGGTTAAAACAGGATGATATGCTGGAATTTCTCCATTGCCCTATTACCATGGAAAAAGTCCCATGCGATACCATATCCTAGCAAACCACAAGTCACCCTCTGTGTACCACAAAACCTATAGCTCATACTTATACCTGTTGGAGACACTCACAATTCAACCAAATACCATAATCATGAGGAACTTTAATTACCTCTGTATAAGCTGGAGTCCTACATGACCCCATATTTGCATGCACAGACACTCCTAGATTTTGTAAACATAAACATCCTGGATAAAATAGTCCATACACCTACCAGAGGTACAAACATATTAGACCTCATATTCAGTAACATGGGGGAATGCTGCAAATCCCTTCCCACACAGTGTTGTCCCTCTCTCTGGTAAGGTCAGACCACAAAGCAGTCTCCTTCAAAATAAAAATTATTTCTGTAACCCCAGTAAACCCAATCACAATTAGGACCTCCTCCAAGGCAGACTAATTTTTATTAAGTGATTAGCTATCAAAGCTTCAAGCCTCTCCAAACCCAGATAATAGAACAGTCTATGCAGAATTATTCAAAAAAGCTATGTACAAATATGTCAATTATTGCATAGAGACAGCTATACCTACCAGAAGTAATTCCAAAACTAACTTAAAAAACAAGCAACCCTGGTGGAATCCAAAAATTAAACAGATTAAACAACAAAATAAAAAGTCATAACTAAAATAAGGAAGTGTAGCACCAAAAATGATAAACAAAACTCTCTCATCAAACTGAATAAAAAACTAAGAGGACTAATTAAGTCCAACAAAGCAAATTTTGAAATAAAAGGCCAAGGACAACCATAAGGCCTTCTTCAGCTATGTGAAAAACCTCAAAGGAAGGACACAACACTGTGCCAAATGGCTGGTAAATGAAGTCACTTTCACAGAACCAGGAGATATAATAAACCTTCTGGCTGACAACTTTAGCTCCAGATTTAACTCTTCTCACCCCCACCCCAAAGGAAATGTTATCTAACATATACATATACAATGAATTCAATACAACTTTTTTAAATTTCCCAAATAGCCTTGCACCTCCTAGAAGGAAGCGACTAAAAACAAGTAATGCAATTTGGCTATCCAAAAAGATTACAACGCTAATGTAGGACAGAGAAAAAGCATGGAAAGAATGGCAAAAATATAAAACACCACAGTACCTTGAAAACTCTAGAATGCCTTGCAATCGTACTAAAAACCAAACAAATGAAGACAAAAAGCTATACTATAATAACTTTCAGAATAATGCTAAACACAACCCTAAAAAGTTTGTATATCCATTAAAGAAATCTTACATCCCGTCCAAAAATTCATTCCAAACCCCTCTCCCAATAACTCGCCACTGAAAACTGCAATACAGTTCAACTCTTATTTTATAGATAGTATAGCAACTCTAACCAGGGATTCCTCAACATTTAATCCCATCCCTGCCCAACAGCCACATATCACCACATCCACATTCACCTTCAAACCTGTGCCCACATCCTATATAAAACTACTCTGAAAGAAACTTAAACTGTGCTCTTCTTCAGCTGATGACCTTCCAAGTGAGTACCTAAAATATCACCCAATAGCATTGTCTATCCTGTCTGAAGCTGTATAAATAGGTCAGTCCAGGAATCCCACATTCCCTCTCTCTGGAAAAAGTCACACATTATCCCTCTGCAGAAGGGAGGAGTTTCAACTGATATTAATAGCTTTAGACCTATAGCAATCTTATCTCCACTTGCCAAAATACTTGAAAAATTTATTCAAAAACAATTGCTAGACTATCTTCTGCAGGAAGAAGTCTTATCCCCTACACAACATGGCTTCTGTCCTTCCCATAGCACTAGCACTGCCCTTCTGACTTATACAGATACTGTTGATAAAAATAATGGCAAAGTAATCTCTTCCTTATTTCTAGACTTGTCTAAAGCCCTTTCAGAACCCACCACTTTATAGCACTAAAAAGAGTACATTTGTTAGAACTGCCTCATCAGGTAACAGAGACACAGCTTCTTACCAGCTGTCCAGCACTAAAAAACATTCTACACAACTATATTCTCAGTCGATCATTGTGGTCCAGTGACCAAAAACTCCTATCTGTCTACAAACCTATAAATTCTGCTGAGCATTGTCTGTACTCGTACAAGGTTGCTAAGGCCTGGAACTCTTTACCTGTATCCATCAGGTAAATATCCTCCATCCCATCTTTCAAAACCACTCTGAATGACTTCCTACCTAAAATCTGGCTCTGTTCTTGCTTAAAACCAGGATAAAGTATATCCCTAAATGTGAACAAGTACCTTTTTACTCCTTATACCTCCTTACTCTCCCCTCTTCACTTACTTCTTTACTTTATCAAAATTCTCTTCCCTAACTTTTTCTATAAATATACCATAAGCTTGTTTTTCCCTTACTTCATATTGCAGTTCCTGTTTGTATTAAATTACCTTTAATTTCTCTCCAAACGGTCTACAAGTACTCTAAATATTAGGTGATTGTCATATAACTTGTATCAATTCTTAACCAATGTTTTTACATTATCACAAATTTGTTATAATTATTTAAACTGATGATTTTTTTTATTTTTGAAGATTGTAAAATTATTGTTCTTAAAATGTTTTGTAATAATTTGGAGCTTTTTTCCCCAGACCTCCACTGAAAATGGGCTGCTACCTTCTTGGACTTTCCCGGTAATAAAATATCACAAAATGAATAAATATCCTCCAGCTATCAGAAGAGAACAGGTCTTAAAGAAACTGTAAAGCCAAGAATACAGCTTTGATGGGCCCGATAATATCCTAACATGTCTCCAAAATAGCTTGAAATATGACCTGTCAAGGCCACTGAAATCACTATTCAACCATAACCATTGAACAGGCTTGTGCCACTCAAATAGTGGACAGCAATTGTCATCCCTCTGCACAATGAAGGGCCTTCAGTAGATCCCAGGACTATGGGCCCATTAGTCTGACTAGTCTCATATGCAAAGCCATAGAAGGAATTATCATGGACATGATTAACAGTGACATAGGAAACCTTCAGAGACTGGACCCAGCCCAGTTTGGTTTTGTCAAAGAAAGGTCAGGCATACTGAATCCAGTGGACATCTTTGAGAAGTTGACAATGGATGAGGGCAAAATGGTGCATATTGCCTCCCTTAACCTAGCTAAGGTATTGTTAACAAACTCAAGGAATCAGGCATAAACATCTATGTAACAGACTAGATAGCCGACTGGCTCACAGATAGGACAAAGGAGTTTAGGATTGGTGAGACCACCTCCACAAAGAGACTGATCACCAGTGGAGTCCCCTAGGGCTTTCTGTTGAGTCTGCTCAATTTTGGTATATATTTCTCAGAAGTCAGTGTCAAGGGCCTGTGGCTTACCAAGTCTACAGATAATTGCAAGCTGAAAGCAATCCTAGGAACCCCCCCCCCCCCAAGATACTAATGTTTTACGGGAAGGTCTAATACAGGCTAGAGACTGGTGCAAAAGCCATGGCTTAAAACTCAATGCCAAGAAATACATAGAACCTTTTGGGAAGTTAGCCACCACAGAAAACTACCTCATTGATAAAACACCCGTACAAGCATACACTGTAGTCAGGGATTTAAGGAATCATGTAGATAGTAACCTGGCTTTCGACCAACATGTATCTAAAGTAGTAAAAAAAACATTCTATGCCACTCAACTTATAAGTAAGAGCATGGCATGCAGGTCCAGAGAAGTCATTGTGACATTATGCTCAGCCTTCATCAGACCCACCATTGAGTATAATGCTCCCACAAACTCAGTGTGCCACTCAACCACAGCCCACAAGGCATAACAACGTACCCAACACTCTAGTCATAGGTGACTCTATAGTCAGGCACACTGATGTTCCACTCACCAAGCTAAACAGGGAGAAAGTTACTGTTAGCTGCCTGTCAGGTGCCAGGATCCGCCACATAACACACACACTCAGGTCACTCCACAACAAGTAGAAATATGACTCTGTCATTGTGTGAGTGACCTGACATGTACCTCCCTGGACTACATGAAAAGAGACATGGTGGAGCTGTCTGATCTTGTAGCCAGGCAGGTATGACCCTAGCCCTGAGTAGCATCCTGCCATTACGCGGAATGATACCACAGTACAAGGACAAAATGATTGACTCCAACAATTGGCTAAGCTTCTGGTGTCATTCTAAGGGGATCCAGTATCTGTCTGCCTGGGATGACATAATCGACAGACCACGATGGTTTGCCAGAGATGGCCGACACCTGTTGCCCTTGGGATTCCGGATACTGGCTAAGGCTCTTGCCACCCCTATAGTGCCTTTTTAGGCAAGGTTCAAATGGCAAATTCACCACCGTAACAGGTACAACCAAGCAAAATCTGAGGGTAATGCTACTCACTGCTAGAAGTCTAAACCTCAAAATGCACTCAGTCGAGGCACTCCTTAAAATGGAGAACATCGACATCTGTGCAGTGACAGAAACCTGGTTCAAGGCTCCAGAGAGCACCCCTGCATTACCAGGCTATAATTCATACCACACCTTATTTTCTTGGGTGGCAAAAGCCAGGATATCTTTTTGGCTAGGCTTATATAGGTCCTAGGGCCAATAGCCTAGTACCTACCTATGAACCTATGAACCTATGAACCTTGGTATGTATCTGCCTAGGCACAAGCAACAACTGGAATGTTCGCAGAGCTTCCTTTAGAAAAGTAATACAAGGTGCAAGCACAATGCCATATGCAACTCACCTCAAATTCCTAGCTCCATACCTTGTTTCCTGCAGAATGCTGACAGGCAATTTATGCCTAGCATAGAAGGTATCTTTGGATACTGCCCTGATAGACCTTTTGCATATTCACATATTCACAAATTAAACAGAATCAGAACTACTAGATTCAAGTATTTAAACTTTGCTTGCGAGTTAAATAGGACATGTTGGCGGGACAGGAATATATATCTCAGAGAATTCTCATTCTCTGGAATAGGCTTCAGATCCATGAGAAGCAGACCCCTTTCCCAACCATATTCAAGCATAACCCAGACCAGTGGATGGGAAATCAGAAATTCACTCATGATCTAATGCTTATGTCTCAGATGGACAGATGCAGCAGTTAAATCATTCCCTAACTTACTCCTCTTAAAACAACCCACATGGCAAAATAGCCCATGGGATACATTTGGTTTGCATGACATGGCTTATAAAGGCCCCAGTGGCTATTAGCCTGGTGTACATGTAGGTAGCCATTTGAAATGTTGGAACTCACTAGAGTAAGTCCTAAAATACAGAGACTGAATGGATGAAAGATCGGCCTTACTCATACATACTAAGTTTGAGATGCCATTTCTTGGAATATTTCCTTTTCTCTTAGGTATGGCAATCTTGGAGTTAGTATATATAAGTTCAAGGGGTTTGGTGGGCTTGAACCCTTCATGGGGGAGTTTTGGGGGCTTGCCGCCCTGCAGAAAGAAGTTTGAAGGGAAAGAACAATTTTTGAAATTTGCTTTTCTCCTGTGTTTTTGGTCTTATTTTTCAGCTTGTTTGCACTTGGCATTTCAAGTGTTGACATTTCAGTTAAGGTTACCGTACGTCCGGGTTTCCCCGGACACATCCTCTTTTTTGGGCTCCTGTCCGGGCGGTTTTTGAAAATTCTGCAATTTGTCTGGGTTTTAAAACCCGGACAAATCGCAGAATTTTCAAAAACCAGACATCCCTATTTTGGAGTCTTTTCCCTGCTTTGTTTTTTTTTTTTTTTGATTGGCTCATATACTGGTATATAAGCCAATCAAGAAACAGAGCTCTGTTCAATGCGGAACTGCTTGATGTTCCGCATTGAACAGAAGAGGGTCCACTGTGTGCATTTTTGATTGGCTCGTATACCGGTATACGAGCCAATCAAAAAGTGGAGCTCTGTTCAATGCGGAACTGCTTGATGTTCCGCATTGAACAGAAGAGGCTCCGCTGTGTGAAGTTTTGATTGGCTCATATACCGGTATATGAGCCAATAAAAAAGCGGAGCTCTGTTCAATACGGAACTGCTTGATGTTACGCATTGAGCAGAAGAGGCTCCGCTGTGCGAGGTTTTGATTGGCTTGTATACTGGCATACGTGCCAATCAATAATTCAGAAATGCATTAAAGACAAGACTAAAGACCTTTTTTTTTTGCTCTTCACCCTAAAAAAAAAAAAAAAGGTCTTTATTCTTGTAAGACTAAAGACTTTTTTTTATTTTTTTTTGCTCTTCAGCCCTAAGAGGATGAAAAAATATGTGTATATTTTTTCATCCTCTTTTACATACAACCAAATATGGTAACCCTAATTTCAGTAGGGAGCCATATACCTAGAAACCATAAATTCACCCCTGGTTTAGCAGTCTTGTTTCTCATGGATAGGGGAAACGTAAATGTCCCAACATATACTTGTTCTGCATATCTCTGTGTTATCTGTATGCAACATATAAAGGCTAAAAACTATAATGGAAATGTAAGACTAAACTTTTTAAAAGCCACACAGATCAGTAGTCTAGTAAGTACCTATGAAACCAAGCAGTTAAACAGTCAAGCAAGGATTTATCAGTATTACAGTTGCTCATTGTTTTTAATTGTAAACATCAGTGGACAAATTCTGTCTTATGAAAAGTGTCATTTATCGTATGTTTTCTCTTGAGGAAAAAGTGTCTCTCTTCAGTTCCATTAGCAGCACTCAGTTAACATGCCAGTACAGTGCCTCACAGGCTACCATTTTCAAGTGCGTGCACACACACACACACACACACACACACACACACACACACACACACACACACACACACACACACACATATATATATATATATATATATTTTTTTATGTATTTCTCTGAATTAACGAATTTGCAAACATTTACTCTGAAGAAATGTTCATAATTTATTAAATACCTCACCATGCTAACATTTATAGCATGCATGCAACGCAAATCTGTCTGTTGTTTTTAATGAAGGCTTAATAAGTTCCTATCAGTAAGTGTCAATTTCAAATGTTTCTCATTGATCACTGCTGCAGTAACCTTAGCTATATGGATTATATCGTCTGTCTTCACTGTTTTCTGTGTTATGAATTAATAGCTTCTCAGCCAACAGCTGCTTTGCCTGTTTTATGCTATTTGCCATCCAGCAATAAAGTAACACTTTAGACATGACAAGTCTACTTTCAGTGTGATGGGGGAACTACACAGGAGTGGTTTGGTAGGACAACAGCATAGCTAAGCTGACAAGTCCCATTCTGTGCTGTAGAACAGCAAAAGCACAAGAAAGAGAAATTTAAATATTTAAATATAGATTTATGTCATTATAAATTAATATTCTATTTTAACATACTCATTTCTGATGTTGCCTTGTGTCTGTCCAGTATCAACTTGAATTCCACCATTACTTTTCGACCACCTCCCCTTTAAGGCTCTACCTTCCACTCATTACCCTTCCTATTTAAAATCTGGCACACACGAAGACATTGCAGTTCAGTGCAGTGCTTAAATGCTAGTTTTCTTGTAAATGGGAAAAATAACTTCACACACAGCAAGTTCTGCCAGTTCGGAGTGGGTGGTTTCTATGACTAGATCACCTCTGAACCCAGTAGGACCCTCAATAGTGATTATGTTAAAAAAGACAAGAAACTGTCTCGTAAGAAAACAGTAGTCAGAGGGATATTAAAGCATTTAGTGTTATGGACAGTCCTGTAAGCTGTTAACTATCAGACAAGTTTTGACAGCTTCATCAGTTACTGATTGGCAATGTCTGGAAGGGTTCAGTGCTCATAGCCTGATTCCACCTAGCAGAAAGCTTGTGTTTACTTTACTGAGTGTATTCCACTTAAAGCAAACTACAGTAACAGTATCCTGTTGACCTTTGCCACAGGATTTTGGTATAGCACTGAAGGTCTTGTTATATGGAATTCCTATGCATGAGACACAAATAGGCATAAAACATTCGCAAGTGAGGCTGTAATGAGTGATCATTCGTCCCAGGTTGTCACAACATGCTGGAGTCATCAATGTACAATGCATTGCTGAATATACTGAACAAATAGGAATACTGTGGTTACTGAAGTCCTGACAGTGAAAAACAGTGATGCTGTATGTATCCCGTGCCTGTAAAAACTGGGCTAATTAAAGGGAAACCACTTCAAGTGGAGCGAGGTTGTTTCAGAAAACTGTAGTTAATTTTAAAGCACTATAAAAAGAAGAGAGAGGAAAGAACAGTTGGAGTGCTCTTCCTTCAAATTAGTCATTCATTTGAATTATTTTTTTTAATTGGGTAAGTAAGCTATTCTGTTGCTACTAAAGGAGGACAGAATATAAAGTAGGCTGAGCCTATTTTATGCGAGAATCTTTCCCCAGATTGCATATTCTTTCTTTTTTTTTTTTTGTAATGAATGGTTTCCCATGACTCATTGCTTCACCCAGTACAAGCTCTCCTACAACAGCTTCTCTAACTTAAGTTTTTCAGTTTTAGGCACTTAAGTTTTAATATGCTATCACTAGCCTATTGTATGAGTGAGGCATTTGCAGTAAGCAAGGTACATTACTCACAATAATAAAAAATAACAGAGACCCTTGCACAAAAAAAACTGTTGCACATCACAGATGGTGGTACTGATAATGAGGTAATGTCTCTTCACTTTATTTAGTAACTTCCATTTGACATCTAGTTGTAAAACCAAACTATCAGAAGTATCTCACTTTCAGCTGCATGCTTAATAAGCAAAGCTGGATTGTTGCCTTTATCAAATACTATGAAGTGGTCCAAAGAAGTGCGACTAGTGTATGACAGCTATTGCCTCTGAAATGTAAGAACAGGTGAGGCAGTTTGAAGTGGGCTAGTTCATTTCACATACCTTTCTGCATCTGGTCAGGTGCATGATAGTCTATGGTCTTAGAAGAGTGAACATTTGTTAGCAGACAGTTCTGTGTCCAGTAGTACTGACAGCAGATATAGTTTAAAGGATGCTGTAACTTTCATGCCTTATTTGTAAGAAATGGAAAATCAATACCTTTAAATAAATTCTGTTACTGTTTATACATTAAATGTTTGATAATGTTTTGATAATATAATTTGGGGGTTTATATCATAAGTTCAAAGTCTGAAAACTTCGAATCTCATATGATCGACATCATATGAGCAAAGTTTTCAAACATCGAATGTTATAACGGAGATCGCCATAGGGAATATTTCTCTTCACTTCAATGTAGTGCGATCTCGGAGTTGGTATATTTAAGTAGCGGGAGGTGTGGGGGGTGCAGGGGGTCTTGCCCCCCTGCATAGATCGTTCAGGTAGGTTTATTTATTTTTAGTTTGTTTATATTGTACGTTCAAAGTTGCTCATATGGAGTCAATCATATGAGATTCAGTTTTCAGTCTTCGAAAATATAATATAGGCCGTATAATTTGGTAATATTGATTTACATTTGCTTTTAGTTATAATTAGGCTCTCTATTGAAATTTTGGCACTCAAAATGCTGAGTGCTGGCACACCAACAAAAATGACTGAAATTCCAGGAGAAGAGAGAATCCCAAACATCTCTATTCTCCTTTAAACTTCTTTTTTGCAAGGGAGTAAGCCCCCCATACCCTCCAATGTGGAGGAAAGCCCCCCACACCCACCAAACTGATGTATTACCAACTCTGAGATCACCATACATTGGAGAAAAGGGAATATTCTGGGAAATGGCCATCTTGGACTTAGCATATACAAGTCCATTCAGTCTTCATGTTTCAGGACTTCCAAACATTCATATGGTTACTTTACAATTACTTAGGTTCATAGGTGTGTACTAGGCTAATGGCCCCAGAGCCTTTAAAGCCTAGCCCATAAAAGTGCACTGGCATCATGCTGCCCGATGTTAGTTCCCAGTGCCTCTATCAAGTAGAGCCACTAGAGTAATACCTGAGGTGAACTTTCTATTTCTCTTGAAGAGAGACAGTGAGGTGCTCTGCTTGACATGTATGGAAAGTCTATTCCAGAGCATGGGCAGTCTCTGGGTGAGGAACCTGTCCATTCAGCATGTTCTGTTGACTGTGGTAATGGGGTTGAGGTCTCTGGAGCATGTGGTGTGGAGGGATTAGGATTTCTTTAGATGTAGTATTTCTAACATAGCTTGGTCATACATGGCTTTGTAAGTTAAGCAGAGATTGCCTTTAAGTAGGCGATATGAGACAGAGAATAGCTGGAGTCCTTTGAGTCTGTCCATGTAGGACATGTGTTAACACCTAAGATCCTCTTCGTGAGGTACTTCTGTGGCCTCTCCAGCCATTGCAGGTGTCTAGTGAGGTACATGCCAAATGGAGCATTATACTCAACGATTGGTCTAATGAGGGAAGAGTAGAGAGATAGAGACGATGACCTCTTTCTTCCTGGATGCAAAACCCTTGGTAATGAGATGTGCCACATAGAAGGACTTTCTGACCACAGTGGTAATGTGGTGGTCAAAGGAGAGGTTGCTGTCAACCTGCATCCCCAGATCTCTTATAATGCCCTCAGTGTTCAGTGGGCTCCCATTGATGTGGTAATTAGTGGGAACTGAGTTTTTACCAAAGGGGATAACGACGCATATTTTGGCATTAAGCTTAAGGCCATGGTTTCGACACCAATCACTGGTCTCAGTGAGGTCTTTCTGTAGCATGTCTGCATCACTTGCAGAGTTAATAATGGCTCCCAGTTTGCAGTTGTCTGTGAACTTGGTCAGCCAGAGTCCCTTTGTGTTGGCCTGGACTTCTGAGAAGTAGATACCGAAAAGTAGAGGACCCAGGACTGATTCCTGTGGGACTCCACTCATGACTGACTGGTCGGCAATCTGACTTGGAGTCTGCTACTTTCACACTGTATGTTCTATCTGTGAGCCAATTTGCAGCCCACCTAGTGATATAGAGGTTGATGCCTAGTTTGATGAGTTTATCAATAATTCCTGAGTGAGGAATGGTATCAGAGGCTTGGCCAGATCGAGGTAGGTTGTATGTACTGCCTTATCTTCATCCACAACCATGGTGACTGACTCAAAGAAGTCAACCAGGTTGAGCAGGCATGATCTCCCTTTCACAAAGCCAAATTGTGTGGGAGTCTAGAGTTTGGAGATTTCCTATATCATTGTTAATCAGGTCCGTGATGATGCACTCCATAGCTTTACATATCAGACTCATCGGGCTAATTGGTTGATAATTCCCAGGGTCTGTAGTCACTCCCCCTTTATGAAGAGGGATGACTGTAGCAGTGCACCATTTGGTAGGGACAAAGCCTGAGGTGAGGCTGTGAATGAATGGGGCACACAGATGCGGTGCCAGTTCACTTATGCAAGCTGTATTTTTTTTTTTATTAATATGTCACATAATTTTAATAGTGAAGTATCTGACATGTTCTTTACAGAAGTTCATTTGAATGTGACTGAGGTGGAATGTGAATGCTCATAACACAAGTCAAAAAGCATACACTTCAGATTTTACAGATTTTGCCATTTGCAGTTTTTAAGTGTATAGTCACTTTGCAACTTAATAAAAGGTTATGATTATATCTAAGTCATCTCTTCAATGATTCGTGCCACAGAAGTCATTATTTTGCTCTCAGTCTAGTCTTATCTTCCACTACGTAGCACAGACTACCTCCCGCCACCTGCTGGAATCATGGTCTTCCTTTTCTTTGCACTGAGTTCTGTTTGCATATGTCTATACTAGAATGCCAAGTCTTATTAAAGGTTGATGGATGATATGTATTTACTTTCCTAGGTTACTGTCCCCTTTTGGTACTTTCAGCAAATAATCAGATTGTACTCAGACTTCTTCATGTTATATTTATAAATTTGTTATTGCAATGTGTGTTTGTGTTTTTGCATTAAACATAAGACCCTGCACATTACATTATTACTCTGACTTCGTCAAGTTTCATGTCATTCTCTGTACATCATCCTGTATCATCTCCATTATGGATGTCTCATTATTCTATAGGTTACCTTTCTTTCTCACTCTGTAATGTCACTTGTATGGGCTTTAAAGAAGACTAATCCAATCAAAAACTATAAGGAAATTGATAGTTAACTCCCATTTCCCCATCATAGACACTGCATGCCATTTCTTTCAGTCTTCTGTTATGCAGCCAGGGTTTTAACTTGGCTGCTACCCTGTGACTATTCAAGGCTCCTTGACTGCTATATCAGTTACTGGTGTTTTGCTAAAATGTGACAAGCTCAGTGTACCCTGCTGCTCTACTTTTCATTCACATAAAATGGTTCATTATCTGTCCAACATTGAATTCATAATACCTTGGTCTCTTGTCTCCTGTGCAACTTGGTGTTCAATGGCTCTTCCCTTCAAACGTGAGTTCACCTTGCTTTCTTACTGTAAAAGTCAGGTTGTTCTATGGTTTTCAGCCTCTGTCTGCCTTCAGATTTTGTAAAATGAATAATATCTGCCTTTCCTTACTGCAGGAGTACCACCTACCTTCCTATGATTTGTTTTGAGATGAGAATGCTGACTTATTTTTTCTAACTGCATTCCTGCACTGTCACAAGTCAGATCCTGCCTGACCTCATCATCTTTACACCCCAGGTTTTCAGAATTCATGCAGAATCCTCTTTCTGAATTCCCTTGAAACCCTTCCATCAGTTTCCTTATGAATGTTTTTCAATGTTTGCTGTCCCCCACCTCCTGCTGTCTCATGAAAATGTTGCAGAACAGTAACTCCAGCATTTCTGCCATTTTCCCACTGCATTTCTACCTTCTGTTTATTATCTAGCCACTATGCCTTTACTGTTAAAACCCTCAATAACATCAATCTGTTTTATTTCATTATAAGGTATTTTATTTCCTTAATTGGTGGTGCTCTGTGTGTTTTATTAACTGCAACCCCTTTTCCATTTTGGATGCAGTTCTGTCCTATTTTGCTTTAACTGATATAATGCTGTCTTGTTTGTTTTAGGTATCCTGCTATTCTAACCTTCCTGGTTACTTCGTTTAAGAACTGTTGCAAAACCTGTTTCTGTTTACTGACATGGTCTGAAGACACATTGACTCTGTTATTTCAATTCTGTATAGAAATTGTGACATTGCTTCTCCAATGTTCCAGCCTTCCATGTTAAGTAATAGTATTGTACTGAGACATTCTTACATTTTGGTAAAGTTCACCTTTCTAAAGCCAACATTTGTTTTCATGGCTTAACATATTGTTTAATGTGAATATGTGATGTAGTGAGCTATGTTAGGTAGCCAGTTAGTTAGCTTGATGTGTGTTGCATAGCTAAATGGACTGATCCAACAGCTATCACCCTCACCCAAGCAACTGGCACAACATTTGTTTATGTTTATATATTTATTTATTTATTTATTTATTTATGTATGTATGTATGTATGTACAGTGGATATAAAAAGTGTACACACCCCTGTTAAAATGCCAGTTTTTTTGTGATATAAAAAAATGAGACCACAATAAATCATTTCAAAACTTTTCCCACCTTTAATGTGACCTATAACCTGTACAATTCAATTGAAAAACAAATAAATATGTTAGGGGAAAAAACAAAAAAACATTCAATAAGCTGGTTGCATAAGTGTTGTTGTTCGTCTTTTCCCGGTTAGGGGTCACCACAGTGGAACTCCGGTCCGCTAATGATCGGCAGTAGATTTTTACATGCCGAGTTGCCGCCCTGACGCACAACCTTCAACGAAGGTACGCTCATTCACACATGTCTCCACACAGAAGATGCTCTAGCTGAGAATCGAACAGGACATCTTACTGTGAGGTGACAACATAAGTGTGCACACCCTTAAACTAATACTTTGTTGAAGCACTTTTTGATTTAATTACAGCATTCAGTCTTCTTGGGTACACACCTGCCATCAATTAAAGAGACTCTGATTAACCACAAATAAAGTTCAGCTGTCCTGGTAGGATTTTCCTGACATTTACTCAGTTGCCTGCTACAGCAAAAGCCATGGTTCATAGAGAGCTTACAAAGCATCAAAGGGATCTCATTGTTAAAAGATATCAGTCAGAGAAGGGTAAAAAAATTTCCACAGCATTGGATATACCATCGAACACAGTGAAGGCAGTCATCAAAAAGTGGAGAAAACATAGACAACAGTGATGTTGTAAAGAACTGGATGTCCCTCCAAAATTGATGAAAAGACAAAATGAAAACTGGTCAGGGAGGCTGCCAAGAGACCTACAGCAACACTGAAGGAGCTGCAGAAATTTCTGTCAAGTACTGGTTGTGTACTACATGTGACAAGAATCTCCTGTATTCTCCATATGTCTGGACTGTTGGGTAGGGTTGCAAGACGGAAGCCTTTTCTTACACAGAAAAACATCCAGGCCCAGCTAAAATTTGCTAAACAATATATCAAGTCTCCCAAAGGCATGTGAGGAAATGTGTTATGGTCTGATGAAACCATGGTTGAACTTTCTGGCCACAATTCCAAAAGGTATGTTTGGTGAAAAAACAACACTTTGCATCACCAAAAGAACACCATCCCCACTGTGAAGCATGGTGATGGCAGGATCATGCTTTGGGGTTGCTTTTCTTCAGCTGGAACTGAGGCTTTAGTCAAGGTGGAGGGAATTATGAACAGTTCCAGATACCAGTCACTTTTGGCCCAAAACCTTCAGGCGTCTGCTAGAAAGCTGAAGATGAAGAAGAATCTCACCTTTCAGCACAACAATGAACCCAAGCATACATCCAAATCAACAAAATAATGGCTTCACCCAAAGAAAATTAAAGTTTTTGAATGGCCCAGCCAGAGCCCAGACCTAAATCTAATAAAAAGTCTGTGAGGTGACCTGAAGAGGGCTGTGCACAAGAGATGCCCTCACAATCTTGATAGATTTGGACCACTTTTGCAAGGAAGAGTGGGCAAATATTGTCAAGTCAAGATGTGCCATGCTGATAAATTCCTACCCAAGAAAACTGAATGCTGTAAATAAATCAAAAGGTGTTTCAACAAAGTATTAGTTTAAGGGTGTGCACACTTATGCAACCAGCTTATTGTATGTTTTTTATTTTTTGTTTTTTCCCCTAACAGATTTGTTTGTTTTTCAATTGAATTGTACAGGTCATAGGCTACATTAAAGGTGGGAAAAGTTTTGAAATGATTTATGGTGGTCTCATTTTTTTATATCACAAAAACCTGGCATTTTAACAGGCGTATGTACACGTTTTATATCCACTGTATGTATGCTTTGTTAATCGGGTTAGTTCTACTAAACCAGCGGCTTCTTTTCAGGGGAGACCCAAGGTGGTATTCATAATGACTAGGGTAAATTTGGCCAGGTCACTGGGGAACTTTCTGTCCTATTTTTCATTAAGTGCCATGGGATCATTTACTTCTACTTAACCAACCACCACCTCAAGCAGATTTTGAAGAAGCAGCACCCTTTGAATATACAATACATTTTACACTGCATTGTTCAATAAATAAGTAGGCCTTCACATGCTTAATTGCCTGTTTTTTGTTTATAAATGTGTTTATTACACTGTGTTAACTGGATATTTGGTCTGGCCAGGAGCCTTATTCAGCCGTGATTTGATACAAATAACAACAAACAAAAAGAGCTGTAAAAAGATGTATCGTGGATCATTTGGGGGACATTAGAAATAGTAGATTTGTGGCTATATATAATTTCATAGCCACAAATCTACTATTTCTAATGTCCCCCAAATGATCCACGATACATCTTTTTAGCCACAAATTGGTTGAACCCAGCACAGGTGTCGTGGCAAAATTTCAGGCTGTTAGCGATTAAGCATATATTAGCGCACAAATTGTTAATTAGAAATAATAAGAAAATTATAAACAGCATAAAAATTTGGGAACAAATCTTTAATATTATTTTGGCATAGCGGTTCCTATCCACTTTCCGTCAGGACATTCTGTATGTGTACCAACACATTCTTGGATTAGATAGAAAATGTAGAAATAATACAAATGATTGGCTTGAGTTGGTTTATAATTGTCTATTGTAGATGCTTTTATGTTTAATTTTTTGTGATTTTAATTTCCTGTACTTGGTTAAAATGATATTTATTCTTAATGTATTATAGGGAAATTCAAAATGGAACTAAAACATTGGAAGCAATATTGTACATAATGTAAATAGTGTGTGAAATGTATAATGGTTTGGCAAAACAATAAAAATGATTATTGAAAAAAAAAAAAAAAAAAAAAAAAAAAAGAAATAGTAGATTTGAGACTCCGGTAGCAGATCATTTTAGTAGGCTTCATGGAAATTCAGATTCCAGTCTCTTTTTTAGTGTGTTGGCTAGACCCCATGCTTGTCAGGGAGAGGAATTTTTGAGCAGGTTGTTATTGTTAGAAACAAAACTCATTATTAACTTTGGCACCTTATATCCTATGGGGTTAAATCAGGATATTAATTTGAATGTTAGGTGAGGTTCATGCAACAATAACAATATACATTGCACATATATAAAGATTCTTTAAAGTATTATTTATATTTATGTATAAAATCTACAGCATGTTTATTAGGTAATTTAGGTTTGGGAATGCACTGTCACTTTAAACTTTAAACTATCACATCTGATTTTTGTGAATAAGTTCTTAATTGAATGTAATTAAGTTTGGTATAAAGGACAGCCATGTGGTGGAAAAGCTATTCCTTGAAGGCGTAAGCTGAGGTACCGGATGCACCAGTAAAGACTTCAATTTTACTCCTCTGCATTCATCTGTTGTTTTTCAGCCGTGATTTGAGCCTCATTGCAGTAATAATTCTACAGAAGTAGTGACAATCAAACAGAAATAGGTACACGATATAACTCAGATAAAATTGTAGTAAATGAACAATAAATATTAGAATATAAAACATAGACTGGATGATATTACATAAAGAAGGTATTGCTGTTTGGGAAATGTATAATTCATAATCTATAGGTCATGGTTCTAGACATTCTAACCGAAGTTTACAAAGACAGACAACATAGTGCAGTTTGGTTAACTACTGCAGAACGGAGCAGAGAAGCATTAGGCTAATAGTACGATCTTAGATTAAGCATCCTTGTATACAGCGGCCCAAAGGAGTGCAATAATGGTAAGAGGGAGACATTTTATAGAAGTGGAAGTACTTTACATATTCTTTGAAAGTTATTTCCGTTTTTCACAGGTGCTAGCCTCAGACATAAGATAATGACATTTTAGCCTGTGTCAAGTAATAATTTGCATTCATATTTCTCTTTCAAATGGACAACTAACTTTTGCTGCAAAGTTAGGATATCCTTACTAGATCTGAGGTTTTTTTGGAAATGAGTTCCATACAACCGAAACAGTCTTCACCCAGGGTTTTAGCTAACAATAGTCATATCCCTGTATGCAGTTTTGAAGCTAGAGAAGGGCAGTTATCTGTTTAAAAATAGTTTAAATGTTAGAATAGTGCTTCAGCTCATTTCCCTATCTGTGATGGGTAACTACCTTAGCTTTTCAAAGTAGTGTAGTGATGTTATCTTGTATCTGAGAGTGAAATTAAGAGATGTCTGTTATTTGTACCAGTTAGACGAGCCTTTGGTTTCACAGAGGGGGAACAGAGCACTTTTGGGGAGGCTGTACTCTAGTCTGAGCACTGGCATGCAGATAGCAGTTGCCTTCCTATCTTCAAAGGTTAAGAGGTGGGTAACTATGCAGGCTAAATTGACCTGCTTTACAGTTTTATCAACTAGATGGTCTCTATGATGAGTGAAGGATGGTTGCCGATCAAATGAGACCCCAAAGTGTTATCTTTGAGAAATGGCAGGCATTAGAGTACAAGGAGAGGTCTACTCTTTTATAGAGATGGGGTGCAGGAAATCTTTAAATGTACATTAAGAAACATGCAGAAGATTTACTGCATTTAATGACAGGTTTATAGACAAAGACCCAGTGCAACAGCTGACTGAAATTGTTATGAAAATTATGCTTTTAGCCAAGCCAATTCAAAATAATAAAATAAAATGTATTTCCAAAACTTTAGTGCATGATTTTTAAATGAGGAGCAGTTATTTCAAGAGGGTATAAATCCATGAGTCGAAGACATGGTTCCAGTAATATTACAGCTAATATCCAGCAGTCATAAAAAACAAGCCCTAAGTAGCACAGCAGTAGAGCAGTCAGTTAAAAAAACAATATGAGGGTATTAGGGAGACAGCAGAAATCGGGTAACGGAATAAAAAACCTTATAACAGATGGAAAGTGACTGAATCTGACACACAGAGGAATGTGATTTATTTATTTATTTATTTATTTATTTATTTATTTATTTATTATCATTTGTTTACCTGGATAGTCTGACTGGGTCAGCATAGTGGACACTTTTTTGCCAGGGCCTAGGGAGAAAGCCCCAACATGCAAAGATACTTTTACACAATGTGAAATGTCAGGGACTGCAATACAAAGATAGCAAGGGCACATAAAGTAAAGTACAAAAACGGTTTACAACAATAAGAGAGACTGTTAGATATTCCAATACAGCAATAGAAAAGACACATGCAACAAATTACAAAACGGTGTACCACAGGGAAAGTCATATACATTTGACAGAAGGATTACATTTAGCTAGGTGGTCTGGAACATATGCAAATTAAACTGAAAGTAAGAAAGGACATTTTGGTGTTTCAGAATGGTATTTACTAAACACCGAAGTGCATAGCACAAGACTAGACTTTAAAAGAACAGAATGGAGATGCTGAGGTTGAAATGGTAGTTCAGTTATAAAGTTCATGTGACCAGGGTAGAAATGTGCAAGATGGTGAACTACTGCATAGATATGACAAAAAGGGGAGAACAAATGATAAGCAGGGCATCTGAGGGGGTGGCCAGAAGGAAAGGAAGTGGAAGAGATGAGAACAGCCTGTTTTTGGAGAGCATAAGAAAGAAAATGCTTAGACATAAGTGGTAGTGCAGGATAACATTAGGAAGTGTATGACAGAGTTTTCATTTAAGTGTTGGTGTGGAACAAGATCTGAAGCAGAAGCCCAGGAGGTACTGTTTAGTTAGTGTTTGAAGTGGTTGTTATGTTGCTTTGTTTAAGCTGTGCGGATAATTTATTCCATAGTCTAGTAACATAAGAGGAGTACAAGGAGACACCAGCATGTTGATTACAGGCGGTTACATGAGTAAACTGAGCAGTATGGGAACAGCACAGAGGAGAGCAGGAATCAGGAAGGCTGAAGCAATTTGTTTATGTCAGAAGTTGGGTAAGTAAGGACAGATTCTGTATAGGGAGCCTCATTTTCAATGACTTTTTTCCTACTGTTTTTATATGAATATAACAGTTTAATTCTTCATGAACTGTAAGACCTAGAAGTTTTGTATGGAAACGTAGTTACATTTTGATACTATTTGATGAGGTTAAAATGAAGATGTCTTTTTTGTTAGAGACCTTATTGGAGGTGAATAGGATTACCTTAGCTGTTTTAAAGTTGAGAAAGAGCTGGGAGTTAGATAGTCATGTTTCAAATGATGTTAAGGATTCTTGGGCTCAGTATTTGTAATTCATCTCTATTTTTCGCTGTGCAGATGAGTGTAGATTCATTTTCATATTGTTCAATGGTAGCATGTTTACTAGGTGTATGGTGGTCACTGATGAATATTTTAAATTGTAGAGGTCCAAGAATTAATCCTTGAGGAACCCCAACAGAGATGAGGAGGATGTAAAAGAAATTGTTCTGCCATTTTACAGCCTGAGATCTATTAGAGAAATAGCTTGTATACCAAGTGGTTGATGGAAAGTCAAGTCCCAGGGAGACCAGTTTTTGAATCAGCTTAACACAGGAACTATGTTAGATGCTTTTGACAGTCCTAAAAAATGACTGACATCAGATTACCTATATTTCTATTTTTGGTTTATACTAGTTATGAAACAAAGAAGAGCTGCAGTGTTATTGTGATATGAGCAAAAAACATGCTGTGTGAGTGTGATAGAAAGTTATTTTAGTGACATGTTTGAGAAGTTGGCATTGTATGCATTTCTCTTTTACCTTAGGAAGAGGGGACAGTATGGCAAAAAGGATAAAGTTGGTGGAGTCAGTACACATTCCATCCTTCTGTGGAGGGGGGGGGTAGACATTTATATACAGTGCTAGAACATAATGTTCTTTGATGGAGCAGTGAATTGGGATGGATACAGGATACGCTAGGGTATCTGAAGCAATTTTGATGTACTATGTAGGTAAGTTATCCGGAGCTAGGATATCAGGGATTAGTTGAATAAATTTTCTGAATGTGTCAGTGAGAACAGTGTGGAATGAGAAAGATAACTTTTAGAAGTTATGTGAGTTAGTACTGCAGGTTGGGATGTAGAGGTAGAGTTGTTTTTGAGTATGGAGGTAACTGTTTGAATGAACTAGAAGTTGAATTGGGTTGCTATAGTAGCTGTTTGCGAGGTAGTGAAAGAGATAGGTCAGGTGGTTAATTGAGGACTAAAAATGTTTAGGATTCTTAAGGTTAGACTTTTGGAGGTTTAAGCAGTGTGTTTTCTTACCCTGTTTGATTCTGTATTTTGTTTGGTTTCTGAGTTATTTACAGACTTGGTGGTTGGTATCTGTTTTATTTATTTGCCAAGTTTTGCATGCTTTATCTCTTTGCTTCATGAGTCATTTGGTCTTTTGGGTTTCTTGTTTTATCCTGGAAGAAGTCCATTGAAAAAAGTCTCCAGCACTTGGGATATCATTGTGTGGAGGTATGTAGATACCAATAATACATAGATTTTGCTATTGTTTAGTTTGATTGATGATTACCGATGTTGGTGTTACTGAATAGAGGCTGGCTGGTTGGGTAGAGAGAGAGAGAGAAATCATGAGTGTTATGATAGATTATTGCAACCCCATCCCCTTTCTCTTTTTTCTGTCCTTTCTAAGAATATCATATTCTTATAGAAGGATTTCTTTATCCTTCAGTGGTGGTGCTGCAGTAACGTTGTCGCCTCACAGTAAGACGTCTTGTTCAATTCTCAGCTAAAGTGTCTTCTGTGTGGAGACATGCGTGAATGGGCGTACCTTCATTGAAGGTTGTGCATCAGGGCTGGCAACTCGGTACGTAAAAATCCACTGCCAATCATTAGCGGACCGGAGTTCCACTGTGGCGATCCCTAACCGGAAAAAGCCGAAAGATACAACAACATAGTGTTTTAACCACATTTTAGTTATAACAAAAATTTCTGGAAAATGTTACTGTGTTCTGGCATGAAATTCAGCAGCCTTATTGTCTATGTTGCAGAGGCTAATTCTGTAGAAATATACACCATTTGATGTTGATTGGTTTGGGAACCTAGCTGAGAAAGGGTTGTTGGAGGATGTGGGCCAGTGTTGTGTTTGGTACCATGGGCCAGGATTTTAGCAGATGTTTCCACATAGAAATAACTAGTGATGTTGATAAAACTAATAGAAAGGAGACCTGTTCTAGGTCTTTGGATTTAAGTTTAGTTTATGGAGTATAGGGTTTAGATTTGGATGGAATAAGTGGATGGAGGTAGTGTTAAAACAGATTTGGAAGAACAGGTAAATGGGTGTGAGAATAGGAATAAAAGTCTGTGTTCTAGGGGTGGAAGATGGTTAAAAGGAAGGGTGAGGTGAATTGCTGTGATGTATGCTGTCAACTCTAGGGGTAGCAATATGTGCAGGTGGAAGCAGTGCATTGTTACTGGAAGAGGTGGCTGCTGGGAATAGTCCATGAGAGCAGAAGGGAACAATCATGGCAGGGACGCTAAGTCAAAAAGAGGATGTAGCAGCTGAGGAGTTATAGAGCTGGGCTGTAAACACAGGGGATAGATTACTGTATATATACCAGTGAGTAATAATCAGGTGTAGATGGTAGCGACAGTGTGAGTGGAAAGGAGAGAAGAAGAGAGGACAGTTATATTGTCTGGTGAAAGACAGTAAATTGTGTGATATGTGTGGAAAGAAGGGGAAAAAGGATGATAAGTGAGAGTAGAACTGCATATGGTATAGCTATACCTGTTGAAGAGATGTGGAGAGAGTGGAGATGGATTGATAGATGAGCTGAAATGTATATATAGAAAGAGGAGAAAAAATTGGTATGATAAAGAAGGAAGAATAATAGGGTGAATATCGGAAGAGGAAGAGGAGTTCTGGATGGGTCAGTATGTTTTCCATAAATCATATTTTTGTAAGTATCATTTTAGACCTTTCTCTTGTCACAAAAGGTGCCTTCATATAGATGGCTGACTCCAGTGAAGAGAAGGCTTGATATCCATGTAAGAGTCATGTATATGACCCTGAAAGTTCTCTTCTCTGACTTTTTGTTTGGCAGATAGGGTTGACACTAATCTAGAAATGGGAATTTGAGGAAAATCACAAACAGGAGCAGATTCTCTGTTTCTGTGATGGAAGACAGCATGATAGAGTCAGAAAACTACAATGGTGTTCTCTTCTACTCTTCTAGGAGGTGGGATGATAAAAATGTTTTGCATTGCTTTTACATAGTCACACTGCCTAAATCAATCTGACAGCCTCTGCTATAGAACTGACTGTTGTGGGGGAAAGGCAAATATCTTGGTTTGCATTCCTTATGTTGTTTTTATGTCAGGTTTTAGGGTAAATTTTAATTGCAGTGTATGCATCTACTTACATATTAAAAGTTCTGTGCAGAAAAGAAAACAGTACGTCTTAGTGAGTCATTGGAACTAGAAGAGATCAAATACTTGTGAAGTGAAGAAGAACAAGAGTCTAGTATTTTATTTAAGGGGAAAAGAAACTGAAGATTTTTCTGAGAAAACTCAGTTGAGCAGATGTTACCAGAGAATAGACTACTGTGTGGGAAATATTTGTTGGTTTATATCCTTATATTGTTTTCTTGTTTGACTATAGTGTTTATTTTACTGCAATGAGTTAAACTCTTTACCTCCTTGTATATTTAAAGTTCTGGATTGGAGAGAAAACAATGTTTCTTGTTGCACTATAGGAATTAGAAGGCATCAACTCTCTGTGAACTGAAGAAAAAAAATAGAAGCTAGTATTTTTATTTAAAGGGGCAAAGATAACATTTCAAGGTTCCTGTGAAAGTTCACTTGAGCAGCTTTCAGCAGCCTTTACCACAAATGTCAGCTGATGTCTGAGAACAGCAAATTTCTTAACTTGTCTTCCTTATACTGTTTTCTAGGTCTTAACTTTCATTAAATTCAGTATTAGGTGTTGTCGCCTTCATTAAATGCAATTTGATTAAGTCTCTTTTTGGCCTACTCAAGTAGACCCTGTTTTCTTGTTTGACTGCAGCAGTGTGTCTATATTTTAATGCAATTTATTAAAGTCATGTTCCCTTGTATATTGCAAGTTCCGGTTAGGATTAAAAACAAAGTTATATCTCTTGATTAGTAATAGGAATTAGAGGACAATAAATGCATGTGAAATTAAGGAGAAGCTAAAGACACTGTTTTATTTTTATTTAAGGAGAAAAGAATATTTTCTTGAGAAAGCTTACTCAAACAACTTCTGTCATAGAATAGATTGCTGTATAGGAAAGGAAAATTGATTGATTTGTGTTCCTTATACAGTTTTCTTGTTTTATTATAAGGTTTATTTTTATTGCAGTGTGTTAAAATCACGTTATCTTACATATTAAAAAGTTCTGTATAGGAGAAAAAAAGAGCTATGTCACTTGATAAGTCATAGGGGGATGGGTTAATACTTAAGGTGTTTACCTCACAGACATAAGGTACAGACTCTGACCTTTGAAAGGGAAATTGGCTAGGCTTAAAATGGATGAGCAATCCCTCACAAGTACAGCAAGGTGCATGGCCCAAAGCAGCTGTGTATCTCAAGTCACAACCAAAAATGGGCAGCACACATAAATCAGCTCTCTGAAAAATATTTTATTGATTAAAAAGTCTTCCAATCTTCTTCAAATCATATTTCCAAACATTCTTTCAGCCAAAATAAAAACGAAACATACTATCACCCAAAGGGTGAAAAAATTAGCATATCAGTTTTGGTGAATATGCCTTCTTCAGTGGAATAACCAAATCAATCCCTCAGCCAAAAAATGAATACCTTCACTAAACCCAATTGGCTACCTACAAATGGTCATTAACTCCAGGTGCAAACAAGCACCTCAGCTGAATTATCCAATATTTTTCTTTTTTATTTAATAAACTATGCCAACCTATTTTATTATTTCTATTTAAGACAAATTTATCAATAATAATACAATTAAATCTAGCAAAAGTGTGTTTGATAGTATGCTTAAATAAAGCATTTGAAGAACAAGCACACCAAATGTCATTCAAAGGTTCTGAAATTCATAATTTGAAAGATGTGAAGTTTGACCCACATAAAATGCAGAACATGTACACATTGCCAAATATATAATCCAATCAGAATTACAATTTTCATAAATATTAATATCAAAAACATTTGATGTATTTCTAGATGTAAATTGTTTACTTTTGCAAATATATTTGCAAAAACTACAATTACTGCATAGATAACATGCCAACAAAGGTTGAGCATCTAAGGTTATCTGATGTGGAACCAATTCCTTATGGAAAGATTTTTTTGTAATGGTTAAGCCAACTCCCCTAGTTTTCCCTTTCCTATATAAAAAAGACATCTAGAGGATATCAAATACCTCAACTGATCATCTATTAATAAAATATTCCAATGTTTTTGAACCAAATTGACAAAAATTGGTATTTATTAGTTCCAAAGCTTGTAGTTACTCTAAGTTGTGATGACCTAGTTTCCTTCACTTTATATTATAATAATTCTAATTTATTTACATTAGCAATGCTGATTAATACATCTACCACATTTTTACATTCATAACCCTTATCACAGAACCTCACAATCAAATTCCGTTGACAATTCTCCAACTCCTGTATTAATATGCATTTTCTGAAGTAAATGTAGTCTGTATCTGTGATGACTATATTTACTGATAATTGCTAGTATTTACTGACTGTAAACCATCACTTTTTCTCAAAACAAAAATTCAGTTTTAGGAAGGACAAGACAGCATTTTAAACCAAAGTTTGGAATTCCCTAAAATTTAGAGTCTATTAGATGGCAGTTCTGACTTATCCCTCTTGGGTTCTTAAATGCAGTGGCTACTAGCTGTCCACCCCCCATGTTTATTTAACTATAAAATGCACTGCCAATCCTATTTCATTGGCCTTTCTAGGTAAGCACAAATGTGTAATTTTTTGAATTCACTCTCCTTTAACTGAATGAATGTTCAATCCCATTGTATTGCATAGACCCAAATATTGAGTACCCACAGATAACTATATGTATAATCAGTTATCATCAGAGAAAATCTCCATCATAATTGATTCACCTTATTATTGTGAACAAGCTGATTATATACTGTGTGACCTCAAGTATCTGCACCAATTTTACATCTATATAACGTGCATTCTATTAATCTGTACTATTAATTGATTGGGAAAAAATGATTCCTGCAACTGCTTCATCTTTAGTACCAACCAACATCTTGTAACACATACTAGATAGACCTGTAAGAGATGCACTGAAACTAGAAGTTAGCATATCTGCATGCCCATGATCAGTAACCAGCACAACAACAATACTGTGAAAAACAATGTCTGAAATTCATTGTGAATCTTGATATTTTAATAGGGACCCTTCTTGGTTAGATGTATTGAGGCATCTGCACCAGTTTGGCATAAATGTCAAAAGTAGTTTTCAGGTGTGGCTAGCATGGTCATGGTGTAGTAGCAGATTTCACAAGCTCCACTAAGGAAAATATATCTTCACTGGAAATTTGTTTCATATCAAGAAAAAATGGATTTATTTTTGCAGAATTTGATAGTATTCAACATTCTCTTCAGGAATATCTACTTATAAATCAAAATTGGTTATAATTTCCAGTCAAAACATTCATCTGAATGAATACTTCACTTCTGGGAGATTTTCAACATGAGTTATACTAAGGCAAACAACCAGGATTCCAGTATAAAAAGGAACTACAGACTTTGATAACAACTATTCAAGACCTCACAACTAAGACTGATATAATTGACTGTAAAATAGACAACTTTAAAGAAAAAACTACCAAGCAGATGGATATGCTTCATGAGGATTTAAAACAGCAAAAGATTCAAATTACTAATATTGAGGAATCATTAACAGACTTTGATGGAAGATTGCTAGAAAATGAAAACAACATAGAATTTTTGCTTAAACAAAATATTTCATTGCAACATAAACTGGATGATCTAGCGAATAGATCATGTCAGAATAATATAAGGATTTTTTGTCTTCAGGAAAATATAGATGGAAAGAATATGTCAAGTTTCCTTAACTCATGGCTGCCAAAATTTCTAGAGTTATCAAAGGCTTTATCTTTTGGTATAGAGAGAGCACATCAGTCTCTCACATCAGGAAACAGTACCAACAGGAAACAACCTAGATCTGGCATAGTAAAATTCCTATCATCTTTAGATAAAGACTTAATTCTAAAAACAGCCTGGTCAAAATCACCTTTAAAATACAATGACTCTATGATTTGCTTCGATAATGACTATTCAACAATGGTAATTACTAAAAGAAATGTTTTTTACCTCTAATTAAAGAACTGAAAAATGTACAGATTAAGACTCACCTCTTGTTTCCAGCAAGGCTGAAGATTTTTCTTCCTGATGGACCTTCATTGTTTTAGGATCTTGATTCTGCTGTGACATATGTTAAAAACCACAAATTACTAGAAAAAATAGAATAAATGGAGTGGGCTAACCCCTCTCTTAAAAGAATGGCTCCTAAAACTACATGGAAATCTACTGAAAAACAAAAGAGACTAAAGAATAAATGAAAAATGCAGACTATTTATAAAACAAACTATTATTGCGGACTATGCTTTTATTAACAAGTCTGTTTTGATATGTTATAAATGCAAGGTAAGATTTACACTGCTTTTCATATGTTGCATATATATAATGTTTCATTCATAACTTAATTTGATGTAATATAACATACTTAATATACCATCAATATATTTATCATTAACAGTTTAAGTATTCATTTTATATAAATAAGCATACCATATAAAATGCATTACCTCAGTTTCTGCTTCATAGTATTAGATACTACTTAGCTGTATATTACACTTTAATTTCACACAGTTATAATATATACAGTTATAAATATTTACTATTCTATGTAAGATAAAATGAAGGGATACATTGGAAAATATAAAGTAAGGAGGGATGGAGGGGAGGGAGAGAAAAAAAGAAAAGTTTTTTTTTTATATATATACATATAATTTCTTGTATATATAGCATAGTATACATAAGTCTCTCTAAACTCAAAGTAATAACAATGCATAACATACTCAAAGCCTTCTTCTCTCTTCTAATTGCACTTTAAGTAATAGAGAATAACATATTCTTATAACAGTTTCCTTCTCACTTCTAATCCTACAGTACTGGTCAGCACTGAGCATAAACTGTGTTACACCCTCAGAGTAGAAGAATAATTCACAATGTAATTATTAAATATGTACATGATATACATTTGTTCAGGATAGGTAAATATTGGGAAGGTAGTGTAGTATCTGTGGGTTTAAATATCAATGCATACATTAGTTCTGAAAAGCTAGGAGATGTTATATGTGTTTCTATTACAAGGCTTATTATTTATATATTAATCTAAACTCTAGGGAATATATTTATAGTTAAAAATAAACATAGTGCTTTTAAATGACAAAATAGAGCAGTAGGAAAAGTTACATCATTACTTTCATGCTTTGTTTGAAAACTTTTTTTTTTTTATGACAGTTTTGCAGTTTCTAAAATAGGTAACAGATATATGCTGATTCACATGTATAAAACATTTTATTGAAACTCGGCTGTTTCCCACCGAAAAAATAAGGGAGACAACTTTGAACATTCTCCTTACCTTGTGCAGTTCTCTCACGAGCTAATTATTCATTTGGAAAACTTTCTACAGTTTGTGGAATCATTTCTTCTCTCTCTGAACTCCCTCAATGATGTGAAGCAGTTGGATGGTGTCATCACCATGCGACAAACATTTCCAGGAAGTGCAGAACTGTATTTTGACTGTAGCTTGGTTTAACAGTCTTTTTTGGTTTAAATCAATTGTTATTTACTTAAAATGATCATTTATATGGTTGATGACAAGATTACATATTAAAATAACATAATAGCTTTATATTTTGTGACTTGAAGAAAGGATTACAGAACAGATAAAGAAAGAAAATGTAGAAAGAAAAGAGGTGAGAGAGGAGATGGTTATGAGAGAACTGTGTGAGTACTGAAATGTAAATATCTATGTGCTTTATTCTTAGGCCCTACAAGTGTAAATACTGATGGTAACATTCATTTTTTTGCATGTATGTGTGTATATGTATATATATATATATATATATATATATATATATATATATATATATATATATATATATATTTGCATGTATGTGTGTATATGTATATATATATATATATATATATATATATATATATATATATATATATATATATATGTATGTATGTATATGTATGTATATATGTATATGTATAAAATATATATTTTGTTCTCTCCCTAATCTTTTTTTTGAATTATCACTGCATACTATGATTATGGTTACCATACTCAAAGTTGATATCTACACAAATTTGTGCAATCTTTATATTTAAGTGTCATAAGTAAGGTTATGCATATAATTTCAGAATGTTTGTTTGCATAGCAAAGAACTGAATAACAAAAGTGGTATGCTAAAAAGATCTTTGCAAATAGATATCTTATTCTGCCACTAGTGAAAGCGGTTGTATATATACATGTTTATAGTGAATACATCCCATTTGGCGGTGATACAATGTTTATTTAAATGACACACTGTTTATAATTACACCTACATCTTCTAAATAGTCATTCTAAATATAACTATTCACACAGGATCCTAACTACGTTAGCCTTGTTTTACTTTTTTCTCTCTCTCTCTCTCTTTTCTCTCTCTCTTCCCTCTTGTGTTCATGTATATAAGTTAAATAAAGGGAAGAGATATAATGAGAGTTACAAATATGTTAATACAAAATAGAATTACATCTAAACAAACCATGGTTTGAACAATAACATTGTGTCCTGGATAACATATTCTATCTGATAACCTAATAGAAATGTTGTTTATACACACAACCTCTGTTATCTATGTTAATAGTAAGGCAGTGGGCTAAATTACTTAGTCCTTTTAAACAATCTGTTAGACATTTGCCTTATTTTGGAATGTAAATCATATCTTGAATCTATTAGGTTACATAGGTTTCTTATTAGATATGGTTTCTATGAATGTATAAACCTTCCATATAACACTATATTAGGACAATTAATGATTTCATTAGAATTTGGTTATCTTAATGTTTCTAACTTAAAGTATATAAAGTATGTTATTAGTGGAGTTTGTACTCTGTTGTTACAGTTTAGGGGTTGATCTCAGTGACAGATGTCATTGGGATTAGGAAGTTATAACTCCAGGCGGGGAGCATTGGGGTGTTTGTTTTTATCTAGTTTATGTAATAATTTTTTTAAAAAGAGTTTTTTGACATCCAGAGTAGCTTATTTACAGAAAATATAGAGAATAAAGCTCAAGGAATACATTTTTTCCTAAAGATGTGAGATTTAATATTTATACTAGGAACAAATTAACTTTTTTGCGGACATTTTCACATTATACATATGATATTGATATGTTACTAACACGTCTTTCAGGTACAATTACATAATATGACTATGTTGAAAGGTATGTCACTTAACATAAATGGTTTGAACAACCCGTATAAAAGAAGTAATTTGTTTAAATATCTAGCTTTTCATAAACCTAATATAGTATTCTTACAAGAAACCCATTTAAAAAAAGATACTATTAAATTTCTAGATACAAATAAATACACAAATATAGTAAGCTCAGAATGTACGAAAAAAAAAGAGGTGTAGCAATATCGTGGAACAAAACATTATCATTACCCAGAATAATCAAAACATACCAAGACAATAAAGGTTTGCTTTGCTTGGCTGTAACTGAGATGGGTAAGAAACTATATACATTAATAAACAACTATTGGTTACCTGGTATTGGTACTAATACTATTAGACACATATTGAATCAAATAGTTTCACTATCTGAGGGACATATCATTATGGCAGGTGACTACAACTGTATCTTAGACCCTAAAGATACAACCACTTCAGGAAAAAGAAAAATTACAGCACAAGCTAAACAACTTATAAATTTCATAAACTTATACCTACTCAAAGACATACATCATTTTGTGTATCATAACTCATTACAATACATGTTCTATTCTAATAGATACAAAACACATTCTAGAATTGATAGAATATTTCTTTCTACACAGATAATGAATAACCTGACCAATAGCAAAATAATATTCTGCCCAATCTCGGACCATAATACTATCATATTTGAACTTAATATTAATAACACCCATAGTGTCCAAATTAAAAGGATTCCAGCATATCTCACACAACTTAAGGATTTTCAATTATTCATAACAGAAGATACACAAAACTTCATTAATATAAACTCAGCATCAGACACACATTATATATTTATTTGGGATGCCCTAAAAGCATATTTGTATGGACAAATAAACAAATGGTTTCATAATAAGATGAAAATTTGGGATAAAGATATAAGAATAATACAGGATAAACTGGACTCACTATACACAAATAATAAAGACAACTTGTCTTCAAAGAATATAAGGGATGAGATATACAAACTAAATGAGGAATATTGATCTATCCTACATCATAAAACAAAGATAACACTAGAAAAATATAGGTTTCTTGCTTATTCTGTAAATCCTAAACATTTATCAAACCTTAAGAATAAGACCAAAAGATTAAATAAATATAATTATATTAAAGAAATACATTCTGCAAAAAAGAAAAGAGAAGTACATAGTATGCAAGATATATTAGAAGAGTTTAGATGTCACTTTCATGAAATTAATCAATCCACACAACAAATTCAAACACAAGATAACATAAGAGATTATATTAAGAATATATATAATAAACTAAACAAACAACAAATAGAAGTTATTGGTAAACAAATTGCTTTATCAGATATACAAAGTCAGGTAAGTAAGCTTAAATTAAACAAAGCTCCAGGTAACGATGGAATTATTCCTGAAATATATAAGATAATACCCAAAATGGCTATTTCCTTACTACACAAAGTATATAATTTTGCCCAAAGTGATAATATTACAACCCATCCTGGAAATATACATTTATATCCCCTATTTTAAAATCAAATAAAGACCCAAAATTCTGTTCTTCATACAGACCAATATCTTTAATGAATATCGATTATAAGATGTTTATGAATATATTCTTAGAAAGATTGAAGAAATTCTTTCCCCTCTTAATAGATGAAGACCAGACAGGATTTATAACTAACAGAAGTACTTTTGATAATATAAAATGAACCCTAGCTATTATACACTTCTCACAAAGGAAGAAAAGGAACTTATCATTTATTAGTCTTGATGTTAATGCGGCCTTTGATTCTATTAACTGGATCTATCTATTTACTCTTTTGGAATGCTTACATTTTTAACACAATTGTATTAATCTTCTAAAACATTTATATGAAGAAACCTATGCATCTATGCATATATCATAATAGGGTCATAAATTTCCAATAAAATATCTATTACAAAAGGCACCAAACACTCTCTTCTCTACTATTTACTTTGATCATGGAATCCTGGGCAAATGAAATAAGAAACAATAAAGAAATAGAGGGTTTGGAAATGGATAAAGAAAATATATCCAAAATCCAGTTATTTGCGGATGATGTTCTTATCATCACAAAGGGAAATGACTCCTCATTCTTGTCATTATATGAATCAATTAAAATGTTTCAAATGATGTCTGGTCTATCATTCAATGACAATAAAACAAAAAATCTACCCATATATCCTAATAATAAAAAAATTAAAAAAAGGATGATAGGAAATAATACATATCACATTGCTAACGCAGATCAAATCACATATCTTGGAATCATTCTTGCCAAAGACATTCAATCAATAATTCAATTAAACTATAACAAATGTTTACAAAATATCCAAAAAATATTTTCAAAATGGAATACAATAATATTTACTACTGAAGAAAGACTAACCATTCTAAAAATAATAATTCTACCTAAAATATTATACATAATACAATCCATTCAAATTCTACCCTCAAAAAGGTTTATAAATAAACTAAACACTTTAATACTAAGATTCTTCTGGTCACAAAAAAACCCTATAATTATTATTAATCAGCATACTAACAGCTGGAAGAATGGTGGAATAGCTTTCCCAGATCTAAATCTCTATTCGATTTCCGCTATAACTGGATCAATTTCTCAGCTCTTAGATGTAACTTATTTAGCTAAATGGAAATCTTTATGGGAAGTATCAGCCATGGAACTTATAATGAGACCAACATCATATCAACTAGAATTCATAAACACACATTTTATATGGATCTTTAAAGAATATTTTATCACACATACTAATCCTAATCATACTGCCAGTTACATACATAATATTATAATTAACTTTAGAAACTTTATATATAAACATGTTAAATATAAAGACTACTTTTTTTGTTATTTCCTATAGCATATACACAAGAGACTTTTGTTACCTCAGATATTGACAACATTTCTCAGCTGAAAAACAATGAACTCAAATACTAGTTCCAGCTAACTTATGAATATAAGACTAGTTCAATGGATCATATTATACAGGAATATAAACTTAATAATTCCTCATGGTTAGATATACAGACACATACTATATCTTGATAATAAGCTGAAACTAGCTTCATCAACTAGCAAACATGACACCAGGATATTATTACAATTTCTTCAATCAACATTATTACACCAGTATACATATTCAGGTAGTCTCTCCTTTATTTATAGACTTTTAAGAGAAGAAACATTTTCTTGCACACATAACTACTGGAGTTATTATAGTTTACTTACTCATAATTCCCCAAGTGAGAAAAATAAGGTTAATATGCTACAATCAGCTAGGAAAACATCATTTTCTCTGAAATGGAAGATTTACACATGGAGATTCATGAATAGATCATTTTATACACCACAAATAATGGACAAAATCAATAAAAAACAGAACATCTGTAATAGATGCAACTCTAATGTAGATATTAACTGGGCACATATGTTTTTTGACTGTCCAACCTTAAATATATTTTGGAATAAAGTAAATTACTTTTTACAAGCATTTTTTTCAGACTTCATATTGAAATCATTAATCATATTTAATACATCTGTTACACAATGTGTTAGGAAAACCAAATACTCATTACTATGGACTATATTGGCAGTGGCTAGAAAGATAATAACAAAAAATTGGATTTCAAAACATCCTCCTACATTCTCTGAGTTTACTAATTTATTAAAAGAAGTCAGTCATTTACAGATAAGAACCATAACCTCTAGAACTTCTAGAAAGACATATGGATATCATTTATGGGTTAACTTACAAAATATGTTGGAAAAAATTATCATTTCGCATAAAGGTAATTGACTTTCCGTGTCATTCATGAGAACAAGCTACAAAAGGAAGGTTATAGTGTATGTTAATGTATAAATACTGGATGTCTATGTACATACTTTAGTTTGTTTGCTTTGTTATTCGTATATTCATATTTAAATGCTTTAAATATATGTTATCAATTTGTAAATCTATAATGTAAATTATCTTATATATGTCTATGTGATTGTTTTCATTATAATCAAAATCAATAAAACTGTTTAAAAAAAAGTAGTTTTCAATATTTGATGGTTCCAAAGTAGTAATGTTTTGATCTTAGGAAGGTGGATGGGGTGGAGTATTTGTGTAGGAAGTTAACCTGAAAGTTAGTTAAGACAAGAAGATGCCATTAGAGTAGACTAGAAGACTCTTAAATCATAGTGAGAAGAAGAGAGGAATTTGTAAGCAGAAAGTGTAGACAGGATAGTAGATGGTCAGCCAGTTGGGACTGAACATTTACATAAATTACAAATTAAGAAATGAGCATAGAGGTTTCTTTTAAAGCTAGGCATAGTGTCTATTTCCCTAAGTGGGCTGGGCATGGTATATTATAGATATAAAAGTAGTAAAAGTAAAGAACACCCCCAGAAGAATTCCAGGATTTTGATTGTTGAGCCAGGAATTTATCTTTACAGTGGAGAGGTCTGCTTGGGTTATACCACTGCAGGAGGGTATTCAGAGATGGGCATTCATCTGGGTGGTGAAGTATCGAATAAGCAGTTTTAGCTGAAGGGATTTAAGATAGTTTGGGAATTCCATCCAGTCTACTTTTGAGAGTGCAAGGGAGTGATGGGATCTGTTAGGCAAATTAGCAGTAAATCTGGCAATTTTATTGTAGCATTGTTCAAGTTTTCCTAGAGAGCAACTTTGTAGGTTAGTGATGATAGGGGCAGCATATAGGAATGTTGGTAGGAAATACATGTGAAGTAGATTTTATGACATAGACCAGTGAGAAATGGCTTGGCTCTCTGTAGAACAACAAGCTTTGATGAGTTTTCTCTATGACATCCCTTATATGAGTAGCAAACTTGAGTTTATCATGAATTGTTATATCAAGTAGCTTGGCGTTGGAAACCAGGCCAAGTTTAATGTTTTGAGCAGAGGAAATGATAAAAATGTATGAGTTTTGGGAACTGGTTGTAGAGAGAAAGGATGTTAATTTAGTATTTTGAGCATTAGCGGTTAGGTGACTATTTTCTATCAAGTGTTCTACTGCTGAGTAGAATTCCTGAGTAATAATCTGTAGCTGTCCCAGGAAGGGAATGGAGGAAATTATTGTAGCATCTTCTGCTTATTGAATCGATGTGGATGGAGGAGATGTGACAGTGTAAAGTTTATTTTTGAGTATTTTGAATAGCAAGGGTCCAATATTGTATCCTGGGGGACACCTATAGAGACTGGGAGAAAGGAGTAACAACAAGAGTTTTGCCACCTTACTGCTTGAGTGTGATTATGTAAGTAGCTCTTGAACCTTGATAATATTGTATGAGATAGATTAAGTTCTGCTAGGGTTATCCAATGTAGTAGAGTTTCCTCCCATATGTAATGATAGGATGTATTACAGAAACACATGGCTCAGTAATAGATCTATTTATGAAGATGGAGACTGGAAATGCTAAGGTATCAGCTATTACTTTGTTGTGCTCTGCTGGTAGATTATCCACTGCTGGAGTAGTTGACTTCATTCAAAGAAGGAGTTTACCGATGGATGCATTTGACATGGTTTTTAGTGTAAAGGTGTTTGTTTGAGGTAGATTATCAGGTTGATCATAGCATGGTTGACAACCAATGAAGTTACCTAGTTTAGTTGCTGGGATGATGAAGTGGGAGGTAAAGGAGAAGGAACTACAAAGAGATACAGCCAAAAGTTTGTAAACTGACACTATGCTGGGATGAACTAGAAAGCCTTGGAGTTAAAATGGATTGTAGTTTTTCTAGAAGAGATCAAAGGTGTTGAAGCAGAGAACCCCATGCTAAAATATGCAAGAGAGGTATGCAGCTTCTGTGCAAAAACAATGTTTTTGAAAACGCAAATTTGGTATGTTAATGTGGAGTATTTGAAACGTGTTATTTAATGTCTAATAAAATTCGTGCCCTTGGTCCTCGCTTGTACTGTGGCTTCATTGTTTCATCGTGCTGGTACCTGTTTTAGGTTTAAAGGTTTATTTTGGTACCTTGTTCCTTGTTTTTTGGATTACGAGTTAAAAGAGTTTGCTATAGTGCTATCAGTATTATTTGGCATAGGACTAGGTTTTTTTCTTTTTACCTTAAATTTAGGGATGTTATTTGTGTTGAAGTGAAACTTGAGATTGCTTTTGTGAATTATTGCTACACCCTCTGGTCTTCTGCTTTCTTGGCCTAGACAAAATATACTAGAACCAGATGGTAGGACTTCTTCATTGGATGAACTTGGTTTGAGACATATTTTGGCAAGAAGAGAACTGAAAGAAGACACCAAGAAGTCAAGAATATGAAGTAACTGGCTTAAACAGTGTAATCTAATGGCCAAATGAAAGGACAGTGGCCAGTTTGGTAAGTGGCCTTTAGAGTATAAGTACTCCTTCTTGGAATGGAATATCACAACCATTTTCCTGCACAAAGCAGGCATATATCTGATGAGTAAAAATGAATATACAGTAACTTCTTCATGTTAATCTTGTATTCTTTGCACAGTGACTGTAATCTCAGTGAAATGTTCAAAGAGGTACGCCTTACGTGATGACTGGAGGGAGTGCCACACATGTAATTAAACTATTTTATTGCAAGGGCTCTGGATATTTAAGATAATCATTTTATTACTTTTTTGAGTCTGGCATCTTGCGTAGGTGCACCAGTCAACCGAAACACTGGATAACCACATAGTATAGATCTGTTATTTACTAGTAATAATACTTATTGTTTGGAGTACAATCTAGTACTGATGGCAATATGGTCTTACTGGAGCTTACTGGTTATGTTTACAGGTTAACTGACAGCCCTTCAAACAACAATATTGTCTACATATAGTCATATTTTAGTAATGATGTCGAAAAGGAAAGATTCCTGCTTGAAATGTAAGAGACTATGCTGTGTTATAATAGTTCCAGTAGCACAGCTAGGATGTGGAGAGAGAGGGTTCTCTTTAATGCAATACTAGCCTTTAAAAGCCGGTGTAGCATTTTTGGTCAAACCTGAGCACTATAGGGTGTGCGGTCTAAACTGTAACAAGCAATTTGATACAGTTTAAAAGTAAAAAAAAAAAAAAAACTAAAGCCTGAATGCTGCAATGTTGTATGCAGGCAGGGTATAAATTGTAGCAACAGCTATAACTCTACAATGTAGGGACCCTCCCTAACGATGTAAGTGACCATTCTCTCACTTACATAATCAGGCAAAGGTCAAGCTTACACAACCCAACCATATATAGAACAATAAGAAGCAACAAAAATTTTAACTCCGATAACTTCCAAACTGAACTAAAAGCATGTGATTGGTCACCCATAAAATACCTCCCACTTGACGAAGCAGTAAACTACTTAACTCAAAATTCCTAACAATCCTTGACCACCATGCACCAAAGCATTCCATCAAAATTAAATCTAAACCTGCTCCATGGCTTACAAAGAAAACCAGGCAAAAAAATTCAACACAGAAATAAAGTTTGGGCACTATAGAGAACAACTAAAAACCCCATAGCTCAACAACAGCTCAGGCAAAAAAGAAATGAGACAAAAAAAGCTATACTTGAAGATTAAACAAAACTTTTACTGCCATCTCCAACAAACCAACCAAAATAATCCACAAAAGTTCTGGGCTAGCATAAACAGACTACTTTGACCAGGCCAATCCACAACACCACCCCCTATAGGAGCAAATCCCGACAATCCAAAGCAAACTGCTAATGCTTTTAATACCTTCTTCACAAAGACCATCCAAACACTTGCTAATCAACTAACAGCCGATAGCTCTGCCCTTCCAACCTTTACTATTAACTGTCTTCCAACACTAAACCTACAACCTGTCCCAACCTCTCTCATCTGCAAGCTTTTATACAAGCTAAAACCTACTACCCCATCAGCTGACCAGCTATCTGCTGAATATCTGCAAAAGGCAGCCAAAGCCATAGCATATCCTGTATCACTGTTGATAAATAGAACCATACAAGAAAGCACTATTCCCACCATCTGGAAAATCTCCCACATTATCCCCCTTTACAAGGGTGGGAGCTCCATAGAATATTCTATTTTCCTATAGCACTACTCTCCCCCTTAGCTAAAATAATGGAAAAGTGTATCCATAGACAGTTACTAGACCATCTACTTCAGAACAATTTACTGGCCAAATGTCAACATGGCTTCAGGCCTTTCCACAGTATGACAACTGCACTCTTATCCTTCACAGACAGCATCAATAATAACTGTAATAACAATCTTCTCTCTTCAGCACTTTTCATCGACCTTTCAAAAGCATTTGACATGGTCAGCCACCATTTACTTATTAATATACTAAAATCTTTTTCTCTAGGTACAATGACTGTAAAATGGTTCCAGTCCTACTTGTACAATAGACAACAGGTAGTGCTATGGGACAACAACCTATCATCCCATCTCCCTGTTACCCTAGGTGTTCCTCAGGGCTCTGTATTGGGCCCCTTCCTTTTCTCATTATTTATCAATGACCTTAACCTAGCTATTCCTCCAGCTAACTGTGTACAATACGCAGATGATTTGACAATAATTTGCTCAGCTAAATCTCAATCCCAACTGCAGACGCTAACACAGACAATGTTTAATACAACAGAAAACTGGTTTCTACAACGCTGCCTCCTCTTGAACCCCCCAAAAAAAACAAACTCCTCCTCTTCACTTCTACCCGTAAGTCACCCCCAATAAACTTTTCAGTCTTATCCAGCAATGGTATACTCATATCTCCTGCTCCAACAACTAAACTTCTAGGGGTAACCATTGATAACAACCTGAACTTTGAAATCCACATCAACAATACCATAAAAACTGTCAACAAGAAACTAGACTCCCTTTATAGGATTAAACCCTTTCACTCCCCACTAGCCAGAACCACTATTGCCTATTCACACCTTATCTCCACACTTCTCTATGCTTCTTCAATATATACTAACCTGTCAAAAAATAACCTTAATAAGCTAGCAAACTCATATAACAGCATTGCCAGATTTGCTACTGCTTCCCCCTTCAGGACCCATCACTGCTATAACCTGAAACAGTTAGGTTAGTTAGAGCTTCAGAATCAGATTCACTTTAACCAACTCACCATTGCCCACAAGACCATCTTCCAACCTACCAATACCCCAGTACTTTCTAGCCTCATTACCCAATATAAAAACCTTACGACTTTACGCTCATCTAATAAACTACTTGTATCAACATGTAAATCTAACAACATGGCAGGAGATGTTCTGTTCTCTAATGCAGTTGGAAGATATTGGAACCAACTCCCTCATGAACTTACATCACTGTCTTATTTTACACTTTTTAAGCACAATCTTAAACTCTACATTAAAAGCCTGTACAAATCCAGACTAATCTCATCCTATATCTCTGTTACCTTCACTAAAGACCTAATACCTGCTCTGTCTGTGTCCTTCTCCATCAAGGCCTATCCTTGGTAAAAATATATCTTATCCTAACAGAGATAATTTAACATATCTACTTAAAGTCTTCTGTATATAAAATCTACAGCATCTTATCTAAGGCTTGCAACAAGATTTGTTTAAACTGTGATCATTTTTGAACTGTTGAAACTTGAAGTATGTATCAGTATAACAACTAGTTACTAGCTACTAGTAAAGTCTTATATATATAAAGTCTAAAATATTTAATCTAATGCTTGCAACAAGATTTTGTATAAACTGTGAAGATTTCTGAACTGTTGAAATTTGTAGTATTTATCTGTATAACAACTAGTACCAGAATGTTTGTAGCATGGTAATCTCTTGGAGCTTATCTCCCTGGCACTTTACTGAAAATGGACATGTATCCAGTTAGACTATCCCGGTCAATGTAAAATAAATAAAAATAAATAAAATAAATAACCTCATTGTAACCCTTGGAGCTTTTCTACCTAGGCCTCCACTGAAAATGGGCTGATATCTGGCCCAGTGGCCTTTCCTGGTAAACAAATTTCAATAAATAGATAAAAATAACACCAATGCAAAAAGAAATGTTCCTCCTGGTGTTGGTTTTATTCCTTTACTGCTAAGGCCATGGCTCAGTGCTACTAATCATAACATGCAGGAACAAGATGTGACATTTGCTGTGCAGCCCAGCACAGGGATGGCTTGAGAAAAACAGTTTTGTTCTGAGCAGGAAATAAATATAATTAGAATATCACAATATTTTTTGACAGCTGCTGGCCCTCAGGCAGGAATTTTCTGTGTGGGCAGTTATTATGTTGTCAGTGATGTGTAGTGATGGTAATCCCATACAGTAGTTTTTCTTGAAAGACTAGTTGATATTCTGGCTCTTAGCAATCACACCTTCCATTTTGCATGACTCGGTGTCATTTCAACACCAGTTCCAGATACTGTTTTAATTGTTTTTCTTGTAATTCCTGTACCTTTGCACACAAATGTTCTATTTTTGTATTTGTGGTGGCCATAAAGGTCCACTGAACCTGTCACCCAAGTTAAATCATGAATTAACAAATGTATTCATTAGCAATTTAATTAATTAATAAATACACAAATAAGTACAACTTTTGTTGTGAGACTGCCACATAGCATGGCTCTGCATTGCTTTGCATTACTATAACCCATAAGAGGTAGTGAACTGCAATACAAGTTTGCATGTTTAATTGCAAGAACGTATACCTTTGTTTTACCTTCCTGATTTCTGTTTCTTTAGAGATGCAGCCACAGTTCCTAATGATTTAGAACCAGCTGAATATAATTTTTATACCTAGCCATTTGTGACCAGCACACTTAATTGGTTACCATCCGAGCAAATAAACCAACAAAGAAGTTACAAGTCTTGCCTTCCTTCCCACCGCAGCATGATGTAATTTATATTTGCACAGTTTACATATTACACACCTGCACGAAAAATTGTATTGTGTGGAAAAACAGTCTGCACTATATACTTAATCTTCGACTGCCAGTTTTACAATAGAATATCACCAGCCTTCCAGCTATTGCCAACATCATTACAGTTTCCAGAAAACGTTGGCCTTTCTCACCTTTCATCTGTTCATGAGCTAAGTTGCTAAAGTAAAGGTCTGGAGAATATTGGGGATAGCATCTTACAGAAAATGAACACACATTCACCCTCCAATTAAGTAAAGCAGTGTTGTGAATACAAAATACATATTTAATAAGATTAACATTCAAATGAGCAGAAGACATCAGATCAGAATATTACACTATAGAAACTATGAGGGATTAATCTTCTATATCTGCAGAAATACCTCGAGGGGACAGTGTGGGAAAAGCAATGAAAAGTGCTGTGTGGATCAGCAATGGCCAAATACACATCTACAATTTACACTGTGAATATTAATACGGTAGTGGCAATGATGGACTCACGTTCAGAAGCGACAACATGCAATGCATGGGTACAGTGTGTGGGGGGTAGGAAAAGAGAAGTGGTGTCACTGAAAACAATCAGAGGAACACAGAATGGAAAAGTGGAATGCGACAATCTGTGGGTAGTTTCTCAGGGTAAGGAGGGCCTCATTTTTTAGAAAAAGAAAAATAAATGAGTTAAAAATAAGGTGCATGGCATATAAGAAGTACATACAGATAAGGAAGCATGAAACAGATGGACAAAATAAATAACTCAAACATTAGTGGCAGTGACACAAATGTAACAGGTGACATTGACAGTCAACATACAAATAATGCATGCACAGAGAAGAGGAAAGGGTATGCACAAGGGCAGATAGAACACAAGAGAATGGGCTGTTTTCAATGACTATCCATGCAACATGTATACATTCCAGTGTGGAAGATCACACAGTCTCGCATGAGCAGAACACCTTATCCACAGAGCATTACCAGTGTACATAAACATTCACTTGTGTACAAACAACTGACATACAGCCAGACTGCATGTGTATAGTGTGACCCTCAGATCTTTAACAAACAGGCATGTGTGACTAGTATAAATGGGCATGGGGATGGGACAATAGCCTGCTGATGGCCATTCTGAGTTGTCAGGCACACCACATTAGGATACAATGCTGGCAGTCAGAGTTCTGCCAAAAGTCAAAAGATGGCACACTTCATCATTCACATGGAAAGCTGGAAGTGTTTGCCTACATTCTCTGCATGGCGCATAACAAGTACTCCAGGCTGGGTTCCATCAACCTAACAAAAGCAACCTCCACTATGGCACACAGCTGATGTCAACCATCAACTGTACTTACCTGTACAGAAGGTTTCACAAGGCAACCGTACCCTGTAGACTGGCTTGTCTGTATTGGAAATCCCTTCCTGGTACAAAGTCTTTGGGGTCCGAATGGAGAGATGATTGGGGTGTGAATGGAGAGATGATTGGGGTGTGAATGGAGAGATGATAGGGATACAAATGGAGAGATGATAATTCAGGAAGCAAAGCAGAGTAGTGTTGCTGAAATTTAATTCATCCTCAAGTCTTGGTAAGTACCTTCATGAGGTGGATCTGTTTTTCACAAACTCTCACCAAGGCAACACTGATATATAGACTGTATTTATATAGCGTATATCATGAACAGAAGTAGGTCAACAATTAAAAAAGATAGCCGGGTGCACAAGACCTAGGAGAAAAAAGTGCCCAATCCTGGTAGGTGCGCTGGTGCCAGGACTGGAAAAAATGACAGTGTAGAATCCTCAAAATATGGAAACATTCCTACAATTGGGCCAGGCCAGGCCCAGGGGGAGGATGGCCCCCATGTTGTAGAAGGAAGTAGCAGTCCACAAAAATCACAAAATCTGATGGGTCAAAGAAAAGCCATAAAGATGACAGAGTGAACTATTGAGGATAAGAAGGTAATTATGTATTACTATTATGCAAAAAGCCCAGAATTTCCAGACACAAGATATACAAAATGATTAAGAGAGAAATTAAAGGAAAGAAAAATACTTCCACAAGAAAAACTGTCAGAAACCTCAAATAAATAAATTGTGTTCATTAATACAACAGATTTCTGAAAAACAGTATATAGACCAAAAAACTTTGATCTGTTTGGAAAAAGAGGCATTTCAGGAAGTACAAAAATATAAACAACAAAACCTAGAGATATTTGAAAAGTATAAAAAAGAAATATGGACATGGGAAAGAAAGAGATTTGAAATGGTGCAATATTTAGACAAAGGTGAAAGCCAAATTAATCAATATAAAGAAAGTAGCCCTGAAATTATTCAAAGAGAAATACAGGCAAAGGCATCCAGATATGGAACATTTCACAATAAAAAAATAATATCATAAAGAGGGAATGTAGAAAAGAAGATTAATAAAGTACAAGTAAAAAAGTAGAAGTTGAAGTTATGGAGTGCCTGTGAAGTGAAGGATTTGCTGTAGAAGGTCTAACACAGGTTACATCACAGCATGATGGAACGAGTATGCAGAGTACGGAGAAACAGGAAGATCAGGAGACATCTGAAGAAGAAATATGGACAGGAGAAAGAAAAAGAGATTTAATAAGTTGTAATATCTATGCAAAGGAGAAAGCAAAAGTAATCAATACAAAATGAGCAGTACCAAAGTTATTTGAAGAGAAATACAGGCAAAGGAATCCAGACATGGAAAACTTTACAATACAAAAAATAAGAAGACAAAGAGGAAAAATAGAAAAGGAGATTAGTAATGGAGATGTTAAAGAAATAGAAACTGATGTTATGGAATACCTGCAAAGTGAAGGGTTCAGTGTAGAAAATCTAATTCAGAAAGCACCACAACAGGATTGAATAATGGACATCCAAATTAATGGGAAACCAGTGGAACGGGAAGCAATTGGTCAGATGCCATATGAAGATGTTTTGGAGCCTTCCACAGGAAACCTGTATAAGCATTCACTTGAAACTGGACAGCAAGAGAAGGAACAGGAAACTGTGGAAACTGACACAGTCAATGTTGAGGAGTGCTAGGCCAGTGAGTTCCCATATGGATGGTACTGGATGAAATTGAAGAGAATGTGCCACAGGAAGATGTTGTAGAACTTTCTATAGAATGCCCACAGGAAATGAAAAACAAAAAATGTGTCCTCAGTTTAGAAGAAAAGAGTTGCTTGATTTAGTAGAGATGGATAGACATATTAAGATTAATGAAAGAAGTAGAATGCAGAAGGTCAATAAAACTCAAAATGTTATAAGTTTGATAAAAACAAATAAACACAGTAACTAGAGTTTCATGTGACATAACAGAAGTAAACTGGATATATTACTGTGCAGCTAAATTGATAACTGATAAAGTTCTGCTACAAGAACACGGGGTAGTGAGGGAAAGGAAGAGACATCGAATACCATCATGGAAGTATCGAATAGAGAAAACTATAAAGCAATTAAGACAAGAAGTGTCACTGTTGGAGGAGTATAGAAGAGGGAACAGATCAACAAAAATATTTAGAAAGAGAGATGTGATAAAGGCAATGTGCAGTATTAGAACTGATCAGGCTCTATCATGCACTATTGCAAATAACAAACTAAAAATCTCAGCGCAGGTGGAAAAACTTAGAAGATATGTAGATAAATATAAAGGAAAAGTACAAAATAGGCAATTTATTGATGACCCAAAAAGGTTTTATAGAGAATTGGGAAACAAGGCAAAACGAATTGAAAGACCACCAAAAAAAGAAAAATATATATATTTTAGAGGAGCATTTATGAAGATCCTGTGGAACATAACAAAGATACTAAATGGATAGAAGAAGTAAAAGAAAGAATAAGAAGTTTAAAGGTACAGGATATGAAATGTGATGAAGTAGCAGTCAGAGAGACTGAAACATAGTTAAGAAAAGCCTCTAGTTGGAAAACCCCATGCCCAGATGCAGTACCTAACTTCTGGTTAAAAATATTAACATCTTTGCACGAAGATTTAGCCATGATTAAGAACTCTTTACATGCACACCCTGAACAGACACCAACCTGGCTAACAACAGGAAAAACAATGCTCCTACTTAAGAATGAACCTGCAAGCTACCTTAAAAATTATAGACCAATAACTTGCCTTCCGACAACATATAAACTATATACTAGAATTGATGCTGACAGAGTTTATAGTCATTTAGAAGAAAACTCAGTGATGGCAATAGAACAAAAGGCCAATAAAAGAAAGTCATATGGAACAAAGGATCACTTGTTGTTAAATAAAGTCATAGTGGAGAACTGTGAAAAGGGGAAGAATCTAAGTATGGCATAGATTGATACAAAAAAGCATTTGATAGTATCCCACATTAATGGATAAAGAGTACTTAAAAATGTATAGGATACACCCTACACTGATCAATTACATTACTGTGACCATGAAACAGTGGCAGACCACTTTGCAATTAAGCCATGATAAAGGACAAATTATTATTCCAGGGATAAAAATTCAAAGGGGGATGTTCCAGGGTGACTCTTTGTCACCGCTGCTATTCTGTCTTACCCTTAACCCATTAAGCTGTCTACTTAACAGCTTAGGCCATGGCTATAATTTGGCTCCTGGAAAACATCAAAGTGTAAAGACTTATCATCTTCTGTTTGTTGATGATTTAAAGCTGTATAGCTTATCAGATGAGGAACTGAAAGCACAACTGCAAGTTGTCAAAACTTTTTCAGATGATATAAGAATGTCATTTGGTATTGTTAAATGTGCAAAAGCAACCTTTAAAGCAGGAAAACTGCAGCACCAGGAAAACATCCGTTGGGACAAGAATGTGATATAAAAGAACTTGAGCAAGAGGGAGTGTATAAATATTTGGGAATTGATGAAGGATCAACAATAAAACATGAACAAATGTGAATAAAACCTAGTAAGGAATACTTTAGAAGACTTAAATTAATCCCGAAAACAGTATTGACATCTAGGAACAAAATTCAAGCTATAAACCAATTTGCTCTTCCTGTCCTAACTTACAATTTCGGAGTGACTGACTGGCCCCAAAACGTGTTGGATAGATCAGACAGGAAAACAAGAAGGGTGCTTCATGCTCATCAAATGATTTATAAAAATCAGTGCATACCAAGATTATACATTCCCCATTCTAAAGGAAGGGTGGGCCTCCTTGAAATTGACTATGTGTATAGATCTGCAATCATGGGACTGTACACATATCTGCTGACCTCACAAGACCCAAATGTAGTGAAAGTTTTGAAATATGAGAAAAATAAATCTAAGATTACTTCTCTGCTTAGTCTAGCAGAAGCATATCAACTTCAAGCAGGAATGGAAATCAAACCGAAGTGGATAAAAATCAGGCAGCAACTGAATGTGCCAAAAAAACAAAAGAAAGAATATGAGGTGAAGGACCAGATGAAAAGACAAGAAATGTGGAAAATGCATAAGTATAGTTGCAAGTATATAAAACTCCTGGAAGAAACTCATGTTGATCAGGATCAAACACAGGAATTGTTAAGGAGATTCAAATTCAAACCAAGAGATGAAAGGTTAATATTGGTGGCAGAAGATAGTGGGCTATGTACACATTGGTTTGCAAAGTCCATTGAACATGTGGGAGAAACAGACAGATGTAGGTTTTGTAAAACAGAAATAGAAACAGTTACACACCTCGTTGCTGGTTGTGAAATACTAATGGCAGAAGGACTGTATACTGCAAGGCATAATAATGTGGCAAGACTGTTGCACTGGGGATTGTGCAAACATTATGGTACTGAAATGGTTGAAAAACACTGGAAACATTAGCCACAAAGCATCATAGAAAATGATAAAGTCTACATCACATGTGATCACCCATTACCAACAGTTCAAAAGACCGATGCTAGAAAACTGGATATAGTGGTCCATGAAAAGAAGACAAAAGTAGCATTGATCATTGAAATCGCCACACCCAGTGACTACAATGTCTTGTGTACAGAGAGACAAAAAGTCATAAAATATCAGAATTTGCAGGCAGAAATGACAGCAATGTGGAAGAAAGATACCCAGACAGTTCCAATAGTAGTAGGAGCAACTGGTCATAAAAAATAATCTACAATCATATTTAGATATGTTACTGATACATGCAACCCCATATGAATTGCAGAAGGAGTCATTACTGGGCACATTTGGCTGACATCAAAGATTGAAACAATACTAATTTCATGAACTTTAATCATACTTTGACTTAGGAATGGGGTTCATTCCCGCCATGGTATTAGAAACCCAAAAGACTTGGAGAAATTAAAGTGCAAAGTCTCCATGCTGTCCCTCTCCTGAGCTACCCAGTCTCAGGAAATGTTTGTGAAATACAGAGCAAATATACAAACACAGAGGAAAATAACCATAAGATCCAAAGCACAACAATATCTACAGCAGTAAAGTAATGTAACTCTCTGAAGTACAAGATGCCACAGCATCCATTTATATGGCATCTTGTCATATAGGCTGTCTTTTATCCAGAAAGAAGAAGGTTTAAAATATCAGTTTGTCCACAAATATCAATACCATCCTCCATGAATAGTCTACCCTAATGTACATACTGACTACATATAGATGGCACACAGAGTTGCATAGTATGCATGCATATACCACTGCACGTTCCATAGCAGAACTACCAACACGAATACACTTATGTCACATAACCATTGTAAAAAATAGCATGACCCTCTCAAAAAAGTGCACGTATGACAGACAATCCAGAGTATGTCTATCCACTGCAACTCCCACCCATGCCACTGTTATCCCCAGTGCACAGACAATGCTTCCAAAAGCATCTGCCATCTACAATAAAGTATGCACACCTAGCAAGATGTTAACCCATAGGTATACCTTCAAAGGTGCGTCTGCCAGCACAACCCTACATATATGCAAAAAGGGTCTGGCTGTATTGCATGAAACTGTGCCATATCCATCAGCCTAAAGCCATACTTCTAGACTGTTGCTACTTTCCAGAATGCCCATAATGTTAGCTCCAGTTATGTGTCCTCTTTCCATCCCGACATTTTGATGGTCAAGAAAATCATTGTTGGGAACACTCACTAAATAGAATCGGTCATTACAATGCCTGATTTAGTTGTCCATTAAGAAAAATGTTTATAAAACTCACCCTGTTATTGTATAACCAAAATGTTTGATTATGACGTGCTCTATAAACCTTACCCTCATGTAGGGCATATGTTTTACTGAATGCTCTACCTTATCCTTTGTCCTTGAATCACGATCAAGTTGAAACTATGGCTGGAGGCATAACTGTAACTGCAGTCAGCAATTGCTATGCAGTAACAAAATACATATCTAAGGATATATTCCAAAGTGAACTTTAAAACTCATGACACAAAACCACAACCACCATCCCAGTGCACAAATATATTGCATGAGTAGTGCATCAAGTGCCTCATCAAGTCTGAAATCTCTGTTATATGCTATGCTGCTACACCAGATGGTTTTAGATTCACATGTCTAAGTTTCATATGCAGTCCCCAATAACCATTCTAGGCTCAACACAGTTAGATGCCTATCGCAGAGATATATACTGCCTAGAAAGACTGGCTTTAAAACAACAGTTAGCACCATAACCCTATTCATAATACTCTGTCATTTAGTATTCAAACAGATATGAAACAGGATTAGGATTAGGCTTAACACTGATAAGTATGGTGGGTGTGCCTCGTGTGTGCTAACCCAAACACTACTCCTGTTCCTAACCCCAAGGTTAGCATAATGGTTAAGGTGTTTACCTCACATACATAAGGTACATTTTTGATTCTCACTTTTGGGCTCATTTATTTAGAGCTTACCTGTGCCTGGCTTGGACACCTGTGACTACAAGACCTGGATTGCTTCTAAAACTAACTGGACCTACAAATCTGATATAAATATTTGTTTGCATTTGCTCTATCTCAGTGGTATTTAACACTTCGGTGTTGCATTTATTGATTTGGTTGAATTTATCACTGTTTTCCATCCTTCACATTTTAAAGAAATGGCATCTGTTTATTATTTACTGCTCTTAGGTTGTTTTAACAGTACTCTGATGTTTCTTAACCTCTTTTGATACTGAAAAAGCTGTTCTGAGTTTGCCAAAGTTCTCCTGAGTTTGTTAAAATATTTCTAAGTTTTGCAAAGTTTTTTCTGTTTTTGTAGAAGTTCTCCTTCATTTGTGAAGATGTCTTGGGGTTCATAAATTTATTTCCAAGGATTCCTGATATTGCAGGAGTTCTGTCTTTTTGTTGTAAATCCTTTGTTACTGCACTTCAGCTGCAAAACAGTCCATTTTACATTATGAGGGATTTTTGCACTCTGGTGGGAGCAGAGAGCAGATTCAATCCATCCAAGTTGGGAATGCTGGTGGAAGGTTTATTGTGTATTTATCTGATTGGTTTGTGGCCTTAACTGTGTAAAAGTATTTCTTCCTGTTGGTAAAAAAGCCTCACATTTATGCATTGCCCAAATGCAGTTACATGTGCTCTCTATATAAGCAAACTTCTCCAGTTTAAAATCCTCTATAGGAAATGCTTTCCATAGTCTCCCACTGTTCAAAGAGCTGCCAGTTGTGCAGAGGGCAGCACCACTCCAACTCATCTAATAGTATACTACTAAACACTCTCACTTAGACCTTTAAGTGACTCTTCCCAACTCCTTCAATCACATCTACTAAGGATCTGGTATAACAGATAGGTGCTTTCCTGTCATCTCTGTTTCTGGCCTGGTGGATATGGACATCCTAAGGCAGTGTAGTAACTGTCTATGTTCATTGACAACCATCTAAATTTAGAACAGGCAAACACAGTGTGTGAGAGATGTAGATACACAATGTCATTGGAGGCAAAGCTTTTTCACATACACACAGGAAAAATGCAAACCGGGTTTTTAGCAATACACTCAAGGCAATCACTACCAACATCACTGCTTTCCTGTCATCTCTGTCTATGTTCATTGACAACCATCTAAATTTAGAACAGACAAACACAGTGTGTGAGAGATGTAGATATACAATGTCATTGGAGGCAAAACTTTTTCACATGCACACATGAAAAATGCAAACCGGGTTTTTAGCAATACACTCAAGACAATCACTACCAACACTAAAAAAGCAAACACATAGACCCATATATGTGGAGGTACTCACTTGCAGTTTACCCAAACCTCCAAGACCAACTAAAAGCATCTCAGTGGCCCTGCACACACAAAAAAGACAGCACCTCACAACACATGACTCTGAAAATGATAGTAGAGCGGCTTCCAAGCCCATAAAGCAACACACCACACAGCCAAACATTCTAGTTATTGGAGATTCCATTATAAGACATACTGTTGTCCCCCTTACCAGGCTAAATAAGGAGATGATTACAGTGAGCTCTGTCTGGAGCCAGGATCCATCAGATCATGCATGCACTTAGGTCTTTAAACTACGAGTAACAGGTCATAGTCCATGTGGGCATAAACAACCTAAGACGTACCTTATCGGACTATATGAAGACAGACATGACAGAGCTTTCTGAACAAGTGTCCCAGGTGGGTATGAATCTAGCCTTGAGTAGCATCCTACCTTCACCAATGCTGTTGCCACAGTACCAGCAAAAAATGATTTATTTCAACAGCTGGCTTAGTTTCTGCTGTCACAGCAAGGGGATCCAATATCTGTCAGCCTGGGGAGACATGATCGACAAACCATGATATTTTGCCAGAGACAGTTTGCATTTGTCACCACTTGGCTTCCAGATTCTGGCAAAAACTTTATCTATCCCCCACAGTGCCTTTTTAAGGTCATACCAAGTTATTAAACTCTACAATATAACAAAAATCACTCACGACTACCTAAAGGTACTGCTGCTCAATGCTAGGAGTTTAAATGAAAAACTGCACACCCTGGAAGAACTCCTCACCTTGCAGAGTGTAGACATATGTGCAGCCATGGAAACATGGTTCAGAATCATAGAAAGTACCCTGGCTGCTGGCTATCAAAGGCTACAATGTCTTTCATACATTTTGATCCCCCTCAGCTCAGGATAAAACAAAGGTAGGAGGTGTCCCAGTGTTTATAAAGGACAAGTACACTGCTAGACTTGTCAAACAATATGACTGACTTGAGATGCTCCATGTCCAACTAACCTTAGGTGCGACCCCCTATCATATCTTTGTTAGCTACAGATCCACTAACATGAGTCTGGAAAACCACACCTCCTACTTTAACCTACTGAAATCTCTTAACATTTAGCCTAATGTCATACTTATGGGTGACTTCAACTACCCCTCCATAAACTGGGAGACTCATACAACCCATAATTCACTTGCTCAGAGTTTTTTGGACTTCATAAATGCAAACGCCCTGGAGAAACTAATTAGCTCCCCAACTAGAGGTACAAATATCCTAGACCTAGTACTCAGAAACATGGGGGATGCTGCTCACTCCCATGCAATAACTCCTCCCTGGTAACATTTGACCACAAAATGACCTCCTTTAGTATTAAAACTAATATAGAACCCCCCCATCAAACTCCAAACCTGTTAAGAACTTTGCTAAGGCCAATTACCTCAAACTAAGTAACAACTTATTAAACTTCCAAGCCCCTCCGAACCCTGATGACACTGAGGCCTACTCTGAGCTTTACACAAAAGTACTGTACAACCACATTCATAGCTGCATAGAGGGGCAGTACCTGTTTGGATCAAACCTATGGTTACTGGCAAAAATAAACCACCCTGGTTGACTCCTAGCAAAAATAGGCTATTCAACAAAAGGAAAAACAAATCCTCTCCAAAGCCAAGAAGAAACAGACAAAACAGTGCAAAAAGACACTCATCAGTCTAAACAAACAAATTAGAGAGCTGGTCAAATTTGCCAAAGCAAACTATGAGGCAAAGATAGCTTCCCAGGTGAAAGATAATCATAAGGCTTTTTAAATTATGTTCATAATCTCAGAGGAAACACTCAGCAATGTGCTGAGTTAATCATGAATGGTAACATTTACACCCAGCCTGAAACTATAGCAAACCTGCTGGCCAACAAGTTCACTTTAAACTTCCCCCATGTCTCCTCCTACCATGCCCAAAGAAATACCTACAACTATCCCCCTACTGATCATTATGAGGCCAGAGGTCTTTACTGCACTCGCTAAAGCCAAAAACACAGCTTCCATGGATCCCGACAACATTTCAGGATGCTTCTTAAATATCTTAAAACAGAATTTATCAGGGCTACTAGAAACCCTGTTTAACCACAGCCTCCAGATGGGCTTTGTCCCAGAGGAATGGAGGACTTTAACAGTTGCCCCTTTTATCAATGGACAAAACAGCAGTTAAGCAGCCAAACCCCATTGCCATTAGTGAAATCGATTCACTGTGGAAAAATGGCTCCATACTTCTGTTGGGAGGATCTATTGAGTGATACCTTGATGTCCTGTCACATATCAGTGAATGAGGACTTTGGTCAGAATCTTGGGTGGTGGCAGATCTATTGCACAGAGGAATGACAGGACAATGCATAATCTTAGGAAACTGATGACTGAAAACTCACAGACCACCATAGGGTCATAGATTCTCACTAAACTTCCTGCTAGTATCTGTTATATCCCAGCTTCTCTAGTTAACATCTATGGGATGGTCTTTATGTGACATAGCCAGTGTGTAAGTGGCTTGGGTTTTCCAACATTAATTGTGAGGGCTACATTCAGTGGCACAGGCTCTGGTTAGTAGTCCTGCAGGTTTGTTATTAATACCATGCACCCCCAGTGTAGTACAGCATCAAGATTAGGGGTCTGGTTGTGCACATCCACACCTATACACCTCATTCAATAATACACTACAGTGCCACAGAAAGTGATGTGCACAATAATACATGTAATAAGCTCAGTGCTAAGGCTATATATATATCGAGCAGATGTGCCTGATTTAAGCCATGGCCAGTGGTAATGTAATATTTTGTGGTGCCACGACTATGTAATAGACATGTAAATGAATTCCATCTACCTAAAGATTCTTACAGTGTGTGTGTGTGTGTGTGTGTGTGTGTGTGTGTGTGTGTGTGTGTGTGTGTGTGTGTGTGTGTGATTGTGGCTGCTTGTCTTATGTACACTCTGATGCAGGTGGAGACTTTCATATGTATAGTACAATGTCATATTAGTTGAAAATGCGGGTGATGTTTTATGCCACAGCTGTTCAGGCCATACACATATTAAGACATCCTGAGTAGGTTTTAACAAGGCAAAATAATAATTAATGATATTATTATCATCTCTGTACAAGCTGCAGATGGTGGTAGGTCATGTCATATAGGTTAGTACCAGACCCTGCTGTTTCATTAGTGTATAGGCATAACTCAGCTGCCATCCACTTACCCATTGCTGTTTCTCCTCCATATCTTCTGTACCATCTAGTGGTACATTCCAGTCCTGCCCTGCTTAGAAATCAGAGTTCATGGGATAGGCCACCTACATCTCAGACTTGACAGCCACTGATCATTAAATTTTTGTTCACACAGTAGCCATCAGAAATGTGTTCTAAGGTTTGTATGGCACCGCAATACCAGATATGCCAATTTATTTATTTATTTATTGACATTTGTTGACTGGGAAAGTCCAATGGGTCAGAAACTAATTTTCAGTGGAGGCCTGGGGGGAAAGGCAACACAACAAAATATTATTTTTTTCATATACAGAGTACATTTTTAAAGTTAAAAAGGACAATAAATGTAGGCTTTGTATAAAAGCAATGAAACACAGGCATTGTAAAAGATTTAAGTACACTACAAAAGAATTAAAAGCTGTCAAATAAAGATGGTAGTTGGGTTCAATGTGAAACAGTTCTTAAATACTTAGGAGGTTATAGATATTGCATAGGTGGAGATAGTAGTAGGTTGGGAGATTAGAACATGTTAGTGGATATAGACAGAATTATTAGGAAAGTTGAGAGAAGATTACTTAATAGAGAAAAGAAAAGTGGTTAGGAAAAAGTTATTTAATAAGTAAAAGAAAAAAGTGGTTAAGGTGAATTTTATAAAGTTATGGTGGCATTAGACTGATTGTGCAAAGGACCGGATTACATTATTGAGGTAGTGGCATTGCATGGTGGCTTGGAATGTTGTGCACAGGAACAGGTATGATTACTGAGGCAATGGCATTTTAGTGCAGATTTGAAAGTTTTTAATGTGTTAAGCTGAGTGATAGTGGTAGATAGGGCATTCCATAATCTGGCAATGGTATGGGAGTATAGCCAATGGCCAGCTCATTTGCTGGGTTTGGTTATACTTAAGAGACATTTGTTAGTGGACTGTTGGTTCCTGTTTGGGATATATGAATGTAGAATAGCATGCAGATCTGGGCAGTTATTGGGTTTATATATCAGTTTGTGGGCAATAATTAGTTGGGTATAATATAGGTAATGGGGGAATTCCAACCAATTCAAAACTGAAATGGCCTGGCAATGGTGCGTGCAGTTTCACATCCCAGAGGCAAATTTTGCTATTTTATAGTAACGTGATTGCAGTTTATTACTGAGAGATGTGTGAAGATTGGCAAATATGGGACGTCTGTGGAGGAGGGAAGGGCTAAGTAAAGTGCTTGCAAGTTTTATTTTGGTTGACTTATCCAAATATAGTTTATGTCAGTGGAGTTTGCCAAGTCTGAAGTGTTTTTTAAATTGAATTGAGAATATGTTGCTTGAAAGTGAGTTTGTCATCAATAGTTATGCCTAATAATTTAACTTTCTTCTTAGTTCTATTCCAGATTTGTTTTGTGAAAAAACTTTGAAGTCTGAAGTTAGTGGTTTAGTTGAGAATAGTAAGACCTTAGATTTTTTGAGGGTTCAGTAGTAGTTGTGCATCATTTAGCCAGTTTTTTATAGATGTAAAGGCATTTTGTGTAATCCTAAGGAGCTCAGAGAAGTTGCTAGAAGAGGAAATGAAAGTCAAATCACAGGCATATTGGATAAGTGTACTTTGTAGGGATGCTTTGCGGAGATTATTAATGAAAATGTTAAAAAGCAGAGGCCCCAGAATAGATCCTTGGGGATTGACTGTGCTGTTGATCATATATTCAGATTGTTTATTTTGTTATCTGACAAATTGTTTTCTGTTGTTTAGATAGCTGGAAAACCATATTAAGAAATTTAGGGAACATCCAAGTTTTTATAGTTGTTGCAAGAGCTTAGGATGTGATATTGTGTCAAAAGTGTTGGATAAGTCTAATAAGATGACTAAAGTTAGTAGGCCAGCATCAAGGGCTTTGTTCACAGTATCAGTGAATAAGAGTAGGGCTGTAGTAGTGCTATGAGATGGACGAAATCCATGTTGGGTGGGTGCAAGGAGGTCATTATCAGAGAGTTGCTTTAGGAATAGAGCATGTATAGACTTTTTAGGATTTTTGATAATGATGAGAGAATAGAGATAGGCTGATAGTTAGAGAGATTGTTAGTATTACCTCCTTTATGTAATGAAGTAATAATGGATTTTTTCCAGTGTTGTGGGACATGTGATTCTGTGATGGATCAGTTAGGCTATTGTATCAGCTGTGAGTTTTAGGTATTCAGGTGGAAGATTATCGACTGAGAGGGAGCATGATCCTAGTTTGGTTAGAAGTTCAAATACTAGGGAAGTGGATATTGGTCGTATGGTGAATATAGGAGTTATGTTATTAGAGGTTTCCTTGGTGGGGAAAGAAAGAGAGCTGGGGTTCTCATGTGTGAGGTTTGGAGTGCTCCTAAGGTTATTTGAGTTTGGATTAATTTTTGAAGATGAGTCTTTGACAAGGTTTATAATGGTATTGATAAAGTGGGAGTTAAAAATGTGGGCAATTTGTTGTGGATCTTTGTCAGGAGAAGGAGTTGGGTTCTGCATGATTCCAGGATTAAGGAGGGAGGAAACAGATTTCCAGAACTTTTTTGGGTTGTTTTTCTGGCTTGATAATTGTATGGATTTTTTTTTTGTCATTTATAATTAACATTTTGGATTTGTTATGAAATTGTTTGTAGTTAAGTTCATTTTGAGGGTTTCTATCTTTCTGCCATTCTTTCCAGGCTCAGTCTCTGGAAAGGACTTGTTTAGTATGTTTTATTAGCCATGCTGCATGGTTAATTTTTATTATATTTTGTTTTATTTATTTTTTGGTGCAAATGGGAGCTTGGCTATTAAGTGTATCTAGAAAGACCTTGTTGAAATAATTTGCAGCATATTCCAGGGGTAGTTTTTTTTTTTACTGGGGCCCAATTATGTGCTTTTAGAGTATAGATGAATTTATTTTGGTTGAAATTTACAAGGTTTCTGGATGTTTTATAAGAGTGTGTTTTGGGTAGGTGAGTTTGGGTTCTATGGGTATATGCTGGTAAATTGTCACTTAGAGTGTTAGGGAGGGTTCCAGTATTGGAGTAATTATGGGAGTGAGATACTAGGATCCAGTCTAAGGTTGATTCGGTTTGGTTCATTAGTATATGTCTAGAGCCGGTGATTAGCTGTGTAATCCGGTGCAAGTTTATACTATTTTCAGGGGAGTTGGAGATTAAGGTTTGCCAATTAATATTTGTGTCATCAAGAATGATAGTTTCATTGGAAATATTGTGGTTTGCCCAGGATAGGAAGTCTACCAAAATAGGGATATTTTCACTTGGGGAAATATATAGTGTAGCAATACATAATTGTTTATTACTATTAAGGTGCAGGGATGCAGGTAATAGTTCAATGTTGTCAAAAGTAGGGACTGGTTTGGAGAAACCTGTGATAGTTAAGAAGTTGTGATATATTAATGCTACACCCTGCCTTTTTTGTGTAGTCTGTCATTTCAAAGGATGTTATATCCTGATTGGATAATTTCAGTATCTGATATATGAGGTTTCAACCAGGTTTCTGTTACTGCTATGATATTAGGGTTATAATGAGACAGCCAGGCTTGGAATTCTGTAATTTTATTACAGATGCTGTGTGCGTTTATGGTTATTATACATATGTTTTGACTGGTGGAAGGATGACTGGATAGTGGTGAGGATTGGGATGTTTATCTCTACATTGAGATAATACTAGAAGATGATGCATAATTATTTGTAAGGGAAAGTTTTTTTAAAGGGATCCAAGTGTAGTGTATGAAGATGACTTAAGTTTGGTAATAGCAGGTGAGAGCTTTAGAGCTTTAGTTTGACATATGTTGCTACAATTGAGTAAGGAGGATGAGCTGTTAAGAGTAGCTGTCTGTGTGTGTTTGTGATGGTGTGGTTTGGGCTGGAGATTTTGGAGGGGATATGTCTATGAAGGTGTGGGGGGAGGTGACAAGGGTTAATATGGAGAGAGAGATGGTGAGGTTAAATAGGAGGAATATGAGCTCTATGGTATGGGCCATATTGTGACTAGAAGATATTGAGATAAGAGATAGGTTGTGGGAAGGTGTTCACAAGGCTTGGGTATGATATGTAAGGTTCTAGTGTGCTGAGGAAGAAGGGGAAGAAAAAGGGGGAGGAAGTAGGGGACGGGTGACTTTACTGGTATTGGAAAGGATAATGGTTGATTTAGAGTTGGGGAGGAGCTACAGAAAGCATAAATTTATTGGAAGAGGGGGTGGGTGGGAATGGGGGTAGGGTAGAGGAGCAGAGAGAGAGTGAACAGTGTGGGATGGACCTTATCCCAGAACAAGTAAGTTCCAGAGACTGCCTGTAAGCTGGTAGGATGTACACTATGTCTGAAAGTGTGTCCGCTGGGCTAGTGTATGTGTGGTTACTGAGAAAAAGCTTAGAGGAGCTTATTAGGCATTAGCTGTAGTAAAGGGGAAGTCAGGAAGTCAAGACACCTGATTCAGGACTGTAGCTATCCTCTGCAGGCAAGACTGTATATTGATGTCATTATCCACAACTCAAGGGGTATGCATTGTTTTCAAATGCATAAAGTATGTTGCTGTTAGATACTCATTAATATAAGTTACTGGTATACAGTTACAGGGTACTGATGTGTGCATAATGATATGTGCTCATGCAACTAAATTGTATTTTGAAATGCACTTTATAATGGATCTGTGTCTGAGCACACTGTTCTTACATATATCTATCAATCTATGTATATCTTTTAGGCATTTAGGGAGTGAGGCAGTGATCTGAAGGATCAAGCACATGCTGAGGAGACACCCTGGTGGGTGATTGAATGCCATCAGTTCTAGTTCATGTAACATGGGCCGTCATCCCTGAAAGGAGTCTTTAAAGTGATATGGGCACAGTTAGTGACCCAAGAACCTGTAGGAGTTGTGCCATCTCATAGAGCAAGTCTGTAGTTGCACAGCACTCATCTGGTGATTTTAGGAATTTATTTAGTTCCCAAACTCATGAAACATAACAGTCAGAAAGTTGTCCAAGATTCAAGAGATGGTCAGCAAGGACAACCCTTACTATATTACCCATATGGTGTTGGAATGTCCCAAATACAAGTGTGCCCATGAATATGAAGATTGTTTTCAGTGGGATGATGTTGGGATGATGTTTCCTTACTGGCCGTGTGGACTAATGCATGCATGTTGCTTACTGCTACCACCATCTTTCTATCTAATTAGTAACTATAAGTAACCTCTTTGTCAGTTAGTTGGTCAAACCAGAGACATTTGTGATGTCTGACTGGTCACATCTTCTTTGCAGGGTGTAGAGCAAGTGCTGTCACATCCTTGACCATCTATGCATTGGCCCATTCTGTGGTTCATGCATAGAAAAGACCAGAAAGAGTTCCAGAATTCTAATTTGGGGGAAAACTCTGTTTCAGTATGGATGTTTTACAGCTGTCTGACAATTTTTATTACACTATGCAAAGGTATTTAGACACATACTGTGCACTGACTAGTTCACTTAAGTGGTTGTTTTTTCTCATTTGCATACCTACCTAAAGTTTATTCTTTATGAATTACAAATGTTTAGTAACATGTATAGCTTTCATATTGTGCCTCTTTCTAGTTGTAACTTGTTTTGGTATGCAATGCAGGTTTGTCTGTTTTATTAATTTACCTTCATAATTTTCTATTATTCTGTTGCATAAGGTGTACTGAATCTGATGAAATAATATTTTGTCAGTGACTGGGGGGCCTGCATAATATCTAGCACTGATACAATCTCAGTTTATCAGCCAAATCATCTGATGCAGTTAACTGAACACTGCTTAAGGTACACGTGTTGTGCCAGTGATATTTTAGATAAGATCTGTTATAATGAATAATGTTATGCTCTAACTATTGTGCATTACTAAATTTCATATGCACACTTAACACTTGATGCTTCCCAATCGAAGCAGGACACAATGAACAATATATGCAAATTGTATTTTCTGTAATACCATTTGTAGGGTTGGGGCTAGGCTCTCCCTTAATTTTCATCCAGTTTCTTACGTGGGGGTTAAAGAAGGTACCAACCCTCTTTACAATACATATTACAATAAGTGCAAATTTGAGAAAGTGTAAATGGCCATTAAGTTCTAATTGAATAAGCACATAGTAAATTATTATTACTGAATTATCCTTGGTACTGCAAACTTAATTTATGACCGGAGCTGCAGCAAAAGAGTTTGGTGCTAGGGGTGAAAAAAACATTTATACTGCCTTAGCCACTCTACCAATCACTTCCCATGCTCTTGTCTCCCCTTTCACCTCACAAACATATAACCCCACCATTACCTGTACTAATATTCCACATACTTTTTCATAACAAATCCTCTTTTACCCTCCAGTTATCTGTCACCACCTCTCCCTCCATGCAAACACACGCACATATAATCTTCTTAGCCATACTTCACTTATATCTCCGCCCTACCATCCTTGCACAACTCCTCCCATTGTTATTTCACTCATCTCACCACAAATTCTAATTTCTCTTAGTTTTTGATTCTCTTAAATCCATACTTTATCCTTTTCTCTTTGTTTCGTAGATATTATACATAACTCTAACTATATATTTCTCACTTTACTATACCACTTTATAGACTATCATACAACAGTCAAACCAAGAATCACCTCACTAACCAATAGCCAGACCACTAACTAAGGCTGCCATTTCCAAACTTTAGTACATCAGACCTCTTCAAAGATTCTGACAGTCTGTACTACAAATATAGAATTCTTGAATATGATCAGACCCATCCAAAGATACGAGAGCAAAAATAAAAATTGCCTCAAAAAGAACATCTCTATCTTACCTGCACTCTCATAAAATATCTCAGTGTGGAGACATCCAGCCAAATCCAAGTCCTATCAATCACCATAACCAGTCTAGCAAATAAATTACCTTCATCCAGATACCTCAACACCCCTTTCCTCGCCCGAAAAACAAAAAGTAAACAGTCTCATTAAACACCCACAGTATAAGTACCTGGTTACTGAAACTTAGCTGAAGCCCAAATGAAAGACAATAAAATACTCCCCCTCTGGACAGAACACCACAAGAACAGACTGAACCTTAATAAAGTTGGGATATAGCCATCCTACTTGAACTTATACAGACCTGATCCTTTCAACAATAGTATTCAGAGATTTCACAATGCCAAAATACTCACTGAATACTTCAGATTAAGTAGTGAAAAACAACTTTGTATCATTGTTCTCTATATCCTTGTTGGAGACAATATAAACACTCTGGAACAAATGCACTGGAGATCCAATACCATTCCTAATGAAAAATCATTTTGGGAGATGTAAATTTTGACTGTCAAAGCACAACCTCCAAGTTTTCCATTTCCACTATTAACCTATATGGCCTTACACAGTTAATCACTTCACCCACTAGATATAATACAATTTATGACAACTTCTCCACCCCAAACTGGATAATGGTCTTTGACCCTCACAAATAACTGACTCAGGGAACCATGCAGACTCTCTTAGTCACCCTCTTCCCACCCATGGAAAAAGCAGTTCTCAGTTTCAATACAATATTCTTAAATAGTCTAAATAACTCAGCACCCCTTAGAAGAAAAAGAGTTAAAGCCAACCATGCCCCAGGCTATCCAACAATACTAGAAATATTATGAATAACAGGGATAAGGCCTAGAAAAAATGGTGAATGAAAAAAACATCAAAATGTCCTCAGGAGATCAAAGAACTTTGAAACCTTACAAGAAACAAGTAAAACCTAAAATAAATCAACATTACAATAATTTGCAAAACTGGCATAGATATAATCCGTTAAAATTCTGGCACTTTATCAAAGACTTGATCCATCCAGGGATAAAAAAAACAGTTTGAATCCTTCATCTTTCCTCTCCCCACTTAGCCAGTTTAATACCTATCTCATAAATAGCATAGCTGTCCTTGTCAAAAACAACCCTAATCTCTATATTAGCCCTATCCCACCACAAACATCTCTCATTACTACATCACATTTCAGCGTAAAAAATGCCCCACTTCATATATAAAAATACTTCACAATCATAAACGATGCTCACCATCCACTGATAACCTCCCTCCCATGAATTTCTCAAGATAGCAGACAATGCTATAGCATAACCACTACCAGTCCTTGTAAATAAGACAATGTACGATTTGTATCTTTCTTCCTCTAGAAAAAAGTCACATAAAACTGCACTACATCTACTACATAAAGGAAGGAGGTTTGAGATTGCAAGATATAGTCAGCTATGTCATGAGAAGTAGGGCAGTAGATGTGTAACATATGCCAGCATAGCTTGCTGGAATTTTCTAAATAATTATATAGCATCCGCATATAAAACTGATTTGTACAGATGCTTGTGTTAAGAAATGTATTTGTAAAGCTGCTTGTGTTAAACATGTACCAACAGTGTGCCCTGCTGGAGAGAAAAAGAAACCTGCATGTATGATTGTAACTGTTTAAATGTAAATGTTTTAACAGAGGATACAGGAAGAGAAGAGGTTAATTTCAATCCACTTAACTTTGAAAATAGTAAGAAATTAAATTATTTAATTTAGGCCATAAAGATTATATCTTATAGTTCTGATTGCAGCCAAAGACAAAATCTCTGGGAAAACAGGTACTAGGAAGCATTCTGTATTGTCTTTAGCAGTGCACTAATTGCTACTTTGGAAGGGTGGACATTTGAAATTGCTTTATGACTTCCAGAAGCTGCAACAGATCTTAGCAAGCTCTACGTGTGTGTATTATTGATACATATGTGATAAATGCTGGCAGTTTTTAGCAATGGGAGTAGCATGGAAACCAGTAGTCAGATGACCAGATGTATGTGATGTCATTCTGTAATCTAGGACAAAAATTTATCTTTTAATACCAGAAGAGAGAGAAATCTCAGAGCAGTTTGTTTTTGTAACCTACTAAAGAAGGATCCCCACCTTCTTCATCTTGCCTTGCTCTAGTAAGTAAACCAAGGAATAGTAATTCTTTAGATCGGTCAGGAAAATATAGTGAGATTAGTTAAGTACTGTTTTTCTATATCTGTGTGAATCTATTCATCTGTGTTATTTTAATATTTCCTGTGTCTGAAACTCTGGTGTTTATTGTAAATAGACATTCTGTATTTGCATGTTCTTTTATTATTTAATATATTCAGACTTGTCACTGTGGCTGGTCCTTTAGAGAATATTTTAAACTTTGAGAAGACTTACATCTATTTGGCAGCTTACAGTGGCCACTCCTGAAAGCCTTACTGCATTGGCCAAACACTATCATTTATATTAATATTAATTTTATTCAGTATAATTGGGTACCCTTGTAAGAGTTTTAGAGCAGCTGGCTTTGGAGTGCCTGGTGGCAGTAACTACCTTATAGTCTGGGCAGAAGGGGGGCATAACTAGTAAATCTGTGCCAGCCTTTCAGAGAGAGAGTGTGTGTGTGTGTGTGTGTGTGTGTGTGTGTGTGTGTGTGTGTGTGTGTGTGTGTGTGTGTGTGTGTGTGTGTGTGTGTGTGTGTGTGTGTGTGTAAATCAAATCTCAAAAGAGTGCATGTGTCAGCTGCTTGGAGCAGGGACACAAAGCACTGGTTTCACAGAAAGAGTGCTGGAGGACTTGGCTTAGACACTTAGCTGAGGACACAAGCCTACAGCTGTGCCATGATTGTGTTCCCTGTGTGCTCTTAAGGGAAATCCATTTTGTTCCAAGTGAACATCCCTCTCCAGTGTCAGTGGTGAGGATTCAGGTTCATTGATTATTGGCCCAGAGAAGGGATGTCACATACTGGTGGATATTAATTGAACTTCTGTAGCCTGTGGGCAGTTGTCACTGAAAGTGGATGTACTTTCAAGCAGCCACAAGGTAAACATACAGATTTAAATTTTCACAACAGCTTTATTTACTTTTTGTTATTTTAGTTTAGTCAGGGAAAGCAGGCAAAGATGTCCAGAAGAGGATTATGGCAAGCTGACAAAGAACCAGTTGGTTGAGTTGTGGAAAGCCAAAGGACTGGTGCATACCAAGCTATCTAAAGAGGAAATGATTTTAGCCTTAGTCACAGCTGAGACCAGCAACCAAAAAGATACCCATTCTGGAGATGAGTATATGCAGCCATCAGAAACAGCACAGTTCACCTTTTCCTCAGAGGACTTAAAAATCCATCTGGAGTTAAAGAGACTTAAACTGGAGGCCAGACATTTGGAATTAGAATCAGCAGAGAGACTGTAGCAGACAAAAAGCAAAGAGATGGTGGCATTTAGAGGCTGAAGGAAATGAGAAACAGTGTCAGTATGAGAGGGGGATGCTGTGTTTTTGCCAAGGTCATGGAGGTAATGGGGAAGAGAATAACCAAACCCGAGAAGCTATCAAGGTGAGTAAATTTCTTCCACAATTTACAGAGGGTGATAATTTTGATAGTTTTATTCAAATATCTGAAAAAGTATGTAAACAGTATAATGTTGACCGAAGGCTCTGGGTATGGTACCTGACCACCTTACTCCATGGTAAAGCCATAACAGCTGTTTCTATATTGTCTGATATTGATTGTTTAAATTATGATAAACTAAAGACATGTTTACTTGAATGTTTTAAATTAACACCTGATGCTTACAGAAAAAAAAGTTTTGTAAGCATAGACATAAGGCAAATGGAAGTGTATGTGATTATATTACTGAGCTAAGCACTTATTTTCATAGATGGGTGAGCGGATGTCAGGTCACCACTTTTGAAGGTTTGGCAGAACTTTTGGTGAGGGAGCAAGCCCTTAACACTTTGCCTCAGGACACGATAACCTGGTTGGCACACCAACAATGTAACTCCGCAAATGAGCTGGAGAAAAAAAGGGGATCTCTACTTAGCAAGAAGGGCATCACTTCACAGGAAGGGGATACCCAGTGCTGCACATGGGTATAAGGAAACCCATGGTAAGCAGCCTAAACCATCCCAACCAGTAACAAGGGAAGCCATTATTTCAGGTACACAGCCAGGATCAAGGGTTAAATGTTTTAGAGTGTTTATATTACCTCATCGAAATTTTACTGCATTAAAGCAATAAATATCGAACACAATTGATCGATGCAGTAAAATATTGAATGAGTAGAAAAAAACAAAAAAGAACAAAAAAAACTAAAGGGCGTAGGCAGGGGAGCAAGCCCCCCTTTACCCCCACACCCCCACACCCCCACTACTTAAATATACCAACTCTGAGACTGCACTACATTGAGGTAAAGAGAGATTTCCCCCTACGGACATTTCCGTTTACCTGGTCGATATTCTTCGCTTTCAATATTGTCATGCCGACAATATCAGATTCAATATTGTCAGCTTGCGACAATATAATATAGACCTATTTTAGATGTAACCAGTGGGGTCATGTATCATACAGATGTCCACAGAGGCAAGGTGAAGAACTAAGGTGCGGGAGCCAGCAAGTGGGAATAACAGTATGCCAGTGGTAAGTTGTCTGGAGACTACAGGTTCACAAACTATCACCAGAGTTTATATCCGATCTTAGTGGATGTAAAACAGGCCACTGCTAAGAGAGACACAGCCTCTGACATAACTATTGTGATACCTGCAGTGGTTAAAAAGGAGCAGTACTAGCATGGGCAGTCCACTCCAGTCAGAGCTTTAGGAGGGATCCCATTCCAAATGCCTTTGGCCAGGGTTTACCTTGACTGGGAGGGTGGAAAAGGAAGCAAACAAGTAGGTGTGTTTGAGTATATCCCTGCAGATGTCTAGATAGGGAATAATTTTGATAATGCAGTACCTTGTGTGCAGTTACACGCAGTCAGGCTTGTAGACAGGCATATGCATCTGGTAGCCTGGGGAGACCTTGACAGACCCCATACCTGAAGCTAGGGCTGGTGAAGTGGCTATTTCAGGGAGGGAGCTGCCCTGGAGCAGTGAGCCTGAAGGTGAGCCACAGCTGCTGGTAAGTGCTGATGCTCCCTTAGACAGAGTGACTGCAAGGGCAGAGTTATGTGGTAGTACCCAGGCTGACAGTAAGGCACCACTGTCAGAGGATACCAGACTTCCTGTGGAAGGGGACCTAGAAAGAGTTGCAAAGACAGAGTTAAGTCAGGCTCAGCTCTCGGACCTTACACTATGAGGCTTGAGGGAGGTAGCTAGGAAGGCACCTGATTCTCAAGCAAAAGAAGAGTCTGTATACTGAAACAAAGGGTTACTGTATAGAGAGTGGACCCCTGAGGGAGGACTAGAGGGTGAGGTAATACAGCAGTTGGTAGAGCCCAGAGCCTACCATCTGGCACTTCAAGGCATAGAAGAAAAAAGCAGTCCAGCACTATGGTAAACCATGGATTCCAAGAAAAGTTCCACAACAGCAAGCTAAGCATATCCAATAACGGGCACACAAAGCCTGTGAAAAACTATGTTTATTACACCATCTTGTTTTATAAAATCACTGTTCCTTTCCAGCTTACATAACGCTTCATTTTCTTGCACTGATAAATTATACATTCTACTTGCAAGATTTTTATCATAAAACTGTCATATTTCTTTCTTACAAATATCAATAAAAACAGTCAATATGGGGAAATTTGAAGGAGCAAACAAGCTACATGTTTACAAATGTTGGGTTCAGTAAGTAATGTGTCTTTAAAAATCATTTTCGAGCTTACGTTCCTTACAAACAATCTTAAGTCTGTCAGGACATCAACCATTGTATCTACGTTAGATGGTATAAACTTCAAACCTTTACTTAATAATGAAACATCAGAATCAATGCATAACTCAAAAGATTAACTACTGGTCCATTAATCACCTTGTTTGCAAGTTCGACTTGCTCCGCGTCTGTGTGCCCTTGCTCCCCCAATGCCATACAGCATTCATTTTCTGCTCTTGTCTGCCTCTTGTGTAGTCCTGTGATGAGTCTCTTTGCCTTGTCTCTATTACTGCTGATAGTTTTAGCTACACAAGTATTGGGTGCTTCTGAAAATCCTCACCAAGTTGGACTCTACTATCTGCATCCAAAACTCGGGTGGATATATTACTAACTGCATTGTCAATTAAGGGGGAAGCAACATTGTCATTCTCTGACAAAATAGAGTTAGGCTCAGTCACATCATTTTTATCTTACATTAACACCACTGAGGCAGAATCATTTACTGAAAAACTATCAAGTCTATCAAGTGGTTTGTAAGACCATTTCACTGTTCCACCATCCTGGGTCAAACCATTATTTGGTTTCTGCAGTCCCTGTTGTTCTTTGGGCCATGAGAAAATATTCCCATGGTTAAAATCCGAAATATCTCTATTCAGTTTATGTTTTTTAGAGATCAGTCTTTCCTCAAATACTTTCAGTCTATCCAGCATGTCACTATAACATTGAACATTTTTTGCAAAACATGTTTCACTAGTGACACTCCTTTCCAGTGTTGATATTTCAGCCTGCAAATCTGTTTCCTTTTTTCAAAGAAGGAGTTCTTCAAAACCGTGCAGTCCACACTCAACTTTCAGTTTCCTGTCCAAGAACACCATGTATATATGGATTGCCAAAAATACACAAGAGCCTCACTCACCCCCCCCCCCCAGTGAGACCTATTGTCTCTGGGGGTGGATAGATAATGGAACCTATCTCATGCTATCTACAGTCTGTTCTTAGTGAATATCTACACCTGATTAAGAGCTATATTAAAGACATGGAAGATTTTTTGTCCCATTTATATGAGTGGTATAAAAACCATAAAGGCTGTGAATTTTTGTTCGCTACTTTGGACATTAAATCTTGGATATTAAATCTTTGTTTACTGTGCTCCCCAATGATATTGGTATAGAAGCAGTATGAAATTTTCTATGTAAAAATACAAATTTTGATGGTAGAAAAGTAAAAATTTTATGTGAGCTACTTGAGTTGGTTTTGAATAGCAATGTATTTATGTTTTATGAACAACTGTACCACCAAAAGATGGGTGTAGCAATGGGGACATCAGTGGTGAACACATATGCACATATTACTGTAGCTGAATTGGAAGATAAATATGTACATCAGTGTCCCGAAGTATTTAAAGGGAAAGTGGTGTTCTTCCAATGTTTTGTTGATAATGTATTCCAGTTATGGGATGGCACGAATGTGGAGCTAGAGACGTTTATTGAGTATTTGAATCAAACTAATAGTTACTTAAAATTTTCTCTGAACTATTCCATTGACAGTATAAATTATCTGGATATAAAACTAGAGAAAATAGGTGATAGTATTACTAGAATGATATATAAAAAAGAGGTACAAGGGAATAGATACATCCATAGTAGTAGCATGCATGCACCCCATGTGTTTAGTGGTATAGTCAAAGGACAGATATTGAGAGCCTGTCATCTCAATACTGATATAGTGCAACCTGACAATCAAATAAATGATATGATTGATGACTTTACTATACAAGACTATGGGGAAGGCTTGTTAAAACAAACAAGAAGTGAGGTTTTAAGTATGACAGGGAATAAAGCTTTGCCTTATTTTTCATGATGGTGTAAAGATAGGGATGGCCCTTCGGATAGGAAAAGTGAAAATAAACAGAAGAGATATGTTACTACATACAATAGAAGAATCAATGGTGTATGACAGATTATATAAAGGAACTCAAGCATTTTAATGACTATGCCTGATATTAAGAAGCTGGTGGGTGATAAACCCTCTTTGCATATCACAATTGTCCAAGTTTAAAACAACGTTTATGTTATAAAGATTTAAAGAATCCATCTAAGAAACATGGAAGTGCTAAAAAAGGCACTTTCCCTTGTTTAAATTGCACATGGTGCAAAGACAGAGAGAGTAACAATATTTTTAAATACCCAATAACAGGAAATGATACTAGATTTAATGGGTATGCTACTTGTAATACCAAAAACATAATCTGTATGGCCTCATATACGAAATGCCCTGCCTTTTATGTAGGCAAAAGTAACAGGAAGCTAAAAGATCGGATTATTGAACATAAATTCACTTCACTACCCCATGTCCCAAGTGTTCTCTCCATCCAGCTGCTCACTCTACAAAAAATAAAACAAGCACATGTACCTTCTGCAGCAGCAGGAGCAGTAGTCAGACTTATCATATTCCACTGCCTAAAGAACTTGCACAGCTGAGTTTCACCGGGTTCCTATTACTTGATCGAACTTCAACAAGTTCGAACCCTATATGGTTGAAACCATATAGTAGAACTTGCAGAAGTTCGACCACGTAAAAAAAAAAAAAAAAACATACAACAGTAAACTAACTGTTGCAAGCAGGGGGGGCAAGCCCCCATGCACCCTCCACAACCCCCGCTCTTTAATTATAGCAACTTCGAGACTGCACTATAGTGTGGAAAGGGAATATTTCCCTTTACTGCACTGTAGTGTGATCTCGGAGTTGGTATATTTAAAGAGCGGGGGTGTGGGGGGAGCTTGCCCCCTGCTTGCAACAGTTAGTTTACTGTTGCATGTTTTATTTATTTTTTACGTGTTCGACTTTTTGGAACTTCAAACAGACAAGTTCGATCTTGTCGTGTTCGAAGTTTCAAAACTTCGATCATGTAATAAGAACCCGAATTTCACCTGCAGTTGGCAAAAGTTCACAAGAAGCAAATAACCAAGTAAAATCTATGTAAGGCTATCTCCAAAACTGAAGCTAATAACTTAATTTGTTAAGTCTAGTGTGTATTGTTTTGTAGTGTTGAATCTGCTGGAAGGATATCCCTACCCCGACGCTCACAGGCCTTTTACTGCTGAAGGTGAAGCTACATTAACACTTCAGCATATTTCACTCTTAGTGTAATATATCCCTGGAAAGACATTGAAAAGCCCATAACTATAAAATTAGATGCTGTGACTCAAGATAAGTATTTAGAGTTCAGACACCTTGTCTGTGTATCCATGAACATCCTACTTCACTGATTGTTTATGGTGATAAACCATCTGGGGGGTAGGAGAAACTGCTTTCCACTCAAGGAACTGAATGCTCGTCCCTGCATCTCGACTTGTTCTCATTACATTTGCCGTTGTGGCTCCAGCTTCAGAGCCAGTTCACTACCCCATGTCCCAAGTGTTCTCTCCATTCAGCTGCTTCACTCTACAAAAATGTACATTAGATTTTTGTATTTTCTTGATCATTATGGCTTATTTCATTTTGGGTCAAACTTGTACTATAAAAATATAACTAAGATTTCACTGTGTTTAATTCTAGCCAAGTGTTGTGTCTTTTGCTGTTAATGTGTAGTAAATATATCAGCATATGTTTACTGACTTTTTACTCTAGGTTGCAGTAATAGCAGCAACATTTATCTTTTTGCTGTTGATTTGTAACAATTGTATTAGCAAGTTTCTACTGGCTATGTGTTTTACAGTAGGATTCAGTGAAACCATCAGAATTGTCTTGTTGTACGTACTGCAGTTACATCAAGTAAGTCTTAGTCTGCTGCCATATGGCTAAGTGTTCTTTTTTTTTCTTCTCCCTGCTAATCTGTAGTACATATGTTTGTGTTATGTATATGCGTTTCCATTCACTTCTACTGAAGGCTTCTATTGTAATACCTGATTTTATGTTTGTATGAACAGCACAGTTACTAAGAGTTTCTGTTTGTGGAGAGTTTTGTTATTCTCTAGAGTTGCTTCCTTTTTTTCATATACGTTACACACTCTAGCTCGTTGCTTTTTCTAAGTGCTTAAATATCAAATTTACAGAGTGTATGTTGTGCAGCAAAGAGTGGTAACTAACAGATATGCTTTCTACCTGTCCCTCTAACATCTGTAAAACTACATCTCAGTAACCCCACACTTGCATGCATGCGTATATCTCTTATTAGTTTAGTTTAGTTTTCTTTCTGTCCTTCTATACTGTGGAAGTCACCATGTTTGTTTTTAGTAATCCCAAACTTGCATACCTACAAATATCTCTTGTAAGCTTACTGTCCCATTTAAAGGCTAGAAAGCTGAAATGCACAATTGTGAAGTATAGTGCACTACTCTTGTTTGCCAAACATTACTTAATGTGAATGAGTACAGACAAATAGTACTGCAGCTAACTAGTTCAACCATCAAGAAATCCTTAACTTTCTCTCTCTCACTCTCTCCCTCCCAGTGAAACAAGCACATGTACCTTCTGCAGCAGCAGGAGCAGTAGTTGGACATCATATTGCACTACCTAAAGAACTTGCACAGCTGAATTTTACCTGCAGTTGGCAAAAGTTTACAAGGACAATCTCCAAGACTCAAACTAATAACTTAATTTGTTAAGTCTAGTGTGTATTTTTTGTAGTGTTGAATCTGCTGTACTCACCCACACTCACAGGCCTTTTTCTGCTGAAGGTGAAGCTACATTAACACTTCAGCATATTTCACTCAGTGTAATATATCCCTGGAAAGACACTGAAAAGCCCATAACTATAAAATTAGATGCTGTGACTTGAGACAAGTATTTAAAGTTCCGACACCTTGTCTTTGCATCTATCCATGAACATCCTACCTTACTGATTGTTTATGGTGATAAACCATCTGGGGGGGGTTCTTCCCACTCCTCTCACTCCATTTCCCCGCCCTTCCCCCATATCCCATCGTCCCCAGCACCTCTAATCTTATCCTAAGAAAACCACTCCCTCTCATTCCTATGATCCAATTAAATATAACTCTATCTTGTTCACACCCAAATTTCATGCACACTTTACTTTCTTTTACTTTCTTACTTTCTTTTATTTAGCCAAACTTATCTGTTCTCCCTTACATCCATCACCTTGAATTCACATGCCCTCTACTATACATTTTTGCATCTTGCTCTACTTTACCATCACAATACAATCACTACCTCGAACTATTTTACATTAACTCCATGATAACCACCTTCTCTTCTACTATACTCACAAACTAGCATTGCACCATGATTTTACTACTGACTAATCACATCCCCCCACCCATCCTTATCACAAACTGCAGGATAAAACACCTAATCACATTGTCAAAGCCCACTCTGAAGTCAAAACTTTTCCAACCTTGCCTTCAGCTGCACACATATCACATGATAACAATGTCTATTTACACCTGATACTACATTCAAACACTCAAATTCCACTTTTACTATTTTTAAACCCACTATCACAGTCGATATGCTCCTCTTAACTTGCCTAACCTCTTTATTCTTAATTCTCAACCTCGCTACAGCTATATCTTCGCATACCCCCACACACCAATACACATTAACAACCTCCTCTAACCCTTTCCCCAATAAACAACACAGCTTCTCACGTATCTCCTCTCAGCTTTTACTGGCCTCCTCACCTCCTATGAAACCACACTTGACACCAGTACCCTCACCTAGGAATAAAAAACACTTCTCATGGTATGCATTCCTCATTACCTATCTACTCAAATGTGGAGACATACATCCTAACCCTGACCCACCTTCTAATCCTAACCACAAGAGTACCCTCAAAGATTTAAACATACTTACTCTTAACCTTAGAAGTATATATAATAAAATAGCCCCACTGCATGCCTGGATTGATCAAAATAAACCTGATATACTAGCCCTTACTGAAACATGGCTACACCCCAATGTAAAAGACTCAGAAATAATACCTCCAAACTTTGCAATAACCAGAAGAGATAGATCTAAAAAAGGGGGAGGGATAGCACTTCTATATCCCTCTACACTCAGCATCACACCCTACACCAGTAATATACCCATATTTTCTAGTGCTGAAGTAGTAATCTACTTTTTGAACCTTGATATATCAAAAAGAATTTGCATAGTAGTAATATATATCCCACCAGGTAACAATATACCAGTGTTGGAAAATATTTTATCCTGGACATCCCAAACAATAAACCCTGAAACAATAATCTTAGGAGATGTAAATATAGATTGGCAAACCACAGCTTCCAAATCCCCCACAAATAGTATAAATCTGTATGTTTTTTCTCAGTTTATCAATGTTCCAACAAGATACAGCAAAGATCTTACCTGCCAATCCATCTTAGAATGGATTCTAGTATCCCATCCTGCCAATTATCCCTCTTCTGGTGCACTGCTTAGCTCCCTGAGTGATCATTTACCAGCTCATTCCCTTAGAACAAACTCCCAACAACTAAGAGCACACACTATAAAATCAGTTAGGAACTCAACTAATTTTTGTCAACATAACTTCAACAATCTCCTACATGAAATAGAGTGGACACCCCTAAAACAACTACCCCTTAATGCTGCTGTACTATACTTTAATAACCCCTTCCTTCACATACTTGATACACCAGCTCCCATTTGTATGAAAAGAATCAAAAAGAACCCAGCTCCATGGCTCTCTAAGGAATGTAAACACCTTATGAAGCAAAGGGACCTAGCCTGGTCAACCTGGAAATAAAACAAAAATAAACAAAATAATGTGAATTTCAAAACACTATGTAACAAAGTGACAAAACTAATCAACAGAGATAAGAAGTCATATTATTCCCAGCATCTACTCCTGCATAAAATCAACCCCAATAAATTTTGGCACTCCATATCTTCTCTATTTAACCCTGGAACAAATAGAGAGCACACCCTATCACTTGGTACCTTTCCATCACAAATAACCAAAAACTTTAACAAGCACTTCATAAAATCAGTTTCAGACCTACTAACACCCCTAATGCTGGAACCCCCCACCCTTCAACCTATTCAGACACCAACCCCATGCCATCAACTACGTCTAACCTTGTCATTACTAACCCCCCTACTCAAAAATATGTCATACAAACCCCATTCTCATTTCAGCCCATCCTCACTGACACCATTAAGAAACTGCTACAAAAACTAAAACCCTGCTCTACCTCAGCTGACAATCTCACCTCATACTACCTCAAACTGGCTGCTAACTCAGTCACCTATCCAATCAGTATCCTTATAAATAGGTCTTTATCCGAATCAGATGTACCTACCATATGAAAACAATCTCACATCACCTCCATCCACAAAGGAGGCAATTCTTTTGATCCATCCAATTTCTGTCCTACATCCATGTTGTCACCCATATCCAAAATTCTCGAGAGAGGTATCCATCAGCAGGTAATACAATATCTATTGCAAAACAATCTTTTAGCCAAAACCCAACATGGCGTCTGACCTAGCCACAGCACAGCTACAGTCCTATTATCTTTTACAGACACCATGAACAAGGCCAGAGATGCAGGATGCTATACAGCCTCAGCATTCCTTGATCTCTCCAAGGCCTTTGACACAGTATCGCACCCCTTATTTTTCAACACATTGTCTAACATAGGCTTCCTCACATAACACAGCAAAATGGTTTCAGAGCTACCTCAAGGATCATAAACAAGTAGTGAAATGGTCCAATGAACTCTCACCCTTTCTCCACAACCCTACTGGAGTCCCCCAAGTCTCCTGCCTAGGACCCCTACTCTCCAGCATTTTCACAAACAACCTTCACACTGCTTCTCACCCTAGGCTCCCTCATTCATTACACTGATGATTCCACTATAATCTGCACTGTTCAATCACTACCAGAACTACTTTCAAAAACTCAACAGTCCTTTACTGCAGTTGAATCCTGTCTAAGAAATGTCCAACTCTTTCTTAAGCCAAAGAAGACAAAACTAGTACTCTTTAATCCCCAAAACACCTCCCCTGTCACTGATCATTTCAACATCCTTGCATCTGACAACACTGTCATAGAAATAGTGCAGGAAACCAAACTTCTAGGTGTTATCATTGACAATAAACTTTCATTTGACCCCCATATACAGCAAAATATAAAGAAAACTCATCAAAAACTGGGACTCTTATATAGAAACAAACATTTCTTTACTGCAGCAACCAAAACTACCCTTGCAAAAACATTTTTACTTCCCTCTCTTCTTTATGGTGCCCCTGTCTTAACTAACTTACAAAATGCTACTCTAAGCAAGTTGGAACAGTACTACAACAAAGTTGCAAAGTTTGCCACAAACTCTAAATATCACACACACCACTGCAAACCACTCCTAGAATTAAACTGGCTTGAACTCCCCAACCAACTTGGTTTTATTCAGCTATACACCTTGCACAACCTTATTTTCAAGCCTACTGCCCTGCCTGCACTAGCCGGTCTGGTCACATCTTACACATCAAATCAATCCCTACAATCAAAAGACAAAAATCTCTTAGCTATCGCAAAACCCACAAGAAAACCTGGTCATGGCCTGTATTCATACTCTGACTCTGTACTTTGGAATTCACTACCTCTAGCTACCAGGCCTATGCCTGGCCTACCCCATTTCAAAGCCTCTTTAAAACATCATCTCAAAAATATATGGCTGTTCTCCTGCATAAAGCCTGCCTAATGCTCAGGTCTTCCTCTTCTTTCACATTTCAACCCCTCACAGACTGCAAGATCCTAAGGCTCTTCTAACTACTTCTCTGCTTCTATACCATATCCTTAAGCTGCTGCTCAGGCTTTATTGCTTCTATTCTTCTTAACTCTCTCACTATCTATCTACACCACTAACTTTCTGGCTGCTATTTTCCTAACTGAATCTAACATTCTATTTTGCATGTACTGTAACAGTCAATGTCACACATCGTACTACCTACGTACTATTTTTATGGACACTGTCTACATCATGTATGGTGAGTGACTATTATTTTCTGTAATGTTTTAACTGTATAGAATCGTCTAGATGTGTAATAATATATTGCAACATCTTGCAGCAGTTTGTTCTTTCAACTTGTTTTTTGTATAGTATTTCTAATGTAATCTTTATTGTACTGGATTATACTGTATTTGTACTGTACTGTATGTGGAGCTTTTCTCCCTGGGTCTCTGCTGAAAACGGGTTCTGTAGACCCAGTCAGACCACCCTGGTAAACAAATGTCAAATAAATAAATAATAATAAATAAATCAGAAATAAAGAGAAAGGTAGATACAAGTAGCATATTAGTGAAGCAGGAGATGAACACACTTTTCTTTTCAGGGTTATTGATGTAATAATGAAAAGGAAGAGAAGAGACGATCTTAATAATGCTGTAGAGGTTCGTGAATATGAACGGATTACACGTTTAAATGCGGACTCTAAACCAGGCTTAAATTCAGCTATAAGTATTAAGGCTATACTGAAAATGAAGCAAAATGTTTTATAACCACTCTTTTATGAATGCTTTCTACAAGCATACTTTTTACAAGTATGGTCTTTTATATATGTTTTTGTATGTATGTTTTACATGCTGAAGTTTTTATATGCATAGGCACTATATGGCTTTAAAATTTTAGCTGCACCACAATTGATTGATTGAATGTGTTTTTCTGTTGGGCTGTTGTATTTTTGAATTGTATAAAGTGACTGTTGATATTAATTAATCCATACACACCTAAGAAGGGACTTTTCCTGAATGCTTTATGGAGTAATAAACTTGCTTTTACACCGACTTTGCTTGTCTGTTATTGGATTTGCTTAGCATGCTGTTTCTGGAACGTCTAGCCATAGTCCATGACATTCGTTTTGCAGGTCATATGGCCATAAAGTGTATTAAGACACATATTATGTAGAACTTTTATTGGCCTAGGATTGCAAGGGATGTAACAGGGTACAGCAGGACCTGTGAGCATTGCCAAAAGGTAGGCAAGGCAGGAGACAAGGTCAAGGTTCCTTTGATGCCTTTCCCTGTGATTGAGGAGCCATTTCAGGGGATAACTATGCATATTGTGGGGCCTATGAGGACACTGAGCTCCACATGGAAGAAGTGTATCCTGGTGATAGTAGATTTACTAGATACCCTGAGGTGGTTGCTCTGTCCTCCATTAAAGCAGAGAAGGTGACAAATGTTTTGTTAGACAGTTTCAGCAGGGTAGGTTTCAAAAGAGAAATACTGACTGAAAGAGGTGCTAATTTCATGTTAGACCTGCTGGCTTGTCTGTGGGAACACTGCAGGGTGAAGCATCTAAAAATCACCCCTACCATCCCCAGACTAATGGTCTTGTGGAGAGCTTAAACTCTACACTAAAAAACATACTACTGGCATTTGCAGACCAGTTTAAGACAGAGTGGGACAAATGTTGCCTATCTGCTGTGTGCATACAGAGAGGTACCACAGGAATGCACAGATTTTCACCTTTTTAGTTGCTGTATAGGCATAGGGTGAGAGGCCTTTAGATTTGATTGGTGATGAGTGGAAGGGTAAGTGTGTATCCCACAAGGAGTCTGTCGTGGCATATGTCCTAAACCTCAGAACAAGACATAGGGAGCTGATGGGCTTGGCCCAGGAGAACCTGGCAAGACTCCAACAGCAAAAAAGGTCTGGTATGACAGGAATGCTCCAGCCCAAGACTATGCTGTGGGGCAGCAGGTTATGGTTCTCATTCCTTTCAGACACAATAAACTGCAGGCAGCTTGGGAGGAACCCTTCAAACTGGTAAAGAATGTCAGTGATGTAGAACTGCTAGGCAGGAGGCAGGAGCACAAATTGCACCATGTTAACATGATGAAACCTTACCATGATAGGTAGGCCCTTGTACTGGGTATTTACAGTAGATGCAGGAGGAGTCTGAGGGGGATCTGGTGATTGGTTTCCTCAGTGAGGCTCAGACTGACACCTCATTGGAAGGGGTAGCAATGTCCCAATCGCTATCCCCTACCCATGTTTGAGAAATCGAGCAGTGTTGCAGGAGTTTGGGGGCATGTTCTCTGGGAAATCTTAGTGCATCTACATAGTGTAGCACCATGTGGATACAGGATCCCAAAGGTCTATCAAGTAGGCCCCCTGAGCAAGTCAGACAGACTGTGAGGGAGTAGATACAGGAAATGTTGGAACAAGGGGTAATCCTGGAGTCCAGCAGTCCCTAGGCCTCTGTAGTAATGCAAAAAAGATGGCAGCACTAGGTTCTGTGTGGACTACAGAAAACTAAATAGTCACACAGAGTCAGATGCTTACCACATGTCTAGAACAGATGAAGCCTTAGAGCAGCTGGGTGGGGCTAAGTATCTGTCCACTACCGATCTGACCAAGGGCTACTGGCAGGTGCCCTTGACTTCCACCATTAGAGAGAGGTCAGTTTTTGTGCCTCCTTTTGGATTATACAAGTTCACAAAGATGCCCTTTGAAATGAAAAATGCCTCAGCGACTTTCCAGAGGTTGGTAGATCATATTCTAAGAGGAGTAGGAGATTATGCCCTTGCTTACCTGGTTGATATTGCCATTTATTGCTATTCCTGGCATGAGCACCTTCAGCATGTCAGGGATGTCTGAGCAGACTGCAAAGGGCAGGATTGACCATTAAGCCCAGTACGTGTCAAGTAGGTATAGCAGAGGTCTCCTACCTGGGACATAGAGTTGAGTATGGTAAGATTATGCCATAACCTATCAAAGTGGAAGCTATTCAGGCGTGGCCTGCCCCTGTTACTAAAAAGCAGGCGATGGCATTATTGGGCTCAACAAGTTACTACAGAAAATTCATTCCCAATTTTAGTACAATAACTGCTCCTCTCACAGATCTGACAAGGAAAAACAGAACAGACAAAGTAGTGTGGACCTCAGCCTGTAAGCAGACATTCCAAAAGCTTAAAGGGGCTTTGGGAGGACCCCCTGTGTTAGTCAGTCCAGATTACATCAATGAATTTTCTGTACAGGTGGATGTTTCGAACCATGGGGTGATGGCTGTACTCAGCCAGGTTTCCTCAGAGGGAGAAGAGCACCCAGTGGTATATCACAGCTGTAGACTCCAACCTAGGGAGGAATGTTATGCAGCAGTAAAAAAGGAATGTCTATCCATAGTATGGGCACTGCAGAAACTTCAACCCTATCTGTATGGAGGGAAATTTACCATAGTTACAGACCACAATCCCTTAACATGGCTACATTGAGCCAACCAGCAAAGTGCCAAGTTTTTAAGGTGGAGCCTAGGGTTGCAGGCATATGATACGACAGTGCAGCACCATAGTGGGGTTAGAAATGCCAATGTAGATGGACTGTCAAGACACGGTATGGGTTAATGGATTTCCAGACAGGCCCATTCCTCTCAAGCAATGTTTCTCAAGGGTCACTTGAAAAACTAGCTTGAGTCTTCAAAGAGGAGAGAGATGTGACGATGCAAGGTATTGTCAGCTATGCCAGGAGAAGTAGGGCAGTGGATGTGTAACATATGCCAGCACAGATAGCTGGAATTTTGTAAAGAATTATATGTCATTTGACATCAAACTGATTTGTACAAATGCTTGTGTTGAAAAATGTGTTTGTAAAGCCGCTTATGTTAAAAATGTACCAACAGTGTGCCCTGCTAGAGAGAAAAAGAAACAGACATGTATTATTGTAACTGTTTAAATGTATCGGTTTTAACAGAGGATACTGGAAGAGAAGAGGTTAATCTCAATCCACCTAATTTTGAAAATAGTAAGAAATTAAATTACTTAATTTAGGCCGTAAAGATTATATTTTACAGTTCTGATTGCAGCCAGAGCCATGAATGGTTGTAAATGCTATTCTGGAAATGTGGACATTTGAAATTGCTTTATGACTTCCATATGTGTGTGTATTATTGGCACATATGTGCTCAATCCTGGCAGTTTCTAGCAATGGGGTTAGCATGGGAATGAGAAGTCAGATGACCAGATGTATGTGATGTCATTCTGTAATCTAGGACAAAAATAATCTTTTAATACCAAATGGGAGAGAAGTCTCAGAGCAGTCTGGTTTTGTAACATGACAAGGAAGGACCCCTCAACTACTTCATCTTTCTTTGTTCTAGTAAGTGAACCAGGAAATAGTAATTATTTAGATCAGTCAGGAAAATATAGTGATATTAGTTAAGTACTGTTTTTCAGTCTCTGTTTGAATCTTTTCATCTGTGTTACTTTAATGTTTCCTGTGATTGAAACGATTGTGTTTATTGTAAAGAGATCTTCCATATTTGCATGTCTGTTTATTATTTGTTACTAAATATATTTAAACTTGTCACTGTGGCTAGTCCTTTAGAAAATATTTTAAACTTTGTGAAGACTTACTCCTGAAAGCCTTACTGCATTGGCCAAACACTATCATTTGTATTAATACTAATTTCACTCAGTATGACTGGCATCCCTTGTAAGAGTTTTAGAGTAGCTGGCTTTGGAGTGTCTGGTGGCAGTAACTACCTTATAATCTGGGCCAAAGTGGTCATAGCTATTAGAGTTGAGATAGCCTTTTGCAGGTGTGTGTGTGTGTGTGTGTGTGTGTGTGTGTGTGTGTGTGTGTGTGTGTGTGTGTGTGTGCAAATCAAATCTCAAAGAGTGTGTGTGTGTGTGTGTGTGTGTGTGTGTGTGTGTGTGTGTGTGTGTGTGTGTGTGTGTGTGTGTGTGTGTGTGTGTGCTGCTTTGACAGAGACACAAAGCACTGGTTTCACAGACAGATTGATGAAAGACTTGGCTTGGACACTCAGCTGAGGACTTAACCCTACAGATGTGCTGGTGGGGAGTCTTGTTGGAGATCTGGAGAGAGAGTGAGAAACCAGCCCCAAGACTGAGTGTGTTCCCTATGTGCTCCTAAGGGAAATTCTGCTTGATGCAGAGAGCTGCATCTGGAAATCCTGGGTGTATCCATTTTTGTTCCAAGTGAGTGTCCCTCTCCAGTGTCAGTGTTGAGGATTCAGGCTCCTTGATTACTAGCCCAGAGAGGGGATGTCACAGGGGGCTAAACAGAAACATCCATCTTTAGGCACTTCTCTCCTCTCAAAAGTATTGGAAAGAAGTATACATAAGCAACTTGTTCAAAACCTCTATCAACAACTCTTAACGCCTACACAACATGGTTTCCACCTAGCACATAGTACTACCACTGCCCTCATATCCTGCCTAGACACCATCAACAAAGTTAGGAACAATGGTAAATGTGTATGACCTATCTAAGGCCTTTGAAATTGTATCAATCCTCCACAAAACGTCTTCCCTTGGTCTCTCACACTCTTCTTGCATCTGATTTAGAAGCTACTTCTCTGATAGACAACAATCTGTTAAAAGACTCTGCACCCTACCCCCTCTCCTATCAGTTATCACAGGTGTTCTCCAAGTCTCTATTACTCGTCTCCTGCTACTTAAAATATTCACCAACAATCTTTATACTTCTTCACACCAAGCATCTTCCATACACTAGCAGATGACACTACTCCCATTTGGTTCTCTGGTAGCCCAACCTATTCTCAACAAATAACACAAGAAGCCTTTAACTCCATTGAAAGCTGGCTCTGACATGCTCAATTACTGCTCAACCCTAAAAAAGACCAAAGTACTCCTATTTTCTCCCAACTCATACAGCCATTGAACTAGTATCTCATACTAAATTGCTTGTCATGGCCATAGATGACAGCCAAAATGTGACCTACATATTCTAAATGCAATTTAAAAAAACACACCAAAAGTTAGGAATGCTCTACAGAACAAATAAACATTCCACTCAACTAATACTAAAGTAACCTTAGCTAATACCTACCTATTATTATAATTTCTATATGGAACATGCCATGTGTAACAAGGGCAGAGCAAAAGATGTCTTAGGTATGTCCAAAAACTCAAAGGGAGCACAAAGCAGTGTGCTAAACTCTTGGTAAATGGAGCCATGTTAATGGAACTGGGAGATATAGTAAATCTTCTGGCTGACAAATCAGCTTCACTTTTACCTCCCTCTCAGCCCCAGCTACCACCCAGGAAATGCCGTCTAAAATAATCCCTCCAAATACCAGTTGGGAGTTGGTCTTAGATCTGTCTCTATGGCCAAGAATACAGCTTTGATGGCCCTAGATTATATCATAGAATGCCTCTGAAGCAGCTAGAAATATGGCCTACCAGGACCAACTCCCAACTGGTACTTGGGAGTTGGTCCTGGTAGGTCATATTTCTAGCTACTTCGGAGGCATTCTAGGATATAATCGAGGGCCATCAAAGCTGTATTCTTGGCCATAGAGACAGATCTAAGACCAACTCTCAACTGGTATTTGGGAGTTGGGAGTTAGTCTTAGATCTGTCTCTATTGCCAAGACCCAACTCCCAACTACCAGTTGGGAGTTGGTTTTAGATTTGTCTCTATGGCCACGAATACAGCTTTGATGGCCAGTACAGTACAGTACAGTACTGGTGTCACTGTTCAACCATAGCCTCCACATAGGCTTTTCACCATGTGAATGGAAAACTGCAACAGTCATTCCTATGCACAATAGTGGACCATCAAAGGATCCTAGGAATTACAGACCCATTAGACTGACAAGTCTCATATGCAAAGCCATGGAAGGCATTATCATGGAAATGATTAACAATGACATTGGAAACCTGGTTTCATCAAAGCAGGTCATGCCTACTGAACCTGGTGGACTTCTTTGAGAAGGTCACCAAGGGAATAGATGAGGGCAAAATGGTGCATACTATCTACCTTGACCTAGCTAAAACATTTGATACTATACCCTACTTGAACATTGTAAACAAACTCACAATTAGGTGTAAACCCCTGTGAAAACTTGCAGGATAGTCAGCTGTCTCACAGACAGTACCCAGGGAGTTAGGATTGGAAAGATCACCTTCAGATACTGATCACTAGTGGAGTTCCCCAGGGGTCTGTGCTGGATCCACTCTTCTTTGGCATCTATTTTTTGGAAGTCAGGACCAATGTTAAGGGCTTCTGGCTTACCAACTTTGCAGATGATTGCAAGCTAGTAGTGATCAGAGAAACCCTCACAAGAAAGTAACATTTTATAAGAAGGTTTAATACAGACAAATGACTTGTGCCAAAGCCATGGCTTAAAATTTGATGCAAAGAACTGTATAATAGTACCTATTGGGAAGTCAGCCACCCAAGGAAACTACCTCATTGATAAAACACCCCTAAATGTAGACACAGTAGTCAGGGATTTGGGGGCTCACGTAGACAGTAACCTTGCTTTCAACCAACATGAGTCTGTGCTTGTAAGAAAATCATTATATGTCACCCAACTTATAAGTAATGGCATAGCATCTAGGTCCAAACAGGCCATTGTGCTACTGTGTTCAGCCTTCATCAGACCCATCCCTGAGTATAACACTCCCTTCTGTATGTATGTGACCAGGTACACAAAACAACTAGACTGTCCACAGAGGTTCTCCCCCCCCAAAAAAAAAAATGCAGGGCCTAAACATAATGTCCTATGCAGATCACTTCTAAGGCCTATCTCTATACTTTGTTTCCTGCAGACTGCTGAGAGGCAATTTATGCCTGGCCTACAAGGCATGGTTGGATCCCACTCTAATGGACCTGTTGCATATATGCAAAACAAACTGCACCAGAACTACTAGATCTAAAGATTCAAACTTTGCTTACAACTTAAACAAGACATGTTGGAGGGACAGGTACAAATATCAGAGAATCCCCATTGTCAGGATCAGACTTCCATCAGTGTGAAGCACAGCCCTTCCCTAACCCTAGTCAAGCACATCTTGGACCATTGGATGAGAAATCAGAAATTCATCCCTGGTCTGACACCTATGTCTCTGGTGGACAGCGGCAGACAGTAAACCATGCCCTAACTAACAAACACCTCTTAAAATAACCATGGAGGCACTCTAACTTGTGGGATACATTTGGCTTGCATGGCTAGGCTTATAAAGGCCCCAGTGTTTTTTAGCCCAGTATAAATCCATGAACCTAGGGAAACAAACTGCCATAATAAATGATTTTTTTTTTCATATTTAACATCTCATAATATCAACATACTCTTCAAAGTCACAAGGCTGCAAAAGAAAAGTTCTCTGTACCACAGTTTACCTCTATTCAGCAGTGTGGCTCATATATTTTATTTATACAGAAATCCTAATCAGACCACTGATGTGGCCTTTGAAACCCTCAATAACATAGCTCTGGCCATTCCAGGAAGTACAAGTGACATGTAAAAATAATCTGGACCTATACAAGAAATGCAGTTTACTCACTAGTACTGTTTATCACTACCAAACTCTCAAAGATCAGTCCACAAGCTTAATTTACTCTCAACTAAGGTAATCATTTCACTTCTGTAGGCCTGCTGGGGGTCAGAGACAATAAGTAAAATAGTGCAAAATGTGACTGTTTAAGGGCCATCTCCCAAATACCCACTGTGTTTCTACATACCCAGAAAATAAAGAAAATTCCAGATGCAACCCTTATGCATAAAACAACATGGAGTAATGCTGTAGTCCCCCCCTTCCACAGTTATTACTGTAAAAGTAGCAGACTCCAAATCCAACTTCAGACCAGTGACAAGTGGAGTGCCAGAGAGTTCAGTCCTGGGTCCTGTCCTGTTTGATATCTACTTCTCTGAAGTACAGGCTAACATAGAAGGTCTTTGGCTGACGAAGTTCGCAGATGACTGCAAACTAGGAGCTATAATCGAAACTCCTAACGATATGGACATCTTACAAAAGGACCTCACCGAGACAGATGTCTGGTGTCAAAGACATGGCCTCAAGCTCAATGCCAAAAAGTGCATTGTCATCCCTTTTGGTAAAAACTCTGTACCCATGAACTACCACATAGGCGACAGTCTACTTAACACCGAAAGTGTGATAAGAGACCTTGGGACACAGGTGGACAGTAGTCTCTCCTTTGATAATCACATTGCCACAGTAGTCAGGAAATCCTCCTACATGGCACACCTTATCACAAAAGATTTCTCATCCAGAAAAAAAGAGGTCATTGTTCCCCTCTATTCGTCACTCATTAGACCCATTATAAAATACAGCGCCCCTTTTGGTATGTACCTCACAAGACATCTACAACAACTGGAAAGGCTGCAGAAATACCTCACAAAGAGGATTACCGGCCTCAAACAGATGCCCTACGCAGACTGTCTCAAAAAACTCCAGCTTTATTCCGTTGCCTATCGCCTACTCAGAGGCGGTCTCTGCCTAACATACAAAGCTATGTCAAACCCAGAGCTGTTGGACATGCTCTACTTAAGGAAATCCCAATCCCTCTGAACTACATGCTCTAGGGACCTAAACCTTGTCACCACAATAAACAGAACATGCTGGAGGGATAGATTCCTGTCCCAGAGACTTCTTATACTCTGGAACAAACTACCTATCAATATCAAACAAAGCTCCTCATTAGCACTCTTCAAGAAATATCTTGATGATTGGATGGGAGATAGGAAATTCACCCTAAGGATCACTTCTGTGGCTCTGCTTGACAGGGGCACAGGAAAATAATTTTCTTGGGTGGCAATCTCCAGGGTACCATTTTGGCTAGGCTTATATAGGCCCTAGGGCCAATAGCCTAGTAAGTACCTATGAATCTTTGAACCTATGCACGAATTATACAAGGGACTAGTACCAAATCCAAAAATTACAACTTGTTATATCATTATTGTATGTTACTTTAGTTTGGCTAAGATTCAGAAAGAACCTCACCAGGTGTGCTGACTGCTGCAGCCAAAAATGACTGTTTCATTTATCACACAAAATATGATTCAGAAATGTGTTTAGTTACAATAAGGTAAGACCTAAGTATGGGTTCATTTGCATGTCTCTGAACTGCTTAGAAATACCATTAGTGCTAATCAGTGCTTCCTGTGGTAATCACCCCTGGCAGCCCATGCATCACCTTGGCACAGGTAATCCCTTCAGTTATTGTTGCTCATACATGCTCACATTCAACCCCCCCCACACACACACACACACATGGACACATCACAAAACTCTCAGCTGACTCTGACTTGACAGAACATTCCTGACGCTGCCTCTTAGTTTTTTTCTCTCTCATAAATCATGGATTATTACAATCAGTCAATAATGCAAGACATTAGAGTTTCAGTCTTATTATCATTGAGAAAATGGATCCTGATGCTAGACCTGTATTAACTCTTTAAGTGACTTAAAGTAATATTTAAAAGTCTTACTTGTGTTGTCTAATTTTACTACAGGCTTTGTCCCAAAGTCTGGAACACTGCTATTGAGAGATATGTCAGTGCCACTGAGCGGTATGGCAGCCCCCCCCACACACACACACACACAGACGTTCCCTCATACATCTCAACTGTCTCTGATGCTAAAGAACACCATTGATAGACCATTACAATTAGTCAGTAATCCCAGACATTTGAGTTTCATAATCTTTGTTGTTCAAAACATGCTTTGTGCTACAAAACCTGTTATTCTATTAATTTTGTAAATGATATTTAAGGGTGTCTACTGTCCTGTCCTCAGACTTCTTGGAGTTCCGAAAAGACAGCATGCTGAAAATCCCATTGTTCAATTGAAATTTTAGTTGGAGTAGAATTTAAAAGTCCCTGGTGTCTAGTGTACTACCCCACAAGTATTACAGGTTTGCTTGTTAGTCTAGGGGAGTTTAGGGGTAGGGCAGACACCCTCTGTTCCACTCCCACACACTTATGCTCACATGCATAAGAAGACACAGACACACAGACACACACACACACACACACCCACGCTCACAGACAGTCACATGCAGACACTGACACTCACCATAGATCAGACATACCCCTCACCTGGTTACACTCACTGAAGCACTCACCCATTAAACCCGTGCTAGCACACACACACACACACACACACACACACACACACACACACACACACACACACACACACACACACACACACACATACATTCACCCAAGACCACTCATACCTCTGTAGACACGCACAGATGTTGCCACACACATATACACACACACTCACACCCCACCACCACTACCTCTCCATAGGCACTTAAATAATGTAGCTTTTATGCTGTCTCCCCCCACTGACTACAAAGGGGGAACTGCAGCTTTTCAGACATGTTCATTAACATGTTACCCTCAGCTAGGTAAATGCCATTTCTGACAGGAGACCACAAGAGCAATTAGCATATGCTGTTCCCCCAGAATGCCTCCTAAGTATGCAAATGGCCATGGAGATGGCCTAGTGCTGTGATCATATAGAATCACTGCTGTGGGCTTGTCTCTGAATCAGAAAGGGCTATCACCAATGGAACCACCAACGTTAGGGCTTATCACTGGTGATGGTCCCTTCTGAATCCTTGCATTTGTCCTGAAAGAGCCAAATGAAAAGAGCAACTCAACTAACTTCATACCATCCATATTATAGTACTCATCAGTACTCTTCATAACCCTACTTACTGTCTTCAGCTTTATTTATTAACTTATTTATTTGTATTTATTTCTGGGAAAGAAATTGACTTATTTATTTGCATTTATTTTTTCAGGAAGGTCTGACTGGGCCATGTAAGACCCCTTTTCAACAGAATCCCTGAGAGAAAATTCTGAGGTAAAACAGCTAAAAATACAGTGCAAGAAAATAGGAAGCAACTTAGTCCATACATAAAGTAGAAAAACGGTAATAACATACGTATATATGTAATTATAGGATGGATGGTATTTCAGGAAAGCAGACAAAAGAGTGGACAGTGGGTTTGTCAATGATTGATTCTCAATAGGAAGAGAAGTAACAACTTGATTGTGTGCAGACAAAAAAAATTTTAGTATAGTATGTACAATTTACAAAATGTACAAAAATTACTGTAGAATTATAGAATAATAGAGCAGAAATAAAACTGTGATGGAAAATAGAAAAAAAAAGAGAAAAAAAGGAAGATCATCCTGGGGAACATAATTTATCCTTGACATTCTGGAATGAAATATGTATCTGTTGGTAGAAACAGGGTTATTCCAGCTTTCCTAAGACGAGCTCTTCCTCAAAGACAGTACTCATTACAATTATGTGGTACCCCACTCAGTTCAATCACAGTCTGAACTAAAGTCATCTCAGTAATCACACAAAGTAGTCTTGAAAGTGACTTAGATACATGGCAGCGTGACTGCACAATCATAAAGAAGCCAAATTAGTTATAAAGTGGTATAACATATGAAACAGCTATGAACTCCTGAAATTTTAAAATGGGCAGGAAGGAGGCAAAAAGAGGAAAAAGATAAGTCATTTATCAACATGTGTGTGTGTGTGTGTGTGTGTGTGTGTGTGTGTGTGTGTGTGTGTGTGTGTGTGTGTAGATATATATAGATATATATATATATATATATATATATATATATATATATATATATATATATATATATATATATATATATATATATATATATATATATATATATATATATATATATATATATATATATGTGTGTGTGTGTGTGTGTGTGGGTCTACTTCAGTTTACCAAATTAACATATGACCAGAATTGAAAATAAAACAAGACAACACCGAAACGGCAAAATGATGAACATTCACAAACCCGAAACTCAAGACATTGAAAAAACTGCTGCGGATGGACATATTTTTTTGGAATCTCGTAGCTTTTGAATGGAGATCATGGTACAGTGAGGATCAGGAAAGTCACCCTTTTCTCCACTGTAGTGCAATCTCAGAGCTGGTATATATAATTTGGAAAGGATGTGGGGGGCATAGAGGGGCTTGCCCCCCTGCAAAAATGTAGAAAAAGGTTATTGTGAAGATAAACAGAACACCACATTCATCATTTCACTGGAATGATTATCATCCTGAAAGTGCTCCATGTTTGCCTCAGAAGTTGTTGTAAATGACAGTGTAGTTTAAAGGGACAGATGTTTACATCTCCTGTAATGGATTGAATATGTTTTGATCTTACAAGTTTTGCTTTTGTGAATGCTCGTTGTTCTACAGTTTCGATGTTGTCATTGCATTCTTTTCAGTTTCTGTTATATGTTAATTTGGTAAACTGACAAAAGACCCATATATATATATATATATATATATATATATATATATATATATATATATATATATATATATATATATATATTTATATATAAATAGATATATAATGTTATTATATTTACTGGATTTACACAGATTATAGGTTCATACTTTCATACTAAGCTTATGTCCAGAGAACCACTGAGAAGTTTGGCTATTTTCCAAATGCGCTTACTCAACAGATCATCGCCACAAACTCCTAGTATGAATTTATGCTCCTATGCAGTCACTGAGTTTGGTTTTCAAACAGACAAATAACTTCTCTGTCTCATGTACAAGCACAGTCTAATCCAAGGACAGGAGATGCATTGGGTTAAAAACCTAAAATATCAGCAGGTGTTTTCAATCTTATGATGGAGAATAAGGTGCTTAGATCAGGTGTTCATTAGACAGTTTGTTTTAAAAAGGTGGAGGAAGTTAAATACAGCAGGATCATTCACTGCAGAAGGGTGAATTAGCCAGATACTTAGTTGTTTATTAGTTGTTTCTTGATTAATATGCATTGAGAGCTGCTTTTGCTGTGCTTTTGCATTAAGAAACTCCAGGATCATCCATCTTGTGGCAGAAGGTGTTTGCCTGTTCTATCTGAGTTGGGAAACACTCCAGAAAGTTCAAAGTTGTGGTTGTTTATTGTCTAGATGGCAAAGGTGTCAGTTTTCAAGCTTTTTTCTTTGCTATAAATCAGGCAAGTGTGCATGGATTTGCCCATCAAGTGGTGCCCTGCATAATAGAAAAAGCCTAGACAGTAAAATTCCCTTCTAAAGTTTGGATTAGGTCCAAAACCTGTTAAACAGCATGTCATTGTACAAACATCAGCTTAGAGCAACTAGGTTGTGTATTGAATAGCACTACCATATCCTAGCATTATATAACATCCTAGCCTTAAACCCAGAAACTAGTTTACATATCGAATAGCACTACCCTATCGTAACACTATATGACATTTATTTATTTATTATTATTATTATTTATTTTACATTTGTTGACCGAGTTTGTCAGAATGAGCTAAGTAGCCCTTTTTTAGTGGAGGTCCGGGGAGAAAAGCTCTACATGTTCTACAGATTATAATTTACAAAAATAAGTAAACAAACAACTGGTTTACAGAAAATATTCAAAGCAACATATACATAAAAAACAAAGATGTACTACAGTAAACTAATCATTATGTTGTGTCAGATTTAGAATCCTACATCATTCAGAAGGACTAACAATAGTTTTTTCACCAGATGTAAAATCTTACATTATGCAGATAAGAATTATGTAATGTGCTTAGATAGAGAAGTTAATGTCAGACCAGGTCTAGAGAGTTAGAGAAAGTTACATAGGTTGGGAGCAGATAGAGGTGTGCAGTTAGGGTTGATAAGCTGTTTAAGGGGGGTGGGTACAGAGGCAGGTCCATTGGCTTAACAGGTATTCTTTAGTGGCTAGCTAGAATTGACTAATTTGCTTGAGTGACCTGATCTCTAGTTGGAGTTTGTTCCATGTCTTGGAAGGATTATAGCTATAGAGAATACATCCTTTCTTAGTTTTAGGTTTGTGGATTTGTAGCAGATCTAGGTTACAGCTCCGGAGGGATCTAGCAGTTAAATAGTGGGAGATGACAGATGATAGGATAGGACTGTAAGAAGGCTGATAAAGGATGGAGTGGATGATCTGGAGTTGAGGGAGAAGAAGCTGGTGAGGTAGTTCAACCCAGTTAAGGTGTTTGAGTGAGAGACAGTGATGTGACTTATAAGTCTGATGTCCTGCAAATTTGGCTACCTTGTTATACGCAGATTCAAGTTTTGCAAGGAGTGTGGAGTTGAGGCAAATAACAATTTGAGAGCCATAAAATAGACTAGGTAGGAGGTAGGCATAAGAGAGAGTTATGTTAGATTCACTGGTGAGAAACATTTTGTTGCGGTAGAGGATCCCTGGTTTTGATGGGTTTTCTTGATACACTTGTTAATGTGTAGATCGAATTTAAGTTGGTCGTCAGTGATGACACCAAGGAGTTTACTGCTAGTTTCCACCTCAATGTGTGTGTTACTGAGGGACAGGATTGTGAAAGTGGATTTAATGTGGTTGCAGTTTTTAGGAAGAAAAAGCAGTAGCTTAATTTTCACAGGTTAAGGATAAGCTGGCTATCAGAGAGCCAGTTTTCTACTGAGTTAAAGGAAGTCTGTGTTGTAGAGATGAGTTCGGAGGGAGAATCAGCAATAGTGATGACAGTAGAGTCATGAGGGTATTGGACCAGTGATGACTGAGGACAGGAAGAATAAAGAAGATTAGTGAAGATGTTTAAAAGTAGTGGACCAAGGATGGAACCCTGAGGGCCACCCATTTTAACTGGGAGAGGAGGGGAGAGTGCAAATTGTCACTTGAGATCTGTCAGTGAGGTAGCTGGAAAACCATGCAACAGTAGCAGGTGAGAAGTTAAGGTTGGTTAGTTTGTGCAGAAGGAGAGGGTGAGAGACAGTGTCAAAAGCTTTAGAGAGATCTAAGAATAGGCAGGAGACACGATTGTTGTTATCTCTGGCAAGGGATATAGTATTAAGGAATGATAGTAGGGCAATAGTAGTACAATGGTTTGGTCTAAAGTCATGTTGAGTAGGTGTAAGCAGATTTTCAGAGAGTAGGTAGTGCATAACTTGTTTATGTATGCATTTTTCTAGAACTTTAGAGAGAGGAGAGAGGATGGCAGTTGGTTTAAAATTAGTGATGTCTGAGAAGTTACCTCCTTTAAGTATTGGTAGAATGAAGAATTGTTTCCATATGGAAGGGACTTTGGACTCGGAAATGGAGTGGTTGTCTAAGACAGATATAGGGAGAGAAAGAGAGTCAGCTGCTAACTGAAGGAAAAGGGAAGGAATGCTGTCGGTAGAAGCTGAGCAAGGTTTGAGTTTAGAAAGTAGGGATTTGATCTAGCTAGTGGGTACAGGTTTGAGGGGAAAAGAATTTGATAAGAGTATAGTGAGATTTGATAGAGAGTGGTTATAAATATTATTAAAAATAGATGAATTGGCACTGGGGTTAAATAGTTTGGATATAGTCAATGAAATATGTGTTGATGGTGGAGGCAGTATCTTTGGGAGTGTTATCAGGACAAGGATTGGGGAAGCAGGGACCACCAGGATGTAGTATGTGGTTAGATTTCAAGGCTGAGGGTGGATTATAGTAGAATTCTCTTTTATCTTTATTAATATGCTTTTTGGTCTGATTTCTAAGTTCTTTGTATTTTAGCAAGTCTGCAGGGAGGTTTGTTTTGGTCCATGTTTTCCATGTTCTGTCTCTATTTTTCATTAGGATGTGGGTGGAATTTGATAGCCATGGACATATATTAGATTTGATAGGGACTGTGCGAAGTGGAGCAAGTGAGTCAAGAATACTGAGAAAGGTGGAGTTGAAAGACAGGACAGCATCGTCAAGGGGGAGTTGGGTAAGGAACATCATGCCCTTAACCTCAGAAACTACCCTAGAAGACTCCTTGTAAACGCAATCCTTAACCTTAAACATCCCACAATATTACATGACCAGACAACATGGATATGAAATTTCCAAATGTCTCTGTGGTCATCTTGTTAGATTTGGGCATCCTAAGGCAATGTACCAGTTGTCTCATATTCCCAGACATCCAGTTAATCATTAAAGAAAATAACATGGTATGTGAGAGCTGTAATTACACAACTTTCTTGGAGGCAAAAATCTTGTATACAAATGAAGTTGTAAGGAGTACCGACACTACATCCCTCACATACACCACTCACCACACACGCAGGTTGTCTTATGCTGAGGTGTTTAAAAGAAGCCTTCCCAAATCTCAAAGACCTTCAAAACCACATAATGGCAACACTGCCCCTCAGCAATCCTTAAACACACACCAAAGCAATACCAAACATATCACATAAGCCTACATCTAATGTTTCCCCAAGCGTAAATTCCACAAGGCAAGTGATTGGGGACTCCATTGTGCAACACACATATGCCCCACTCACCAGGTTAGACAAAGAGAAGATAAGGATTAGTTGCCTATTTGGGGCCAGGATCTGCAATATCATGCATATCCTTAAGTTACTGGACCTCAGGTACCAACATGATTCTGTCCTAGTCCATGTGTGTGTAAATGACTTGAGACATACCTCACAAGATTATATGAAAAGAGACATAATGGATCTCTCAGAATATGTGTGAGGAAGATAGGTATGAGCCTTGCAGTGAGCAGCATTCTACCTTTACAAAAGGATAATGTCTTAGCATGAGCACAAAATGACTGACTTTAATAACTGGCTTCGTTTCTGGTGTCACTCCAGCAAGATTCACTATCTGTCAGTATGGGAAGACATGGTCAAAAGACCACATTGCTTTGCCAAGGATGGGCTGCACCTCTCCCTCCCCAGGCTTTTGGATATTGGCTAAAACTTTATCCACCCCTTTGCAGCCTTTTCTAGGCAATGCCAAAAAGTCTACAAGCAACCATGGTGTTACTGCTTAGTGCTGCTCGGATCCTAAATAAAACTGCACATCCTTCAAGCCTTCCTCATTCTGGAAAATATAGACATCTGTGCCATGACCAAGACTTGGTTTAAAGCCAAAGAAATTTATTTTATTATTTATTTATATTTATTTATTGCAGTTGGTTTACCAGGATAGTCCATTGGGCCACAAGGAACCCGTTTTCAATGGAGTCCTGGGGAGAAAAGCTCCAAAAATACATTTAACATTCTTACAAACATATATTCACACAAACATTTCAAGTTTAACAATAGGTAAAAAGAAAGAAAGCAAAAAATGTAACAGCTAAATACAATGTGCAGAACGTACATAGTAATTATATTTATTAGCTCAGAAATATCCATTTAATACAGAGTAGTTTGGAAAAATTAGTTACTGGAAAGGAAGAGGAGGTTCAGAGACATGATGAAGTGGAGGAAGAAGAGAACCTAGGGGCTTATCTAATAACTTCTGTAGAATCTGGGTAGAATAAGATGAGGCAGAGCAATGGCGGATGAGAGAAGGAGAAGAGTAGGTTATGTAGGGTGGGAGCAGGAGCATTCCCACTGAGATGCTAGGTGTGTATAGAGAGATTTTTTGAAAGCTGAGTGATTAGAGGTGGTGCGGATGAGTGAAGGAAGGGAGTTCCAGATGCAAGCTAGGTTGAAGGATAGAAGGTTTTTGCCTGGGGATATGTAGGTTTATGGACTTTTGAGTAGGTTTTGATTGTTTGATCTCAATACTCTATTGGGAAGATGCATGTCAAATGTGGAAGAAAGGGAAGGACAGAGGAGGGTTGAGAATAAGTTTGTGGGCTAGAGTTAGCTGAGTATAAGTGAGTTGATTGGGAAGTTCTAGCCATTTTAGTATCTGGAGGGAGAAACAGTGGTGGGTGGAAGACTTGTGGCTGGTGGCAAATTTTGCAAGTTTGTTGTAACAAGAGGAAAGTTGTTTTTTGTGGGAGGATTGCAGCTTAGTTAGGAGTGGGGCACCACAGAGAAGTGAGGGGATAAGGAAGGATGAAGCGAGTGTTATTTTAGTAGCAGAGGTAAGGCACGCTTTTGTCTATAAAGCATACCAAGTTTTTGGTGGTTTTTTTTGATGTTTTTTTGTAGATGAGAGGTAAATTTAAGTTGGTTGTCTATTTGTACCCCAAGTAGCTTGGTCTCTGTCACCAATTCTAGCGGAGAGTTATTTTGGCTAGTGATAGAAAAAGTGTTCAGATTGAGATGAGTAGCTTTAGAAGGAGTAAAAATCATTAGCTTGGTCTTGGAGGCGTTAAGAGCTAGGTGGTTTTGTAACATCCATTGCTCTGTTGTAGAAAAGGCATCTTGAGTTAGTTTTTGAAGTGTAGAGATAGAGGTGGCTGAGCAGATGATAGTTGAATCATCAGCATATTGGATGATGTTAGAGAATGGGATTGATTTATGGAAGTCATTTATAAATATGTTGAAGAGAACAGGACCTAGAATGGAGCCTTGTGGAACACCTGTGGGGGTACTAAGGAATGAGGAGGTAGTTTTTTTCCATCTTACTGCTTGCTTCCGGTTGGATAGGTAACTAGAGAACCATTGCAAGGAAGAGGAAGAGAGGTTAAGTTCTGAGAGTTTAGTTATGAGCAGGCTATGTGAGATGGTATCAAGGCTTTGGAGAGGTCTAGTAATAAGGTAGAGACAATTAGGCCAGAATCACGAGCTCTGTTTACTGTTTCAAGGAAGGAGAGGAGGGCTGTCATTGTGCTGTGGTTAGGTCTAAAGCCATGCTGTGTAGGAGTTATAAGGTGATTTTCTAGGAGATGAGGGAGGAGTTGAAGATGGACACATTTTTCTAGGATTTTTGAAATGGGGGACAGGATGGCTATGGGACGAAAGTTGTTGATGTTGTTATTGTTGCCCCCTTTGTGGAGAGGAATAATATATGCTTGTTTCCATATTTGGGGAACTGTGCATTCTTTTAGGGAGCGGTTAATTAGGATGCTGATGGGATATGCAAGTGTTTCAGCAGCTACACTAAGAAAGTAGGAAGGTATATTGTCAGGGGCGTTGGTACATGGTTTCAATTTTAGAAGCAGTTTCTTTATAGAGGATGTAGACATGGGATTGAATGAGAGGAAAGTGGAGTTGGGGGAGGGAGAGTTGGAGGGTAGAGGTGTTTGGAGTACATGTTTAGTAGTGGAAGTGGTAGAGGAGTTAGAAGATGGGGAACAGGAAGTAGAAGTGATGAAGGATAGGGTTTGAGGTGGAAGGGGTAGGGGTGTTAGAGGGCATAGTGGGGCTGGAGAAAGAAGAGGTGAGTTTTGCAATTGAATCAATAAAAAATGAGTTAAATTGGGTGGCCAGATCTAATTCAGAGGCATTTGAGTCAGGGGTGGGAGTATCTGGTGTACTAGGATGAAGGAGACTGGAGATCCCTTTCCAGAATTTCTGAGGGTTATTTTTATTTTGGTTTTGGAGTGAAGAAAAATAGTTTCTTCGATCAGAGGTGGTGAGTTTCTTTGCTTTTTTTCGAAGCATTTTATATTCATTAAGGAGCAGATTTGTTTTGAGTTTCTGGTAGCGTGCCCACACTTTATCCCTATGTCTCATGGTAGCAAGAGTGTGTGTAGAGAGCCAAGGGGCTGATTTAGTCTTTATTCTCTTTGTCCTTAGGGGAGCTTGAGAGTCAAGTAATGTCAAGAAAGTTGTATTAAAGTGTGTCACTGCTATGTCTAGTGGAAGGGTTTTTAGGCAGTTCCAATTAACTGCTTGTAAGGAGTTTACAAAGGTAGTTGGGTTGAAATGTTTTTGGTCACGGATAGTTATATAGTTGTGGGTTTGTTGAAGGACAGTGGGAAGTCGGTTGGTGAAAGTGGGTGTGTGATCACTAAGGGAGTCTGGAAGGGTGCCACTGTTGGAGAAATAGTGAGGGTGGGAGACAAGGATCCAATCCAGTGTACTTCCAGTGGAGAGGTTTTTAGCAGGGCGAGTTACTGAATTGATTAGTTGAGAGAAATTGTATAGGTTAATGTTTGAGGAGTTTGTTGGAGATTGAATGCAGGCCCAGTTGATGTTTACATCTCCCATGATTATGGTTTCATTGGTAATGTTACTAGAAATCCAAGAAAGGATTTGTTCAAGTGTGGAGATGTTGTCCCCTGGGGGTATATAAAGGGATGCTAGACAAATGTGTTTGTGGTTATTTATTTGTAGTAGAGTAAGGAGAAGTTCAGCATTGTTAAAGTGTGGAGTAGGTTTATTGTAAGGAGTGACTGCTAGGGAGGATGAATATATGAGGGCCACCCCACCACCTTTTTTGAGAGGTCTGTCTTTCCTAATGATGGAGTAGTTTGGGGGAATAATTTCAGAGTCTTTTATATGTGGTTTTAACCAGGTTTCAGATATAGACAGGATGTCAGGTTTATTGTGTATGAGCCAAGCATGGAGGTTTGGGACTTTATTTACTATACTTTGGGAATTGAATGCAGTAAAAAGTAAGGATTTATTTGTAGTTGTTGTAGAGGAGGGGCCTGGGTTTGGGTGGATATCACCAGATAAGAGAGTACTAATATGATATAGTACCGAACAGTGTATGTGGGCAGATAGTAAGGTAAAGATATTGGCTTCTGTTGTAGATTGGAGGATTTGCTAGTAGCTTTAAAGATGGGAAGTGTATGGTAGGAGAAGAGTTTGTATTGGAATAAAAGGAGATAGTTGGAGGGATAAAGATAAGGGGAAATAATAGAGTATGATTGAGGGAGAGGTAAGTTCTGATATTTAGTTATGTGGAAGTGTTGGAAGTGTAGGGAAAAAGTGGGTTGGGAGAGATGGATGTAGTGGAGTGAAAAGAGGAGAAAGAAAAGAGAAAGGGAGATGAGACAGTTTTACAAGCATAATTGGAGGAAATAGACAGTGCAAGGCTACAGTGCTCTACATGCATTTAGACCACCAACTGCACAGATTGGGGATACAGCACTGTACGTGCATTTAGACCAACAACAGCACAGATTGGGGCCAAGGGTAGAGGTGCCTTGATCTTCATTAGCAACAGACATACCTCCAGGTTGGTTAAACAGGATGATACTATGGAGCTCATCCATGTACAAGTCACCATATAGAGGGCCCCCCACAATATCATGACTAGCTACAGGTCACCTTTATGACCATGGAGTCTCGCAACTATTACCTAAACATAGTAGAGATGCTCACCATCCACCCAAACACCCTAGTCATGGGTGACTTTAATTGTCCCTTTATAGACTGGGAAATGTGCAACTCATAGGCACAACGCTTCATGAACTTTATTAACACAAACACCTTGGAACTGATAGTGCACATTCCAACCATAGGAAAAAAACATACCGAATATGGTTCTCACCAACATGGGAAAATGCTGCACCCACTCCCATGTCACATCCTCACTAGTGAGGTTGGATAACAAAGATATCTCATTTGAAGTAAAAATTAACTCAGAAAATCCAGCTAAACCAGTAACAGTTGGCATACCTCTCAACCTTTCAATGCAAGAAATCTGGACAAATCCAAAAATAATGAGAGGACAGAGGCTCCAAAATAGGGACAATTTCTAAAGATTGCTCTTATAAACTTAGAAAGTTGATAGAATAACAATTTTTGCATTAGCATGTATTTTACGATAGGTATCAAGTCAAATCTTAATTGGATGTCATTATTTAGTGACTTCAATCCACAATGATTTACATGAAAACCACACATTTATGAGGACTAGAACAAAAATATGAGGCAAAAATCTAGAAATTCTGTGAAAATCTGGACAGTTGAGAGGTATGACAGGAACTATTTAAAGGCAAAATTCATCCTATTAAGTGATAGTTTCTCAAAATTCAAGGCACCCCCTAACCCCAAGAGCACAGTATTATCATGGAACTTATAAACAAAGACATTGGCAACCTTCAGACACTGGACTCCACCCAGTTTGGGTTCACAAAGAGCTGATCGTGTCTCCTGAACCTGATTGACTTCTTTGAATTGGTCTCCAGAGCCATGGATGAGGGTAAAACGGTCCACACAGCCAATCTGGACCTCGCCAAGGCCTTTGACATCATCCCCCACTCTGGAATCATAGATAAACTAACTAAGCTGGGCATAAATCCCTACATCACTCGATGGGTTGCCAACTGGCTTACTGACAGAACCCACACTGTAAAAGTAGCCAACTCCAAATCCATCTCCTGACAAGTGACAAGTGACAAGTGGAGTACCTCAGGGTTCAGTCCTGGGACCGCTCTTGTTTGGCATCTACCTCTCTGAAGTACAGGCCAACACTAAGGGACTCTGGCTAACAAAGTTCACAGATGACTGCAAACTGGGAGCCATTATTGAATCCCCAAATTATGTGGATATTTTATAAAAGGGCCTTATAGAAACAAATGCTTGGTGTCAAGGCCATGGGCTCAAGCTCAATGTCAAGAAGTGTATAGTTATCCCCTTTGGGAAAAAAACATGTACCCATGAATTACCACATAGGTGGCAGTACACTAAACACCGAAAGTATGATAAGAGACTTAGGAACACAGGTGGACAGTGGTCTCACCTTCAATAACCACATTGCCACAACAGTCAGGGAATCTTCTATGTGGCACACCTCATCACTAAGGGCTTTTCATCCAGAAAAAAGGAGGTCATTGTCCCACTGTACTCATCCCTCATTAGACCCATCATAGAGTACAATGCCCCATTTAGTATGTACCTCACAAAACATCTGCAACAACTGGAAAAGCCACAGAAACACCTCACTAAAAGAATCACAGGCCTAAAGCAGATGCCCTATGCTGACCAACTAAAAAATCCAGCTATACTCTGTCGCATATCATCTACTCAAAGGCAATCTCTGCTTTATATACAAGGCCATTTCAAGCCCAGAGCTGTTGGACATGCTACACTTAAAGAAATCCCAATCCATCAGAGCCACACACTCCAGGGACCTAAACCTTGTCATCACAATGAACAAAACATGGTGGAGGGATAGGTTCCAGACCCAGAGACTCCCCATACTCTGGAATAGACTGCCCATACATGTCAAGCAGAATACCTCCTTGGCCCTCTTCAAAAGGAACCTTGATGACTGGATGGGAGATAGGAAATTTACCCCGGGGATCACATCAGTCACCCTGCTAGACAGGGGTTCAGGGAAGTAAATATTGTGGGAAGAAATAGTCAGAGAATTGTTATGGTTAGTCTTGTATGGGTCCTAGGGCCGATAGCCTAGTACCAACCTATGAACCTATGAATCTATGAATTATTCATAGAGTCTCTATACAAACATGTGGATGTCTGCATAAAGGCTGAGGCACCTACCAGAAATAAACCCAAAGCAAAGACTAAAAACAAACCATACTGGTGAAATCCTCACCTAAACAGGGCACATAATAAAAGAAGAAAACTCATGGCCAAAATAAGGAAGAGCAACTCCCTTAAAGAAAAGTGCTCTCTTTTACAACTAAACAAGAAAATTGTTGTTCTTCTTCTTTCGGCTTTTCCCGGTCAGGGGTCGCCACAGCGAACTCCGGTCCACTAATGATTGGCAGTAGATTTTTACGGTGCCGAGGTGCCAGCCTGATGCCCAACTTTCAATGAAGGCACTCCCATTCACGCATGTCTTTCAAGCACCACTCGACCATGGGGCAGACATGTAGACTCCACACAGAAGGTGCTCCAGCCGAGAATCAAATGGGAGAACCTCTTGTTGTGAGGCGACAATGCTACCACTGCACCGCAAAGGCTTACAATGAAACAAGATAATAAGAGGTCTTATTAAGTTCAACAAGGCCAAATATGAGGACAGAACTGCCTTGCAGGCTAAGGACAATCACAAAGCCTTCTTCAGCTATGTCTGGAACCTTAGAGGTAACACACAGCAGTGTGCTGAACTGGTGGCGAACGGTACCACCTTCACTGATCAGCGTGACATAGTAAATTTACTGGTTGATAAATTCAGCTCAGACTTCAACCCCCAACTAACTCCCAGCTCCACCTGGTGAAATCCACTCCAACGTGCATTCCCCAGCTATCAACAGGGACCAAGTGCTGGTAGCACGCATTAAAGCCAAGAACACTGCCTCCGTGGGTCCCAACAATATCCGAGGTTGCTTCCTGAACAGTTTATAGTATGACCTATCAGAACCACTTGAGGTAGTCTTCAACTACAGCTGTGAAACAGGATACATTCCAAGAGAATGGAGGACCATAACAGTCATTCCCTTCCACAACAGTGGACCATCAATCGATCCAGGGAACTACAGAATCATTAGTCTAATAAGCCTAATATTTATTTATTTATTTCAGTTTGATGACAGGGGAAGTTCCCCGGGCCTAAAAAGAACCCGTTTTCAGTGGAGGCCCAGGGAGAAAAGCTCCAGTAACAATGACAAACATATTAGCATATACACATTTAAAGCAAAGATGTCATAGTTCATAGTTTAGTACTAGGCTTACTGCTGCTGCAAGCTATTTTAAGCCTAGCCAGTTATCCCTTGTGAGACTCAAACCCTGCACCTTGTGTTTGTAAGGCAAACACCTTAGCCAGTAAGCCACCCTCCCAACCCCTAAAGTTATAGGTTCATAGGTTAGTACTAGGTTTTCTACCTGTGTGGGCCATTTTAAGCATAGCCAAGTATCCCATGTGAGAATCAAACCCTGCACCTTGTGTCTGTAAGGCAAACACCTTAACCATTAGGCCAGCCTCCCATCCTCAAATATAGGAATAGGTTCATAGATTAGTACTAAGCTAACTGCCCTTTTGAGCAATTTTAACCCTAGCCAATTATCCCTTGTGAGACTCAAACCCTGCACCATTGTGCTTGCAAGGCAAACACCTTAACCATTAGGCCACCTTCCCAACCATACAGCTTTATGCAGCATTCTACTGTAAAACAATTTCTGCATTCTACAATAATAATAAAATCTAGCAACTGTACAGTCTAAGAGTCATTAATAGTGAATTACAATTGAAATTTTACATTCCACAATAATAATAGAAAAATCTAGCAACAGAACAGTCTAACGGTGAATTACAATTGACGACGAGAAATTGTTGGAAATAAACTATTAACAACATTTGTAGGTTAAGGAGGAGTAGGAGGGCAAATGATGTGAGTGCAGAGATGATGCACAGAGTTAGAAGGTGGGTTTTGATATAGGAGGGTCCTATGTGGGGAAGGAGCAAGGGCATTCCCACTTGGAAGATAGTTGGGAATGGAGGAGGGATTTAAAGTCAGAATGGTTATTATGAGTATTTCTAAGGGAGGGAGGGAGGAAGAGAGTTCCATAGTTTAGCTAATGAGCAGGATGGCAAAGCCATTGAACGAATTATCATGGAAATGCTAAACAGGGACATTGGCAACCTACAGACACTGGACACATCCCAATTTGGCTTTGTTAAGAGAAGGCCATGCCTATTTAACCTGGTAAACTTCTCTGTGGGGGTCACCAAGGCAATGGATGAGGCTAAAACAGTGCATACTACATATCTTGACCTGCTAAGGCATTTAATACAATACCTCACTCAAACATTGTTAGCAAGTTCTCTGAGCAAGTTGAAAATCCTTATATAATGTGACACCTATGCACTGGCCCAGTAATCAAGGAGCCTGAATCCTCACTGCTATCACCAGTGAGGGGTGTGCAAATTGGGAGGATAACACGTACACACACAGTAAAGTACAATTTCCCTTAAGAGCACACAAAGTTCACAGTCAGTCTGGACTGGTTTCCCACTTTCTCTCCATATCCCCAATAAGACTCTCCACTGGCACAGCTATAGGGTACATATCTCAGCCAAATGGTCAAGCCAAAACCTCCAGCACCCTCTCTGTCCAACCAGTTCTTCATGTCCCTGCCCAAGTAGCTGGCGCACACACACTTTGAGATTTGAGTTATAAACATACACACAGACACTCACAGGGAAGGCTGGCACAGGTTCTCCAGCTATGCCACCTTCTCGCCCAGACTATAAGGTAGGATTCACTGCCACCAACCACTGTTTATCAGCTACTAATAAGGCCCTTACCAAAGGGTGACCAATTTTACTGTGCAATGTTACTGTTATCCGAATATTAAGCATGACCCAGGACTAAGGCTATTCTGGAGTGGCTTAATACAGTATCACCAAATAAATACAAAGTACTCTCTCTCTCGCTTCCGGCTTTCCATGGTTAGGGGTAGCCACAGAGGATCACCTTGTCCGCTCACAATTGGCAGTGGAGTTTTACTGTGTTGAGTTGCCAGCCCGGCACCCAACCTTCCATGGAAGGCAGGCACACACATGCACACAATCACGCCTAGGGCAAATTTTTAGCGTGTCCAATCCACTTGCAGCATGTCTTTGGGGATTTGGGAGGAAACCGGAGCACCTGGAAGTAACCCACACTACCAATGGGAGGACATACAAAGTACTCTAGGAGCTTAAATTATCTCTACACAAAACAGCCACAGTTAAACGGTTTTAAATATTTAATAATAAATAATAAAAACACAAAACAATACTCATCAATTCAACACAATGACATTAGAGAGTTCAGAAATCACAGGAAAATATTTTAAAACAATACTGAAGGATAGTCTGACATAAATATAGACAACAGCTAGACTAATCTGGCTATAGTCTATCTATCTCTAAGAGAAATCACTGTTCTAAATACTACTTACATACAGAGCAAGCAAGTGCTGGTGAGTGGAATATTTTCAGATCCAAGACAAGATACAACATGCTCAATCTTTCTCTCTGAGAAAGTCTTAAATTGATAATACACAGTACTGCTGACTCATCTCAGTTTACATAATTTTTTTATAATTTCTCCTTTAGTTCCCAGGCTAACAGAAACTCAAAATTTTAACATTTCTTTAATCTTGCAGCTGCCAGGAAACCACAGCAATAAAATACACTTTACATGTAAAACCTAATTAGTAATTATCTCTTAAGTTAAGACAATAGAAATAATTTCCTGCCCAGACATCCTGTCTCTGAGTTTGAGATCAAACAGTCATACAATGCTTTACTTATCAGCTCTGTTCCAGCAGGGTGCATTGTGGTTACATTTTTGAAGCTCAGAACATACACAGTTTTCTTACATTTAGTTTTCTTACATTTGTAAACATAAGCATGGATCATATTAAGATTTACAATGATATATAATTATTTACAAAATTCTATCTAGCTAGGCTGGCAGCCTTCACATATAATTCACTGGATTGCTGGCTGGCTCATAGATAGGACCCAGGAAGTCAGGATCGATGAGACCACCTCCACAAAGAGACTGGTTACTGGCAGAGTACCGCAGGACTCCATGCTGGATCCACTGCTGTTTGGAATCTAGTTGTCATAAGCCAAGGTTAATGTTTAAGGCCTCTGGCTCAACAAGTTCACAGATGACTGTAAATTGGGAACTATTGTAGATTCCACCAAGACTTCAACATCTTGCAGGTGGGTTTTAGCACAGGCAAATGACTGATGCCAAAGCTATTGCCTAAAACTCAGTGCTGAAAATCTATTATAATGCTTTTTGGGAAACTGTTAATCCAAGTTTATTGCTGCATTGATAAAATGTCCCTAAGAGTCAAACCAGTAGTAATGGATCTGAGAACATATGTGGAGAACAATCTGGCCTTTGACCAACCTGCAACTAAGATAATAAGAAAATTGCTCATGTCGGCCAAGTTATAGGTAAGGGTATGGCATCCCAATCTAAGGAAGTTATAGTACCACTTCACTCAGCCCTTATCAGACCTATCACTGAGTATAAGGCCCCCTTTGGCATGTATCTAACCAGACACTTCCAACAGTTGGATCATCCACAAAGGTTTCTCACCAGGAGAATTCAGAGCATGAGTACTCTGTCCTACACTGATCACCTAAGGGTCTGTCTCTGTATTTAGTTTCCTACAGGCTGGTAAGAGGGGATCATTGCCTGGCTTACAGGGCTTCCTCAGACCCAGGCCTGATGCCTCTGTTACACATCCGCAAAAGAAACAGCAATCAGAAACACTAGATTAATTCACTCGTGACATAAACCGAACATGCTGGAGAGACAGATATGTGTCCCAAAGGATACTCAGAATATCGAATGGTCTCCCCCATCTATATAAACATAATTCATTCCTGATCCTATTCAAATGAAACCTTGATAACTGAATGGTAAATTATAAATTTACCACCAGACTGCCCTCCATGCCCCTTGTGGAGAGAAGCCATCAATAAAAAACTATTGTCTTAACTAACACTTTTCCTATAAATCCTTTTGTGGTAAACTTAGTTACCTCTCTACTAACATGCCCCACTCCATGTATACTGGGAACCCACATGACTTGGGGTGCACAGCTAGGCTTGTAAGGGCCCTAATGGTCATTAGCCTAGTAACAACCTATGAACCTTCCACTCTAGGTTGCTTGTGCTCCTCATCCTCTTTTCTCTGTCTGTCTGTCTCTCTCCCTGCATCTTACAGCTGTTACTGTTGTGCAGTAGTTATATTTTCTTCATTAAAGCCCTTAAACTTTTAAACTTTGTGCCAGACAACATCAAAACACTAACCACGCTCACAGGGCCTGGAATGGTCCCACTACATCTCAACAAAACTAAAGTAGTAGAAGCTTCAGCAATACAAAACTAACCAGTCAAAGCTTCAACTCGATGAACAAAACAAGGAAGCATGACATCACCTTTCTTACTTATGTATATGCAGTCACACAACTATGGGGAGAAGGGAAAAGGCCAACAAACATTAGTCACTGCAAGTGTACTAATATCGTTAGTAGTGACTTCCTGTGAATAACAATCAATGAGCTAAATGTCAGAGAAGTATATACCTCTCAACCTCTTAGCACAAGAAATCTGGACAAAGCCTAAATTAACGGGGAGCCAAAGGCCCAAACGTAGGGACAGATTTTAAATATTGCTATTATAAACTTAGAAAGTTGCTTGAACAAAGGGTTTTGTGTTAGTATGCATTTCCTGAATGATGTGAAGTTTGAAAGTGAAATGTACAGCATTATTTTGTGACTTCAGTCCTCAGTGATTTTTCCAGAAAAAACACAAATTTCATAATAGCAGACCAAAATATTGAGGAAAAATTGTGGATATTTTGTAAAAATCTGGACAGTTGAGTGGTATGGAGAAGTATATTCAATGAATTGAAACATCATCCTTTTTTGATCAACAGAAGAGAACCCAGACTGTTACATCTTTGAAGCAGTACCTTATATCCTAGGCATAATGTAACTGCTGTAGTGTAATGACAGTCTTTATCATTACACAACATAATGAGTTAAGTGCCACTGGCAATATCTCAGTTAAGTGCTGTGGTTTCTACAAACACTCCAAGGGCTTGAGAAGATATTTCATTTTTAATTCTGACTGAGAGGCTGTTGCATAATCTGCATTGTTGGTATTTTTGGGCATTACAGTTGCTGCCTTAATATCAATACTTTTAAAAAACATGTTAACTGATGAGAGTTGAAACTAGTGATTAACTTCATTCAGTGAACATTGTATATGAAATCTACTTGTGTTTAAACCTGCAGTTATGCAATCATTGACTGTTTTGTACATATTCCCACTTGTAACTAGGGTATATCTTAAAAAAAGACTCTGTGGTATAAGACGCATACGTACTCGGATAAAGAACTACAAACAATTCTATGTGGATTGCAATATACTGCTTTCAGTGACTCAAAATCCAATGCAGTAAAAACAGTAAAAGCTACCTATTGTACACTGCTGCTGTGATTTCAGTGGCCAGTGCAGTTAGTGGTAAAGCACTGTCTTTGGAGACTGATTATAATGCCATAGGCATGTGGTATCACTGACCCCGTGCAATAATAAAAGGTAGTGGAATAGTGGATTCCTGTCTACAGTACAAGAACTGGGAGATATTAATCACTGAGCTTATTCAGACAATCTAGCGGAATGGAAAACCCATCCAATGCATATTAATCAGGTAACTGTAGCCACCCTGTTTAAGGACACAACACAGACAATTAAGAAATGGATTTTTGTCTACAATCTATTAATCACATAATATCATTTATCGTGTCGTATTATAGAACATAAACAGAAGAAAGGTTCCTATAATCTACCAACAGCATTATGTCAATGATCCTGTCTAATGACTCAGGACAGTGGAACAAGAGGCAGTTTGCTTATCATGCCCTCCTATATGATTTCAGCAATCAGTGTAATAATATAATACCCTAGAATAGGACATAGGTTGTTTTTGGTTTATCTGTGTGTTCCACCAATAACTTAAATCACAGCCCCCCAACATACTTTTCTGTTTTTTTCTTCTGTATCACTTGGCAGCTTTCTATTCCTTTTCTTAGGTCTCTGTCATTTCTCACAAGGAGCTAAGTCATCCTTTCACATTTTTCTTAATCAGCTCTTTCATACCTGACTTCCTGCTCCGCATGATATAATATAGGAATATATTGTTTGAAGACGATCTGAGGTCTGTCAAGTTGGCCTGAGTGTTGTATCAAAACCCCTGTGCTGTTTCCCTTTTAGTTCCAGGTTCCACCTATTCCTTCATCTGCCTCCGGGACTGCTAAACCCATATATTGACTTGTATATTGCCAATTCCCCTTGCACTAACGTGCCAGAAATCATCTCCATAAAATAGCACTGTCATAAACTAGTCTTGATTATCTCCTCTCCAGCTGCCCAGTGTACCTCTCTCCTTCCTACTTTTGTCATGCCAAGTCATCTACCACCCTTTCTTGTCTTCCCTTACCAGGAACTGTAAAGTTGCATGCACTACTTACTCCAGGATGCACTCTGTGCCTTGGCCAAACCTAAAATCCCCTTTATTCAATAAATGAAGTTGCAATACTAACTACAGGACCCATTCAGTTCCCTGCCCAAACATAAAATCCATTTCCCCTCAAACTGTAAGCTAAAGGAATTATTTTATGGCTCATGCCGTACCCTACCAAAGCCCAAAGGCAACGTTCTTCAACTAACATAGAGTGTTTTAAAATATCTTGCGTCCCATCTTGTTAGGGATTTACATGAAGTTCCCATATTCGGATATATTATTAAAAAAATATATAAAGATGAACAAAAATTGACCAAAGGTACTGGTTTTGACCCTTTGATAGCACCTGCCCTGCACTCAGCAAATGATAGCTGTATATAAATGCAGACTGCTTGGGAGCAGATTGTACCTTCAAACTGTCTTTGTTTTTGCAGTGGTGTGCTGCTTACAGAAAGTCTTCCTGTTCATGGAAGGGATCAGCGTTGTCTTTTTTCCTGCCTTGTGAACTAGATTTGTTTCTATGCCTTTTGCATAACTTCAGTTAATTTTTGATGCTACATTCGTATTCCTGTATTTAAAGGAAAACATAAGCAGCATACTTTCATCTGTAATTGCACAAATCCATCAGCATGGTTGACTTTGCTGTCTGATATTTACTCCTGTTTTACTTGATAGCATTATTATTTTGTATGTTTGTATTTTTTATGACAAGTTCCTGATTTCTATGTAATGTATTTACACCAAATTTTATGTACCTTTGCTTATGTTCTTTTATATCACCTGGCAACATGTTACTAGTTTAGTAATTTTGTTTCTTAAGATGGTATTTCAGTGTTGTTAGTCTGTTGCCTGCCCTTAGGCAAGCTCTCCTGCATAACTTGTCCTACCCTCTGAGCAGCTGTCAGGATTAGGAATTTCCCTCTGCTTATTTGGTCATGCATAATTGCCTTTAGTGAATGAGGTAGGGTTCATCTGTGCCTACACACCCACACCTAACCACAATGAGGTCAGCATTACCCTTATACGTGTAGCATATGACATTATTTCTTTAGTCATTTTTTGTATCCTCCTCAAGGTGCTTAGTATTGCACAAATTCACATTCACTTCCTCTATCACCTTCATATTGTCCTTCTAAATATTCTGTAGTGATAAGAGAAACAAACCTAAGACCAGACAGTAAAACAACACAGGCTTTCATATTACTGAAGTGATATTTAGAGCATAAAAAATAATATACTTATGTGGCTTTACCCGTCTAAGTCCCTTACATTCAGAATTACTAAATAATGGTTGAAACACTATCGTTTCCTCGTTTATTTCACAGGAATACCACAGATCCCAATGTCAATGAACTGAAAATGCACAGGTAGTAGTGGGCTGCTCTCATTCATTAAACAAATCTGTCCCTCATCAGGTTAAGTGGTCTTCTACTACTGCTATGGATTCTAACTGTAAATGACTAGTCTGTCAGGACCTTACTGGAAGAAACTCAAACTGATGGCTGGCCTAGTTTATATTAGCCCTGAGCACCCCATGTTGTCATAAACACCTGTCACTCATCACCGCCCCTACTGCAAGACCACAGTACAATACACGTAGGTGATTTCAAACTTAGGTTTGAGTCCAGTTCACTAATTCATAATATCCTGAGACAGGTTTTACTCTTTCAAATAGCCTGTTGCCCTATTATACCTAATTCTTTAACTGGCAGGTATACATTCTTGGACTAAACCTTTACAAATATTTCTGATAAGTTAAGCATTTCAGATGCTGAAAAAATGTCCTCAGTGATCTCTGTGTTACATCGATACACTAAGCTTTTAAATACAAAACATCTCCCAGTATAATGATAAAGAAATACACTACAGAGCAGTTTAATGACTCATATCTATTGACAAAGGTTTGAGTTTCTGCAAGTAATTTTGAAGTACCAGCGCAGGTGAGAATAGCTATCATTTAAATGTTTTATTTATTTTATTTAGTTAATTTCAATTGCAGAAGTTGTGAGTAGCAGCACTGCAATGGTTTACTTATCTGGTTTCATATTTATTTATTTATTTAATTAGTTAGTTAGTTATTTTTATTCTATTTCATTATATTAAATTTTATTTTATTTTGAGTAGAGAAATGGACGGAATGCCAAAGACATGTTTTAAACTATGGTTTAGTTGTTATAAGCACCAAAGTAATAATTACTTGTCAGTGCTGGTTGTTGGTTTATACCAGAAATGTACTGGAGCATTAGTCCCTTAAAGATATGTGATCAAAAATTATCATCAGATGTAACATACACAATTTAGTATTTATAAAAGTAGGCACTAGGATTCAGAGAAATTATCTCCTGTAGTGCTAATTGGCTAATGTGAGTCTGGCAATTAAATCAACAGTAAAAATCTCTGATGCAGAAGGAAGGTAAAACTGGATGAAGAAACGCATAATTAACGGCTAATTACAATATCTCTGAATCGAGAATTGTATTGCCAGGCATGAACATACTATTGTTTCCCCCCACCAGCCCATATATCTTGGTTGCAAAGGGACAGTGTGTGTACATGCATACACACACACACACACACACACACACACACACACACACACACACACACACACACACACACGCAAACATAATTATGCACATACAGAAATAACTTCACTATACTGACCACCCAGAAATACATAGTCACACACACACACCCATACACATTCACACATAAGTGCAACTACATACATGCCCTTACAGATACACACATACACGTCCATATACTTGCACAGACAGATATGGGCGGGCCTACTGCAGTTGTTCAACAAGGTATGACTAATCCCTAGGAAGGGAATGGGTATATGTTGTCTTTTTCCTCCTTACAAGAAATATAACTCAGTAGAGAGATTTTGTGTGTTATTCTGGTGCTGGTACCACTCCCAGGGGTGAACAAATGGCTAATTAGCACTGGCCATATCCCCAAACTGCCATATTTGCATGCAGCTTCACCAGTGATAGCATTGTCTGTATTATTGTCAGTGCCTGCATAAAGCCATAGCTGGAAAGCAGTCTGTTAGTCATTTAGGACTGCCATGTTGCAAAAACCTTCAGAGTAAATGCTTCTACACTGTGGTAAGCCTTTTCACAGAATTTCCTTCTGGATCTACTTTCAATGACTTATTCTAATGTTCATAATCCTGTCTTACTGATCACATCTATCCCGCTATCAATCATACTGCCATGGCTTTACCTACTTTGCATATTCCATCTCATCTATTTTATTAGCAGAGGATGCTTTTTCACTCCTTCACCTCCAGGTTACACCAGTACAGACAAAAATGTATTTATGTATTATCTTATTGACATGTTTACTGGAAGGACTGAATGGGTAATATATACTCATTTTCAGAGGTGACCTGGGGAGAAAAGCTCCAGATAGTTAGATAGTATCAAATAAAACAGTAGTAAGAAAAGCATATATTCATACAATTTAAAAGTGCAATACATAGGATACAATAAAACATGAGGAGATACCAGTGATGTAATAATAAAAACAATTTGAAAAAAATGACAAATGTAACAATCAGTATATCCAAAAGTATTAGAAATCTAGCCTATTATGCTAGAATAAAAAAAGGCTACAAGTCCTCCCTATGAATGGGGAGAGGGCAGGTGTTGAAAGGTAGAGGTAGACAGTATAATGAGCGGTTAATATGAATGTGAAGTGTTTGTCAATGTAAATCATACAGGTGAGGTGCACAGTCATAGCCATGAGTTAGTGAGAAGTTCTTTGATAGAGAACTTAAATATATTATGGCTAGATATAGTTCTGATTGAACTGGGGATACAGATCATTGTTTGGCTATGCAGTGTGAGTAATGACTTTGTCCAATACTTTTTTTTTGGTTTATAGATTTCAAGCAGATGTAGGTTTTTGTCTTGAGATTGTTGCAGACAATTTGGAAGATAGTAATGAAGTACTGAGGAGACAGAAGAGCAGATAGAGGGGTTATATAGCATTTTATGGGTTAGAAGAAGGTGTCCGCCAGGGCAGAACAATGATGAGCTTTATGTGCCAGGTTAGCTGCAAATCTTATTATAGCATTGCTCTGCTTGAGATTTAAGAAAGATCTGGATGCTGTTCAAAACAGGTGAGCCATGGAGAAGACAATGTAAAAGATAATTGTTAGCTTGGGTGATTCTAAAAGGAGTAAGGAAAATGTGTTGCTCTATATAGCAGACCTAGCTTTTGATGATTTTTTTATAAAGTTTTGTATGTGAAGGTCAAACTAAGTTGTCATATATGGTGACTCCAAACAATTTGGTATGGGTAACTACTTCAATTGGTGTATTGTTTAGAAAGGTAATGTGGAAAGCTACTTTTAACATTGGCCTGAGGTGTAGGGAAAAATAGTAGTAGTTTAGTCTTTTAGGGATTGAGTAAAAGTTGGTTTTGATGTAGCCACGGTTCAACTTCCTAATTAACATAACCCCTCCTAATAAGCACCCATGAAACAAAGGTGCACAATAGGTTTAGATTGCATGGCTAGGCTTATTAAGGTCCTGGTGATTGTTAACCTACAATATACCTATGAACCTATTATCCTATGAACTGAGCTGAAGGCATCCTGTCTCATAAACTGTAGTTGCAGTTGGTTCTTAGGTGAGCAGATAAGAGTTGAGTCATCTGCATACTGACTAAGGCAAGCTTGCTGAGATGAGGTATAGAGGTTATTGATGAGAATGTTAAAGAGCAATAGACTGAGAATAAGGCCTTTATACACACCTCTTTTAACTAGGAGAAAAGGAGAGAGAGAAGACAGCCATTTGACAGACTGATGTCTTTGAGATAATTAGAAAACTACAGAAGAGTTAGCTTGGAAAGGCCTAGAGAGGTCATTTGAGTCAGAAGTTTCTCATGTAACACCATGTCAGAGGCTTTTGAGAGATCTAGAAAAACAGAATCAAGAAACTTTCCTTAATATCTAGCCTTATTAATGACATTGGAAAAGTTGAGGAGAGTTGTAGTGGTGCTATGGACCAGTTGGAAACCATGTTGTGCTGGGGTTAGAAGATCATTTTGTAAGACGTTCTGAAGCAGTTACTTATGAATAACTTTTCTAGGATCTTAGAAAGGGGGGACAGGATAGCAATTGTTCCAAAGTTAGATTTCAGAAATGTTACCTCCTTTATGGAGGTGAATAATAAAGTTTTTTTTTCCAAAGGGCAGGGGCACAAGAGCCTTGAGTAGATCTTTTGGTGAGAATTGAGTCTGGGCATGCAGTAGCTTATTGTACTCGACAGAGAGATCAGCAGCAGAAGGAGATGAGGACTTCACTTTCTTTAGTACCTGTCTAACATATCACGTAGAGACAGGGTGAAGATTAAAGGCAGGCTTGTTAGGGCTAGTAGAGCTTTGTGGAGAGAAAGTGCTAAATTTGGTAGCAATTTCTGAGGGAGATAAGTCCAGATATGAATTTGGTGAAGAAGGAGAGCCAGGCTGAAGAATTTTCTTAATTGAGTTCCAGAATTTCTTTGGACTTTTTTGTGATTATCTTGTGGGTCTGTTTAACACTTTTTCCCTAGTTACATTTGCTTCTTGGTGAGGTTATGCAAGTCTTTGTATAGATTCAAGGTTTGAGGTGTTTTATCTTTGTGCCATTGTTTCTATGCTTTGTCACATTATTGCATGATAATTCTAGATGAATGAGTCAGCCAGTGGGTTTGAGTAGTTTTTACTCTTTTATTTCTAGTAGAGGCAAGAGCATGTAAAGTACTCATAAATATATTGTTGAATCTGTTAATAGGTTCATCTAGGGGCAAGGTTTTGAGTGGAAACCACTTAAAGAATTTTAGTAAATTATTGAGATTGTCAGGATGAAAGTTAGAAAGATTTTGGGTAGTTATATATATTGATGTTTCTTTACCTCCTGAGTGATTTCTGTATTAGTGAATGCCAGGTGATGGTCACTAAGGGAATCTGGTAGCACCCCTGAGTTAGCATTTTTGCTGGGACTTGAATTTTTATGATTTGACTTGTTGACTCAATTAGGAGAAGACATTAGCTGTTTGAGCCCATACAAGTTAAGACTTTTAGTTGGGGTGTTAGATGTTACAGATAACCAGTCAATGCTAACGTTGCCTAATATAATGGTTTTAATAATACCATCTGTAGTTATCCAGCATGGAATTTCTTCTAATAAGCTAATATTATTACTTGATGGTATGTAGAGGATAAATATATATAGCTTATTTTGTTTATTAACATTGAGAAAGGAGGTATAGCCTTTCTGCTAAATAGTTTTTACATAAATATTTTTAATGTTCTCTGTAGCAGTCAGCTAAGGCAATGAGACAAAGTGGGTGGGTCAGTTTGGCTTCAGAAAGTTCACTGTGGTGCTAATCCATCACCAAAATGGATCCTTTCCTACATGGGGTATCTTCCGAAAAGAATTTTAAATATTCGGTCTCATTTATAAGAAAACTAGTCATTACTAACTGATCATGAGTCATTATGCATGTGTAGGCCAACACATTTGCACATGAAGGGGTTATTATCTACTACAAAGTCATCATAATAGACATATTTTGTGCTAAAGAGAGAATGACCTTTTCAAAACTACATGCCAAATGCATGAGGAAAACATTTCACAAATCACACTTTCATAGACCAACAAAATAAGATGAAGACGAGAAAAGTACCAACCATGATTAAGGATTAGAAATATCAGCTGCATCCTAAATGAGTTAGATACTAATCATCATCAGAAAGTGAGCACAAAACAAAATCTTCTACACAGGCTTTCTGTGGTGTGAGTGCAGAGAGCAGCTGTAGTAAAGCATTGCCCAAAGCAACTTCTGAAAATGGGTTTCACAGAAAGCTGCTGCCCTTTCCTTTTTTGTTCATAGGTTCATAGGTAGGTACTAGGCTATCGGCCCAAGGGCCGACGTAAGCCTAGCCAGCAAGGTATCATAGCTTACGCCATGCAAGAAAGTTATTTTCCTGTGCCACTGTCCAGCAGAGACACAGAAGTGACCCCCGGGGTGTATTTCCTATTTCCCATCCACTCATCAAGATTTTTCTTGAAGAGTGCTAATGAATAACTTTGCTTGACATAGATGGGTAGCTTGTTCCAGAGTATAGGAAGTCTCTGGGACAGGAATCTATCCCTCCAGCATGTCCTGTTTATTGTGGTGACAATGTTTAGGTCCCTAGAGCATGTAGCTTGGAGGGATTGGGATTTCTTTAGGTGTAGCATGTCCAACAGCTCTGGGTTTGACATAGCATTATATGTTAGGCAGAGATCACCTCGGAGTAGGCAATATGCTATGGAGTAAAGCTGGAGTTTTTTGAGGCGGTTAGTGAAGGGCATTTGTTTGAGGCCAGTAATCCTCTTTGTGAGGTACTTCTGTGGCCTTTCCAGCTGCTGCAGATGTCTTGTGAGGTACATTCCAAAAGGGAAGTTGTACTCTATAATGGGTTGAGAGTTAAGCCCTATGCTCACTACAGCCTTTCACTTAACACAGTGAACTACAGATTTGCTGCACCTGTGAAGGGGATTTTCCCCCTTACAGTACAACTCTGAGTCTTGTATAAGTGTGTTTATACACCTCCATTTAGCAAACAGATGTCATTGCACAATGTGTCCTTGCATAACTGTGCATTGAGCCATGGTCCTACTCTGGTATGCAGGCTGATGAAGAATTTCTGACCTAGACTGCAACATCACTGTGCAGACGAGCTAGAAGGTGGAATAGTAGATTCAAATTTCAGAATAGGTGGAAAGGAGCCAAGTTAAGATTTATATCACTGCACCACAAAGGTTACTCGTGGCATGACAGTGAAGACGAAGTGACTGATTGATTTTCTAACCAGGTTGTTCACCTGGACTGTAGCCCATTTTAGTGGACAGAAAGTTAAGAAGTTTTCCAATGAATGAAGAAATAGAATATCAACTTCCAGATTTGGGATCCTTGGATTCAAAAAGTCCTGCTGCCAGTAAGCAATGCGTGTTATTGTATTTTAAGTGTCTGAAAGTCAAAGGTATCACAGTACAGTAACAAAGTGCATACTTCTGAGATGTAAGCAGTAAACAAGAAGTGAAATGGCAGTTGTTATTGGTCAGACTAGTTGTGTTCATTGAGTGAAGTCATTTTTTATAACAGTGTATTAAGAGGAGCTAATGCCATTGCCAATGTAATCTGGGAGTATCTATTTAATTTATAGCTTGATATCAGCCCTGTGGTTCAGAGGGATGAAGCCCCAGCTATGACCCAGATAACCAGAGTTCATCTATTGGGCCTGGTAATGGCAGAGCCATTATCAAGGACAGGAATGATTAGGCATAAGGTCACTCACCCTGTCAGGTGGGAGGGTGTGGGAGCAAGAGACAGGCAAGCTTACAGGTCACAGTTCCTAGTTATCCTCAGGGGTCACTAATAGGGCAGCTACCAACTCAAGGAGTAGGAAAGAATATTAAGAATGACATGTTACAATGAAGATGGGGCATGTCTCCTCCTGACATTCTCATTTTACACCCTCCCACACCCCCAATAGACAGACAGACAGACATAGTCTGCATATTGCATGAGGTAGAACATTATTCCCCACAGCAATCTGTAAATCTAACAAGATAGTTATAAAATGATAATCACTGCACGCTATATCTTTTCCTGGTCATAGGGCATTCACAGCCCTCACAGCTAAATATTTGCCCCTGTTTGGGCAGAAAAGAACCATCTGGCAAAATAGCATGCTCAGACTATGTCCCAAATATGTGGTGGCTCCAGAGAAGCATTGAGTAAAGGGACATGCAAGGGGCCTGATAACAGTGGCGGTGGACCCTGCAAGAAAGGTTAACAAGAAAATCATCATATTCATGCAAGAAAAAAAAATCTAGTTTAATACATTGAACTCACAGTCAGGGATTGCCTGTTGTGCTGTAGTGTTTCTAATTAACATCATATTGTCATACAGAATCCTTAGTGAATGTATTTGTATTTGGTCTTAATAATACATTTCACTGTGCATGCTGTCTACTGTTTTGGTAATTGCATTAATTGTAAGTTAGCCTGCACTGTTATGTCTGAAGAATGAAGAATGGCATAATTCTGTAGTTGTGTGTGTTTAACTGTTCCTCTGTGTATATGATTTTCTCTTACATAGTTCCAGGTGTGTTAGAAATAAGCTGATGTCTGCAAACCAAGACAGCCCTGGAGAATAGTGAATGACGCACATTTGCATGCAGTGACTTGTCAGGCTTCCTTCTTCCTCAGAGGGGGGACCAAAATAATGAGAGAATTGGAGACTGACCATCATAATTCAAGATTCATTCATGATTCGAGGGCTAATTCATAACACTACAGCAAGGACAAGTTGCTTAAAGAGCTTTCAGTTTTGATGCAACATCTTAGGGTATTATTAAGTTTAGTTTTAATGTTCATATCTGCGATACATTCTGTGTGTTAGTAGCTTTTCTCTGTAGGCAAATAAAGCAGTTTTTTAGAAGCAACATATTGTGTCCCTTGTATGCAGGGACAGTTAAGATCACATGAAACCTATCCTAAATCCATAAAGTTATGTTTGCACAGCTGCTGATGGCTGATTCATTTATCAGCTGCTGTTCTTCCTTGACCTGCAACCTTCAGTTGAACTGTGTTTGCATAGCCACTTCCCATGCTGACATAAGATGTGGCTGCTGAAAAGAAAGTCTGTATGATAGTGTGAGTGTTGGCCGAAAGAAGTCAAAGTCAGTGCGAGTGTGTGTGTGTGTGTGTGTGTGTGTGTGTGTGTGTGTGTGTGTGTGTGTGTGTGTGTTTGCTAGACGTCATAGACTGGGACTTAAACCAAGCAGGACAGCTTGTGCACACATGTATGTGTTAGCTACAGAAATCAAGTCAAAAGTTATAGTTTCAGAATCACACCACACAGGACAGCGTACGCACATGGCTACTGAATCTGTTTTACTGAAACATATCACAAATACAGTAATGGTTTAGACAAGGCAGATGATGATAATTTTCAATGAACAGGGCTAAATATTTTACTAAAAGTCAATGGTGATGTCATTATTTTTTACACCAGAGGAATGTGAAATCTGTATTTTATCAGCTGCAAAGTGCATGTAGTTAATGTTTCACAAAAGAAATCGTCTCTGCCCACCAACAAAACTTGATTTGCTTTGGTTTCATGATCATCTTTCCTGGCTGTTGTCAATATCAGCATAAGTAACAAAATGATGTTTTTATAGCAGAATATTTTTCCAGCTAAGCACAAGACTAAAATTACATACAAACATGATCTTTGCCTTCATAAAGCCATGTACTTCATGAAATGAAAAAAAAAACATACAAGTTTGAGGGAGTAAGATTAAGAAGCTTTTAGTTCTGCTTAATTTTTTTAAATTCTGCTTAAACATTTTAAATTTCATGTATAGTGACCTGTGTGGTAATACCTTTTTTGTAATTTTCTGCTTTTGTCCAAGTTTTTGCCCAAAAAGTTATTTGTTTGCATTTTTTTAGTTTGTCCTAGGACCTTAGTGTTGTACCTTTATTTTATTTGTGGAAAGAATGTGTATTTCTGCAAGATTTTAGCATTGTTTATAAATTATACTGCACTTCTATCTCCATAAGTAAAATTACTTGTAAAAGCTAGTTGTTTGCCTTCTCACTGGGACCTTAATCTTGTAGTTTCATTCACAGTTGTGGCAATACTGTGAACTACTACCAGATTTGAATCTCATTTACTTATTTATTACAGCATATTTTCATAAACAGCATTCCTGGTACATTTCTGCATAGTCTGATGCCTTACTCTGTGTTGGGATTGCACTAGTGGCAGCATTGTGAATTCTGCTCCAGAATTTGTGCTTCTGTACTTTTACAGCTCTTTATATTCCAGTTTGCTGCTAAAGTCTTTATTCTGTTTATCATTTAGCCACTTAAAGTTGCTTTCCAGTGCCTTTCTGTATACATTTTTTGCTGTTTTCCCCTCAGCTTTGTGTCTTCCCAGCCTCCCACCAAAACATTAAGTTAAAGTTTCTGAAATTCTAATCTACCTGGGATCATTGATATGTAGATCAGAGTCATAGGACTGTAGCTCCAGTAGTGGCTTTATTTGATTGGATCCTTTCTAGCAAGTGAGCATAGAGCAACACTCAACACAGAGCATTTTCTCAAGACTCTAAAAGGTTTTGAAAGCAAAACACATTTTGTACTTTTCTACTTTTTTGTATAATTTATACAAAAAAAAGTTATCAGCTTGCATTTTTTTAGTTTTTTCTAGGACCTTAGTCTTTTAGCTTCATTTGCAGTTGTGGGAAGATTATGTATCACTCTAAGATTTTAGCATTGCTTTTACATTATACTGTGCTTCTAGCTCCATAAGTAGAATTATTTGTCAAACCTGGCTGTTTGTATCTTGACCCCTGTATGTAGAACAGAATCATAGGACTAGAGCTCCAGTATTGTCTTTATTTGATTCAATCATTTTTGTAGCAAGTTTGCTATATTTAGCATGGAGCTACACCCACCATTTTATTCAATACTCTGAGAGGTGTGTAAAGCCCTGAAGTATGAGAAATAAACTTTTCATCAAAACTGAAAGAATATTTTTTTTATTTAAATTCTATTTAAATATTTTAAGTTGCACTTACAGTGTCCTGTGTGGATGATCCACAAAAGTTATCTGCTTTTTTTGTTTGTTTGTTTGTTTATTCTGGGAGTTTAGTGTTCCAGCTTCATTTGCAGTTGAGGGAAGATTGTGTCTTAATGCAAGATTTTAGCATCATTTATACATTATACTATACTTCCATCTCCTTAAGTAGAATTAATTGTAAAAGCTACTTATTTGCATTCTCTCTGGGACCATAATCTTGTAGTTACATTCACAGTTGTGGGAGAAGTGTGAACTACTGCCTGATTTGAGTGTTATTTAGTCATTTTATTACAACAGTTTTTCCATAAACAACATTACTGGTAAATTTCTGCATAGTCTGGTGCCTTAGTCTGGGGTGGAATTGCAGTAGTGGTAGCACTATGAATTCTGCTCCAGGTTTGTGCTTCTTTACAGCTCTTTATATTCCAGTATTTCTGCTAGAGTCTTTATTCTGCCTGTTATTTACATACTTAAAGTTGCATTTCAGTGCCTTTCTGTATACTTTGGGGTTGTTTTTCCCCAGTTCATGTTATCTGCCTCAGCCCCCACTGAGATATTTTGTTAAAGTTTATGAAATTCAAATCTACCTGAGGTCATTGACCTGTAGATCAGTCATAAGACTAGAGGTCCAGTACTGGCTTCATTTGATGGGATCCCACTGTAGCAAATCTGCTATATTTAGGACAGCATTACATCTACCCAGAGCCTTTTGTTCAAGATTCTGAGAGGTGTGGAAAACCATGAAGTGTGAGAAACAAGCTTTTCATCTAAAGGAGCAAACACTTTCATTTAAATTCTGCTTAAATATTTTAAGTTGCACTTAAAGTGACCTGTCTTGTGATATATTTTTGTGGGTCTATGTTTATATATCGAAATTACACTAAATCAAACTCCACTTAGTCGAGCACACTTTAGCGAAATTACAATATGTTGAAACACTACTTAAATGAAACACAGGACATCAAAACAAACCCTGGCAAATGCTGGACACACCCCCAACATGCCACCACAGTGTAATATAATGTAAACCACAACTTAGAAGTCCACAACATAAAAGTATGCAAAACCCGTTTTCCACAATGACAAATAAACATAGTCAAGTACCAGGCCAGCATTCTCTCAAACTAAGTGATATGAGTTCACCAATCACCTCGGAAACTATGTTCACAGCAACTTTCATAATGTGCCCATCACCACCAAAACCGATTCAGAAGTATAACCTTACATTTTCAATAAGTGAGTGTCAAAGGAAAAAACTTCAAAGACCAATACACGTAAGGTTCAGTTAAGGCACATTTAATAACTTGCTGCAAGGAGACAAAAACATGCAAATACAGGATTTTGCCTAACTACTAACAGGAAGTATGCTGTTCTTATACTGTTCTATAAGACATTGCCTTCTATGGCTGACTTAATCAAACACAACTTTCAGTATTGTTCTACAGCAGATGTTACTCAGATTTTCTGCTGACATGACTGGATTTATGAAAAACATTTTGAGAAAAACAACCTGGCCTTGGTGGGCCTTAGCCCGTTACAAGCTTCTATTGTGTAGTTCTAATACATGTGTTACATTTCAAGGTACTTTTCTAACTTAGACACAAGCAAATGCTGATTGCAGTTCATATTTTCAAGCAGTCTTTGTTCTAATTATCTATAGCTTCTGCAGCTGTGTGTTTTCTCACAACACAAGCGGAACTCCTTGTCTAAGTCTCATAACATTAATACATCTATTCATTATTTTCCTGACACAAGCAGAACTTATCTGCTTTCCTGTAAATTTCCAAAGCATAAGCAATAGCTGTGCATATTTCATGACAATACAAGGTTAGAAAGTTTCTGTAATTCGTACAGATTTTATGCAGTGTGAAATAGAATAAATGTGTTAACCCTTTTCAAGCCTTAAATGCACTAAGCATATTACTAATACATACACTAATACATATATTTCTGACATTTCCCCCCTTTTAATACTTTCATTCTACTTTCAAAATAAGCATAAACAGTTTTTTCTTCTCCTAACCTCTTCTGACTTAGGATTTGCAGTTAAGAGAGTCATTCAGTTTAAACTTATGAAAGCATTTCAGTTTTTCAATAGTTCTTCAAACTCAGCAGTTTGATATAAGGTTTCAGAAAATGACATGTCTATAAAGTCTTTAATCAGTCTTTTCATGCAGGGGATGCCACAGCAAACACATACTCCCAATAGGAGCATTCCTACACAAATGGTAATCAGGATGTTCATTAGGATGGTACCCCACCCCCCAAACCATTTCTGGAAAAAGTCCGTCAGTGGGTTTTGTCGTGGTTTGGTTATGGCTGACATTTGCTAAATTACCTCAAGATGATTGTGTATCTCGTGTTTATGGTCAGGAATATACGAACAGCACTCCTCCTGGATTAAAGCGCAAGTACCACCTCTCGCCGCTAGGGTGAAGTCGAGAGCCATGTGGTTTTGAAGCACTACAGTTATGGCATTCAGTTCATCAGTCACCAATTCGAAAGCGGAAAAAGTTGCATTGCTCATTACTTCAAGAAGTTTAGACAGTTTTCTCAGCTCCCAGATCGATTTCACTGCTCCATATGCTGGTGATATGCCTGTCCACGATATAACACTGTCACTCAAGTCCATGTGTGTCAGTTTATCGCCTATAGAATGATGGTTTTTCCAGCGCATATCGATTTGCCCCACTGGATTTTCAGGTTTCTTGACGGGTTTCTTGACGACCTCTCGGACATTCCGAATTTTTCCTCAAGGTAAAACTGCAGTGTGTCATATGGCCGGAACCAGGTAGCCCAAAAAACAACTGCCGGACCAATTCTCAGGTAACCATTTGTATGCCTTTCTGCCACACACAAAATAACAATCCTCTACTTTAGTAGTAACCTTGCTATGAATATACACTGGCCCTGCATGAAACATTTTTCTATCAGTTATAGACAGTTGTTTATAAAGAACAGAATTATGTTTTACTTCATCAATTGTTTTGTGCATCAATTCAAGAAATGAATCATAGTTTGTATTACAATAAGAACCTGCATTGTTAGCTTTAGTGTAACATTTATAAGGAACAGTCACATTGCAATTGCTCCAACCCACCTGAACAGTATCATTTTTATAAAAACACACAGTTCTCTTTTATAGAACAGACAAGTGCAATGCTATTTTATCTTGTGATGTAATAGTTGAGGTATCATAAATCAAGTTTTCCCAGGTCTCGTTGACCCCTAGGGGGACTGCAGTCATTAATAATCCCCTGTATGCTGTCGGCAAAGCTGTGCAAATCCAGCAATTCGAAACATTGAAAGTCTCAGCATACACATATTTAATTGCCTGGTAAGTGTTGGAGTTTGGGTGCCAGTCTATGAGTAATGCTTTACGTTTATTCAGTTCAGTTTGTGTGGCTGGAAAAAGGAATGGCCACAACAAAAAGATTATCATCACTAGTACAGTTAACAGGATGATTATGCAATACTTCTGAGGAAATGGTTGTTCTGCATTCCTGTTTGTTCTGGATTCTATCATTTTTGCTCTTGACATATGACAAGATTTTTGCCCAGTTCAAAGTTCTTAACTAGTTTGCAGTGCATCAGGTGGACCCACGAGGCACGCTCTGTGATCTTGACTGCAGTGGGTGTCGACAGAAGCACTTGATATGGACCTTCCCACGTTGGTGACGCCCAATTCTTCTTCTTTATTGTTTTCACCCAGATCCAGGTACCTGATGCCACTGCCACTTCTGATGGTCTAGTTTGTTCTTTATCTGAAACAGAATTTGACTGCAACAGATGTTTAGAATTCAACAAATTTCTCATATACTCTGCTAGTGTACAGTCGGCTTCCTGGTCTGCGGGCATGAGAGGTTTCCACTGAGGTATATAATAAGCCCTTCCAAATAGTTTTTCAAAAGGAGTCAATCCTTTTGCATTCGGAATAGTTCTCATGCTCAACAGTGACAGGGGCAGACAGTACACCCAATTTCTCTGTGTTTCTACTATTAACTTCCTTAGCTTACTCTTTAAAATCCCATTATGCCTCTCTACTAACTCTGCAGATTGCGGGTGATATGCACAATGATTTTTTAAAGAAATACCAAAATGTTTACTTAACTGTTGTATGGTTTGTTTTCAAAGTGTGTACTGTTGTCACTGTAGATCCTTTCCGAAATGCCAAATCTAGGGATGATTTATTTAACGAGAATTTTTGCTATGGTAGCCGCATCTGGATTTTTAGTCGGAAAGGCTTCCACCCATCTGGAAAACATATCTACAATGACAAGACAATACTTCTTATTTTCACATTTGTTCAATTCTATGAAATCCATACAGATAGTATGAAATGGATATGGTGGTGTAGGGAAACTCCCTTGCTTGGGCTTTAATGCCCCTTGTGCATAATGTTTATTACAAACGTGGCACATTAAACAAAATTTTTTAGAGTAATTTAAGAATCCATATGTCGTGAACACTCGGTTCACCAGCTGTACCATCCCCCCTGTTGAGACATGGCATTGCCCATGGCTCAACAAAGCTGCATATCTAAACAAATTAGATGGTAATACCGGTTTCCCCTCTTTAGAAATGTACAGCCCCTTTTCAAGAATTGCTCCTCATTTTACCCATCTTTGTTTTTCAGCCTGCGTAGTAAGTGTCTGCACTGCCTTTAACATTTCTAAGTCTAAAATCTCAGAGGGTTGTAATTCCTCATTCAAAAGAAATACTTCTGAAACTGCCTGCTTTGCAGCTGTACCAGCTCTCGCATTACCTTTTGAAATCCTATCCTGTTGCTTGGTATGAGCTGTGCATTTACAAATAGCTACTTTCTGAGGTAACTGAATATATTTTAAAAGATCTAAAATAAATTGTGCATGATTGATTGGTTTGCCAGTAGATGTTATCATTCCTCGATTTTTCCACTGTTGCGCAAAAACATGTACAGTAGAGAAAGCGTACTGGCTGTCAATAAAAATGTCCACACATTTACCCTTTGCTAAGGTACATGCCCGTGTCAAGGCAATCAATTCTGCTGCCTGTGCAGATAAATTGTGTGGTAAGGGTTTCGCTTCTATAGTCTCAGTATCAGAAACTACTGCATATCCTACTAGGTTCTGTCCTGCAGGACCCCTTTTGCACGAGCCATCCACGTAGTATGTCACCTCAGCATCATCCAAGGGATCATCCATGAGATCTTTTCTAGGCAGTGTCTTTTGCTCAATCACCTGCAGGCAGCTGTGTGGTGTGCCATCTGCAGGGGCTGGGAGCAAGGTAGAAGGGTTCAAAGTCGTGCATCGTTCAATTGTCATATGAGGTTGGCTCAACAATATAGTCATGCAGGAAAGATGCCTAGCAGGGGAAAGATATGCTACCTTCTCTTCCAGTAAAATAATCGTGACTGCATGAGGCACTCTCAATGTGAGAGGGTGGAACAAAACTACTGAGGCCGAAGCCTGTACTGCCATTGCAGCTGCAACTACTGCTTATACACAGTCGGGTAAAGACCGTGCCACTGGGTCTAGTTGTGATGAGTAATAAGCAATAGGGCGTTGCTTGTCCCCATGCTGCTGTGTTAACACTGATGTCATATAACCTTGCTTACAATCTACAGTTTGGAAAAAACGTTTATGATAGTTTGGTAATCCTAAAACTAATGAGGACGCTATTAACTGTTTCAGTTTGCAGAAAGCAGATTCTGCTTCTGGTGTCCATTGTAACAAATCCTGTGCTGCCATAGGCTTTTTATATATCAGATTAGTCAGCGGTGCAGATTCCAAGGCGTAGTTTGGAATCCAGCTCCGGCAAAAATTAGTCATACCCAGGAAGGACATCATTTCCTTCTTGGTAGTGGGTTTTGGTGCTTGTAAAATTGCTACTTTTCTGTCCTCATCTAATGTCCTACCCTCTTTGGATATTACATATCCTAGGTATTTGACTTGTTTTCTCCAAAGCTGCTGTTTATTTTTGTTTACTTTATGTCCCTCAGTACTAAAAATTGTAATAGCGCTATGGTATCTTCTTTGCAATCTTGCTGGGTGGGGGCCGCCAGCAGGATATCATCAACATAAAGTAGAATCTGACTGCCTCTTAGTGGGGTAAATCCCGCCAAGTTGCTTGCCATTTCTTATGAGGATATTGTCTGACTTTCACAATATCCCTGTGGTAGTCACGTATATGTATACCTTTTCCCCCTGAAATGTGAATGCAAACCAATATTGGCTGTCAGGGTGTATCGGTATTGAAAAAAACGCATTGCTGATATCTACCACAGAAAAATATTTCTGTTGAGGTTTTAAATCGTTCAACAGAGTGTGTGGGTCTGGCACCGTAGGTGCCCTTGGTATCACTGCGTCATTTACAGCTTGTAAATCTTGGACCATACGCCACTCTCCATTCGCTTTCCTAACAGGAAATAAGGGTGTGCTACATGGTGAATCAGGAGATTCCACCAGCACCCCTTCCTTAAGTAAAGCTGCTATAATAGGTTTGATTCCTACCTCTGCATCTTTTCTTAAGGGATACTGTCTTTTCTGTGGTCTAAATGCTGACTTTGGCGTGATAGCAACTGGTCCCGCTGTACAAATAAGTCCTACATCTGACTTTCCTGTTGACCAAAGAGTTTCTGGTATATTCTGTAAGGCATTCTCTTCCTCTTTTAATAGGAGTGCTAATCAGCTGTCCTTGCTAGACTGCAAGTGCATGGCTGGCTGGGTCTGAGTTATCCAATTCAACTTCTGCATTTGTATTCCCTGTTCTGACAGTTCTAACTCTGTCTGCTTTTCCCATCTCGTGACTTTTTCTCCTAAGTCGACCCATTTTACATTCTTGTCCTTAGTTAAGCTAACGTGGTAATTGATTAGATTTATAGAGTGCAAAGAACTCCTGGGGCAATGAACACCTGGCTACACTGTTCCCTTCCATGTCCCAGTACAGATTACGTAATATCAATCTGTTTGCACGGTTTCTAAATAATTCTTGCTCATATTCCTTATCAGGTCCTGGTGTGTTACAATAATACAGAGTACAGTGCAACAAATGTTGTTTATCAATGTCAAGGGAGGGGAACTTGTTGATGGCTACGTTCATCAACTCTTTGGTCACTGTCCCTGGACCAGTCATAACCAAGTCCTGGCTGTACCAATAAAACATTTCGCCCTCCAATTGCACTGCAAAGGGATCAATTTGTCACTGTGCTTCCATACCCTGCATAGTTGGAACTACTGCTATGACAAATAGCTGCATAAGGTCTCTGCCCAAGAGGTTTACTAGGCATTTTGCAGAAACAACAATTTTGCTTTTCTGAGTCAATCCTGAAACAGGATCAGTTATTACAATATTATGGGAGAGGGGCTCCCGATACAGCTGTCCATTAGCTGCTTTCACTAGTATGTAATCAGGTGACTCTGAATTTTCTGGCAGTTTGGAGGGATGTATCAAGTTCCCTGATGCCCCTGAGTCACACAAGAATTTGACTTCCCTCCCTTCTACCAGGAGTGTAACTTCTGGTTTTGTGTCTGCTAAATAGAGCTCTAAGCTCAATAAAGCTAAATCCAATATTTCATTTTCTTCATTATCCGTAACTTCTTGCACTTCCTCTATTTCTTCTGTCACATCCTCTACTCCCTCTATCACATTCTCATTTGTCCTTTCTCTGCTATCCCCTTCTAGTGATTCTTGACTATCATATAGTCAGTCCTCACCCTCCTTGTCTTCCTCCATGGTTGCCCTCTTGTTTTTCTTGCAATCCCTTGCCAAGTGTCCCTTTTTGCCGCATTTAAAACATTCACCCCTTTTCTTTCGCCCTTCAAAGTCCTCTGATCGCTGATCAGATTGTTTGCTTCCCTGGGCATTTCTCTTGCCCTTTTTCCTGGACTGTAAAACATAAACTTCTGCTCCATCTTCTACAGAAAATACTTGAGCTTTCTTTTTCTTTTTGCTATTAAAGTGCCTTTCGGCATGCCTAGCATATTCAAGTAATGACTGCAACCTGCTTGTACGATGATCTACCATGTGCTTTGTAATAAAACTGCTTATGGGTGCAATGCTGCCTTTCAAAAATGCATTCTTTAACTGCTGCTGGGGAATCTTGTGTCTGATCTTCAGGAACCTGCATTCCACAATGGTTATTAAAACATTCTAATAATCTGGCATAATATCTGTCAATAGTTTCACCTTCTTGTTGGATGCATTGATTAATGCAAGTCCAGTCTGCCCTAGGCTTCCATTTCTCAGAGATTCGGTCTGTAAGACCTTTCACTGTGTTGTCTAGCTCTGCGCTGCTATGTGGGAGGGGTCTGAGTGCAGCGTCACGGGGATTCCAGTTGCCACTAATCATGTGACAATCTGGTCCCACAATTTGTCTGACAATTTTTTCTATGTCTTCTCCGTTTAAATTATAACTTAGCCTCATTCCTTGTAAATCTTCTAAGAACTTTCTAAAATTAACTTTTGGATGGGGAATTCTCTCAGTGGCTTTCCGGATGTCTTCTGGAGTCCAGGGTCTATACACTAGAATAGTTGGGTCCTGACCTTCTTGCCCTGCCTAAGGATTAGGTACTTCTATAAGTAGACATATTTCTTCTTCACTCATAGATTGTGAATTCCTACCCATTTTATATAATTCAATGTCCCCTTTTGAGTTACCTGCCCGTGTTCGAGACCTGGTCTCGATGGGATCTCTAATAAACGGTTTTGCTTTTGTTGTGTCTCTATTTACGGTAACAGCAGAACATCGTGGGGGTGGACTAACCTGTTCACTTGCTTCATATTCTGGTAAGGGAGGCGGAGGGGCCGATGCTATTACTAAGTTATTGTCCTCTTTATCTAAAAACATTGCTTTTGAATCATTATTCTTTTGTTCCCTACGGTTTACTTCCTCAATCCACCTGTGTGCCTGAGGAATTCCTAATTGGTGCTGCTTTTTTACCCGACCTCTGGAATCGGTTTTAAGCTGTTTGACAAGTTTAACAAGTGAGGATTTTTCTAATTTACCATCAAATTCATACTTATTAACTCATTTTGAGTAGTATTTAATATTATCAGCACGCTGTGACTGCATGTATTTCATGTCTTCGGTTAACGGTGGATTTTGGGGTCTTTTTGTGCAATTATTACCCATTTTGTTCTAACCTTTTGAACGTTACGTAACCCTTCTTATTTTTAATGTGGCACCATGGATTTTGTTATAGTCTCTTCAGAATGACTGCCTACCTACTCTGTTTTCCCTGATCTATGACAAGACAGTAATCTTTTCTGTCCCTGACTTGTAAAAATACAGTCCTGACAAAAACAATACAAATCTAGTCCCTGATCTAAAACAGGAAAAAGTTAGATTCACCTTACCTGAGCCTTCATGATTGATCACCTGGTTTGTGAAAACCCGTCCTTCAGTCGCAGATCAGAAAGTGGCTGGCCTCTTTTGTACGACAATTCAGTCGGAGGGCTTTTCAAATAAGAAGAACCGATGTGGTTTCTTCCCCGTACAGTTTCAAGCCACCTGCCCTGTCTGATCTGAGGCGAAGTGAGGATTTCCGGTCCAAAGGACCAATTTGTCAAAGGAAAAAACTTCAAAGACCAATACACGTAAGGTTCAGTTAAGGCACATTTAATAACTTGCTGCAAGGAGACAAAAACATGTAAATACAGGATTTTGCCTAACTACTAATAGGAAGTATGCTATTCTTATACTGTTCTACAAGACATTGCTTTCTATGGCTGACGTAATCAAACACAACTTTCAGTATTGTTCTACAGCAGATGTTACTCAGATTTTCTGCTGACATGACTGGATTTATGAAAAACATTTTGAGAAAAACAACCTGGCCTTGGTGGACCTTAGCCCGTTACAAGCTTCTATTGTGTAGTTCTAATACATGTGTTACATTTCAAGGTACTTTTCTAACTTAGACACAAGCAAATGCTGATTGCAGTTCATATTTTCAAGCAGTCTTTGTTCTGATTATCTATAGCTTCTGCAGCTGTGTGTTTTCTCACAGCACAAGCGGAACTCCTTGTCTAAGTCTCATAACATTAATACATCTATTCATTATTTTCCTGACACAAGCAGAACTTATCTGCTTTCCTGTAAATTTCCAAAGCATAAGCAATAGCTACGCATATTTCATGACAATACAAGGTTAGAAAGCTTCTGTAATTCGTACAGATTTTATGCAGTGTGAAATAGAATAAATGTGTTAACCCTTTTCAAGCCTTAAATGCACTAAGCATATTACTAATACATACACTAATACATATTTTTCTGACAGTGAGCAGTCACAGTGACATATTATAAATTTGAGTACTCTTCCTTATGACTAAATATTGTTTCAAATTGTTGTTGACGGTGTAATAAACATAGCTTTTTTGGAGATGTGGACAAGCAGTACACAGTCGTAGCCATTTTTCATCAACTCTGTTTTGTTCCCGTGCAATAGCACACAATACAGTATGAAGATCCGATACATGTTTACCAGTTAAACATTTAAATCTATGATGCCAAGCTTCCGTACAATTCTGGGTCCTTGGCAGAAATAACTCATTCAATACAGAAATATTCCAAACCTCTAGTGGAAATAAAGGCGGAAACCTGAACTTATTAGCTGCTTTAGTAGAAAATGATCTAGGTTTACCCAATGAATACCACTCAGTAAAATACTGCAACAGTTCTTTGCCCTTAACAGGAAAGTAACACTTCATTTCATTGAATGTTGCAATGACATCCTTCGCTTCCAAAAATGCCAAAGCAGCCAGTTTTTTCACAGATAGCTGGAATGAAATATTGCTGTTATATAAGGAACTGAGACCTAAGCTGTGCACTTTCCTCCACAGGTTCCTCCCAAAGTGAAAAAAACATCCTTTGCAAATAACATTATTAACATTCTGCCTAATGCTCTTCACAGCGGCAATTTCAAAGTCACACAGTACGTAAGTTGCTTGGCACATTAAATCATATTCCCCTATGAAATCAAACACACAGTGCCATATGTAATTATAACCTTTCAAGCTCTTTTTAGTCATTAAACAATACAGTAATGGAATGATTTTTGTATCGGCACCATACTTAATGAGAGAATGAATATTATACAATTAATGGCAAGCTGTACCTCTCACAAAGTAGACATCGTCCATTAACCAGATAACAGATTGTGATAAATCAATTAGATTTTGCTTAGTAGTAAACACAACAACAACTTTCCCACTAAACTTATCAGACATAGTTTTTTGGATGAATGTACCTTCTTTCAGTGGATAATTCATGAGATTTAGGGTCAATAGCATGAGATTTGCATGTGTAAGTTTGCCTTTACGTTTTAAACGTGCCGTCCTCACTTGCTGCAGTAATGCACGTCTACTGGGAAGACTAGGTGTGTACTCTAAGGAGGAGGAGGCTATAGCATCATCCACTATGATGCAAGGGGAGTCTCTTGATAAAGTTGCTCTCTCTTTCAAACTTAAAGCTACAGTGTACTTTTCTACCTGTATGGGATTTCCTCCATGATGATGACTAATGGACTTCAGCAGTTCCTCTCCCGTAGTAACACAGGCAGTGATTGCCCTGCCTCTACATTTCTCAGTTAATTTTTTTGTACAACACCAATAATTCTTTTGTTTCATTGACTTCTCTAGATGGTAAGCATATCCGTCTAACACTAATACCGTTTTACCTCTCTGGGAAACAGTAGTTTTGTATATTTGTCCAAGCACTCCATGAGGTAGTTGTTCAGCATTCGCCATGTTGGATGTGGGTACAATGTACAACAGTTTTTCTGTGTAGTGCTTTATATGGTGTGACTTGCTATCTCATAGGATATTTCCTTTGTCGATCATGTAAGCTTCGTTTAAGTAGTGTTTCGACATACTGTAATTTCTGCTAAAGTGTGCTCGGCTCAATGGAATTCAATTTAGTGTAATTTCGATATATAAACATAGACCCGCTTTTGTACCTTTCTGCTGTTTTCCATATTTTAGTCAAAAAGTTATCTGTTTGCATTTTTTTATTTTGTTCTGGGATCTTAGTCTTGTAGCTTCATTTGCAGTTGTGTGAAGATTGTGCATTACTGTAAGAATTTAGCATTGTTTTACACTATACTGCACATTTATCTCCACAAGTAGAATTACTTGTAAAAGTGGATATTTTGACACTTGTCTGTAGATCAGAATCATAGGACTAAGAGCTTCAATATTGACTTTATTTGACTGGATCTCTCCTTAACAAGTCTGCTGCTTGCATCTTGAATTTTTCCTAACACAACCATCATTTTTCTGTTGTAGTTTTAAAAGACTGTGTCTATGGCTTCTGTCCCTTATGGTAATCTGACTTCCAAACTTCCTCCCTCCTCTCTTTCATTGCTATTGTCTGTTGTGTAAGCTATTTAAGTACTTTTCCCATGCATTGTTTTTCATAAATCCATAATACTAAGTGCCCACCTAGGAAATCAGTATTTCTCTTGAGTAAACCTCCCTTACTACAAATTGTCTCCTGTTCTTTTTCCCAGAGCTCCCATCTGCTTGTCACTTTTGTACTCTGAAAGGGTCTACATTAATACCTGCTCCATCCTTGGCACATAAGAGGTTTATTTTATGTTTTGTACTTTAGTTAACTGTTTTAGGGTGCTGCTGCTTTATTTTTGCCTTATTTTTCATTTTTCTATGCCTTAACTATTTAGTTTGTTTAACTTGTTTTGTTGTAGCATTACACTCTCAAGCCATCTTTTTTGGTGCTTTTACATTACTAGATTAGCAGTGGCTGTACAGAAGCAAATGCCTAGATAGTAAATTTTATCTATAAAACTACACATAACTAAAACCTGTTACTTAATGTTGCTTAAACAAAGCCATTGCATGGACAAGCATAGTGCAGCTGGTTTGCATATTAAACTGCACTACTGTCAAATGTTATCACAATCTAACCTAGTCTAGTGCCAAACCCCAGAGACCACCCAAGGAGACCTCTGTATAACCCAATCCACAACCTACAGTAGCCCACCCAAATACATGTCCAGGCAACATGGATATTCAATTTCTAAATGTGTCCATAACCAGCTTGGTAGGTATGGACATCCTGAGACAATGCAGCAATTGTCTCATATTCACAGGCAATCATTTAAGCCTTAAAGAAACAAGCACAGTATACAAGAGATGCATATTGGCAATTTCACTGGAGGCAAACGATTTGTATATAAACAAAAGTTATCAAGAACACAAACACTACATCCACTACACATTGTGTCCACCACACACTTAGATCATGTTATGCTGAGATACTAAAAAGCAATCTTGCCAAACCTCAAGGACCTCCTAAGTCTCTAAACAGCAATGCCTATCCTCAGCAATCTACAAAGAACTCACAAAATGCAATACCAAATACCACACCAGTGCCTACTCCCAATGTAGCCGCAAGAGCAAAACCCATAAGACAGTCAAGCACATTACCCAGGACTGTTGTCATAGGAGACTCCATTGTACATCACACCGATGCCCCACTCATCAGACTGAACAAGAAGAACATAACAGTTAGTTGCTTATCTAGAGCCAGGATCTGCCAAATTACACACACACACACACACACACACACACACACACACACACACACACACACACACACACACACACACACACACACACACACTGAATTCATTAAACCACAGGTACCAGTATGATTGTCTCTAGTCCATGTGGGCATCAGTAACCTCAGCTATATCTCTCTGGACTATATGAACAGACCCATTTTTGATCTCAGAATATGTTTCAAGCAGGTATGTGCCTTGCACTGTGCAGCATTCTGCCTTCACCAAGAATGATACCACAGAATGAACAAAAGATGATTGACTTCAATATTTGGCTTAGTTTCTGGTGTCTTTGCAGGGGGTTCGATATTTGTCAGCACGAGAGGAAATAATTAACAAAACACATTGCTTTGCAAAGGATGTTCTGCACCTGTCTCCACTAGGCTTCCAGATATTGGCTAAAACTTTATCCACCCCCATACAGCATTTTGTAAGCAGTGCCAAACTGACAAGCCAACAAACACAAAAAAAAAAAAAAAAAAAAAAACAAAGAAACCTAAATATGCTACTACTCAATGCTAGGGGCCTAAACAAGAAGTTCCACACCCTACAAGTTCTCCTGTCTATGGAGAATATAGACATCTGTGCAGATTCATTAACATTAATTCATTAATCAAACCAGATTCCCCACATGTACCGCAAGGTGCAATGGCCAAAAAGGCAATCTAACAAATAAAAAAAGTGGCCAGATTCATTAATGCCTACAGTAAGTGTACATAATCCGTATTCAAGAACATCCCTACCACACGTTTTGTGTTTTCTAGTCACCCAAAAAGATTACACTATGTGTACATGTTACTTGTGGTAACCTTTTTTGAATCCCCCTCAATATTTAAGGGTGCAAGAAAATTAGTAGAAAAAACTAAAATTAGGAGGAAGGTGTGAGTTATGTTTTTGTTGTCTGTTCACCCAGAACAGTGTATTCTTAATGTAGGTGTTAATGAATCCCATGGATGGTTTAAATCCACAGAAAGTACTCTAGCAGTGGAAGACTTCATTGTCTTACACATTTTTAGACCATCAGCTCACAGACAGGGACAAAAATGGGGAGAAGTCTTAATCTACATTAGTAACAAGTATACCTCTAGGTTGGTTAAACAAGACACTGTCCTGGAGTTTACCATGTGCAAATCACCACAGACAAAGTTCCATACCATTTACTAACAAGCTATAGGTCATCCTCTGTGTCCCGAGAATCCCATAGCTCATATCTAAACCTTCTGAGACATTTCCCATTAGACCAAATACCCTATTCAGGGAGACTTTATCTCTATATAGACTGGGAAACATACTCCATCTCACATTTGTAGGCACAATGATTCCTGGGCTTATTAACACAAATACTCATGGCCAGATAGTGTGCAGACCCACCAGAAGTTCAAACATAGTGGATCTGGTACTCACCAATATGGGAGAGCACTGCCCCCCCCCCCAGTGTTCACAGGCTAATATTTTCAACGGTTGTTACTATGCTAATGGCCACTATGGCCCTTACAAGCCAAGCTGTGCACCCCCAAACCATTTGGGTCCCAAATATCATACTGAGGGGGCATGTTAGTAGGCAGGTAGCTAAGGATTTGTAGAGAGGGTGTTAGCTAGGATAATACTTTTCTTATTGACAGCCTCTGTCCATAAGGGACATGGGGGTCTGTCCATAAGGTACAAGTCACATCCTCACTGGTGAGGCCGAACCACAATTCTGTCTCCTTCAAAATAAAAATCAACTCAGTAACCCCAGCAAACCCTTTAACAGTTAGGAACTATTTCAAAGCAAACTGCCTCCTATTAAGCAATAGTTTGCCGACATTCAATGCTCCTCCTAACCCCAAGTTTGCAGCAACCTGTGCGGAATTGTTCACAGAGACTGTGTACAACCATCTAAATGGCTGTATGAAGGCTACTGTACCTACTAGAAATAAGCTCAAAATAAACTCTAAAAACAAACCATAGTGGCATAATCCTAACCTTAACAGGGATATAACAAATGGGAAAACATTATGGCTAAACTCAAAAACAGCAACTCGTGTAATGATAAGAGCTCTTTGATTAAACTATACAGGAAGCTAAGAGGACTAAATTAAGTACAATAAGGCCAATTATGAGGTAAAGATAATCTCACAGGCTAAAGACAATCACAAGGCCTTCTACAGCTATGTCTGTAACCTCATGGGCAATGCACAGCTCAACTGGTAGTCAATGGTGCCACCTTCACTGAGCAGTGCTATAGAGAATCTACTGACTTCAGCTCAGACTTCACTTTCTACTCCACTCCACCTCTCCCCATAAGATTTATTTATTTATTTATTTAACATTTGTTGACCAGGAATGTCCGACTAGGTTCCACAGAGCCTGTTTTCAGCGGAGGCCCGGGGAGAAATGCTCCACATGCATGTCTTTGGAATACATACTAGCATAACTCCCCATCTACTAGCAGGGAGCAGGTCCTGGTGGGACTCACTAAAGCCAAAAACACAGCTTCAATGTGCCCCAAAAATATCTCAGAATGTCTCATAAATAGTTCAAAACATGACCTATCAGGACCAGTTGAGTCACTTTACAGTTACAGCCTCAAAACAGACTTTGCCCACATGAATGGTGGACTGCAACTATTACCACACTTCACAAGGGTGGACCAGAAACTGACCTTAGAATCTACAGACCCATTAGTCTGACTAGTCTAATATGCAAAGCTATGGAATGAATTATCATGGAAATGACTGGCAAAGACATAGGCAACCTTCAGACACTGGACCCAACCCAGTTTTTGTCTTTGTCAAGATAAGGTAATGCCTATTAAACCTGGTGGAATTCTTTGAGAAGGTCATCAAAGCAACAGAAGAGGAGAAACAATGCATACTGCCTACCTAGACCTAGCTAAAGCATTCAGTACAATTCCCCACTCACGTATAGTTGACAAACTCACCAAACTGGGCATAAACCCCTTACATAATTTGTTGGATTGCCTGCTAGCTCACAGACAGGACCAAGGAAGTCAGGATTGGTAAGACCACCTCCACTGGTCACCTGGTACCTCAGGACTCCATGTTGGGACTGCTCCTATTTGGCATTTACTTCTTGGAGATAAAGGTTAATGTCAACGGTCTTTGACTGGCCAAATTCACAGACGAATACAAATTGGGAGCTACCATAGATTCCCCCAATGGCACAAACATTTTACAAGAGAGTCTAACACAGACAAATGATGGATGCCAAACACATGGACTCAATGCCAAGAAATGCATTATATTGCCTTTTGGGAAAACAGCCACCTAGGCTAATTACTCCATTGATAAGATGCCAATAAGAGTTGACCCAGAAGTCAAGGATCTGAGAACGTACATAGACAGTAATATGACCTTTGACCAGCATGTGGCCAAGGTAGTAAGAAAATGATTTTCTGTTGCCCAGCTTATAATTAAGTGCATGGCATCCGTGTCCAAGGAGATCATAGTGCCATTTTATTCAGCCCTTATCAGACCCTTCATTGAGTACCATATCCCCATCAGGATGTACCTGATGAGACATATACAACATTTGGAACACCCACAAAGGTTCCTTATCAGTAGAAACCATGGTATAAATACATTTTCCTATTTGGATCACTTTAAAACTCTATCTGTGTACTTGGTCTTATACAGGTTACTGAGAGGTAATCTATGCCTGGCATACAAGGCTCCATCAAATCCAGATAGATGGACCTATTGCACTGCCAATCTTGTTGTCTTGGGTCACTTGAGGCAGTGTAGCAATTGCCTCATGTACATTGACAACCCTCTACTAATAACTCGCTCTACTACAGAGGGCAAGAGATGTATCTACACCAAGAATCTTGAATCTATGCTCTCTCACACTCAAAACAATAACACTGAAGAGATTGTCAACCCACCCACCACTACTCATGCACATAGTATCACTACTCATACACATAGTATGCATCAAACAAAAAAATCAACATGTGTGGAGGTTCGCTCAAAGAACTTACTGAAATACCAGAGACCGCCAAAACACAAGACTGCCACAACCAACACAGTGCCAACAGCACCCATAACACATAGTAACACCAGTGTCTCACCTACCAATCCCATAAGGCATGCCACACAAAAAACAAATTTTCTTGCCTTTGGAGACTTCATAGTGAGACACATGGATATTCCACTCAACAGACTGGATAAGGAGAAAATCCCGTCCACCGCCATGATTTGTCAGATCATATATGCACTCAGATCTCACAGCAACAAGTAATATTATGACTCTGTCATAGTTCATGTTGGAATGAATGACCTGAGATGTACCTCACTGGACTATATGAAGAGAGACATGATTGAGCTCTCTGAGTACATGATCCAGCAAGTATGTCCCTAGCCTTGAGCAGCATACTACTGTCACCTAGAATGATGCCACAGTATAAACAAAAAATGAACTTCAATAATTGGCTTAATTTTTTGTGTCATTCAAAGGGGATCCAGTTCCTGTCATTCTGGAAAGCCATGGTCAACAAACCTCGCTGCTTTTCCAGAAATGGTTTGCACCTGGCACCTCTAGGCTTTCAGCTGCTGGCAAAGACTCTTGCCTCCCACATAGTGCCTTTTTAGGCAAGGTCTCGAAAACAAACTTACCGAAGTGAAATTTGCCAATCATAAAATAAGGGTCATGGTGCTAAACGCTAGGAGTTTAAACCAAAAACTGCACACCCTGGAAGCACCTCTATCACTGGAAGATGTACATGTCTGCGCAGTCACAGAAACCTGGTTTAAGGTCTCAGATAGTACCCTAACATTGCAAGGCTACAATGCCTTCCACACCTTCAGACCGCAAAACAAATGTGTAAGAACCAAAGGAGGCAGTGTTTCTATCTATATTAGAGAATAATTCCACTCCCGTCTAGTTAGTCTGGACAACTCCATGGAGTTACCCCACATTCAGGTTACAGTGGGTACGACCTCCATTCAAGTCATAGTCCGTTATAGATCTCCCACTATGGGTCATGACATGCACAAAGCCTACTTGACCAAACTGGAGACAATCCAAATATTACAGAACACTCTGGTTATGGGGAATTTCAATTATCCCACCATCATTTGGGAAACCTACTCTAGTCCTAACTCATTAACATAAAAGTTCCTCGACTTTGTTAACTCAAATGCCCTGGAACAAGTTGTTCATACCCCGACAAGAGGAATAAACATACTAGATCTGGTCCTCACTAACATGTCAAACAGGTGCACTGTTGAAATTATCGGACCCTCATTAGTTAAATCTGACCACAAATCAGTCACCTTCAAGCTGGCACTAACAACAGAAATCACAAAGGGAAAGGGCAAAATTAGACTAAAAGAAAATCAAGGCAAACTATACCCTCCCAGGTGAAGGTATGAATGCATTCCAAGCCCCACCTCCAGCTGGAAGTGGTAACTATTTATTATTTATTTATTTATTTATTTGCTTGTTTGTTTATTTCCAGTTTGATGACCAGGGAAATCCACGGGGCCAAGCAGAGCCCATTTTCAGTGAAGGCCCAGGGAGAAAAGTTCCAAAAGCAGTTAACAAAATATAACATAAGTAAAGTATGGAATATATAGTATACAAAAGCATAAATATACAATTTAAAATACAAATACAAAATCAGGGAGTATATATTTAAAGAACACAAATGTTAAAATGAAGATAAAGTCTAAAGCAATACAGATAATATAATTAAAAGTTGTTGTTGTTGTTGTGTCTTTTGGCTTTTCCCGGTTAGGGGTCGCCACAGTGGAACTCTGGTCTGCTAATGATTGGCAGTAGATTTTTACATGCCGAGTTGCCAGCCCTGACACACAACCTTCAACGAAGGTACGCCCATTCACTCATGTCTCCACACAGAAGACGCTCTAGCTGAGAATCTAACAGGACAATGTCGTACTGTGAGGCGACTATAATTAAAAGTACAAGTCATAAAGTGTTTATACAAGTTTAGTGTTTGTTCTCACAATAATGTTAGTGAAGGAAGGTTTGAAAGAGACAACAGTGTAATTTAGGTGGGATGGGGCAGGAGCAGTCCCAGTTTGAGGTAAGATAAGAATGGAGGAGAGATTTGAAATTAGAGTGGTTGTGAGTACAGTTAAGTGGGGGGGTGGGAATTCCATAGATTAGCTAAGGAGTGCGATAAAAGTAATTGGCCAGGAGGGTGAAGTGGCTTATAGATTTTAAGGAAGTTTTGGTTTTCAGATTTAAGAGTACAACTGGGGAGGTAAGGGGTTAAGACGGATGAAAGAGAAGGGAAGATGAAGGGTTAGAATATGAGTTTGTGAGCAGTGGTGAGTTGTATGAATTTCAGGTAATTAGGAAGCTCAAGCCAGTTTAGGGAGTGGAGGGAATGGCAGTGATGGGTGGAGTTCGGTAACTACACCGAAGCTTACACTAAAGCTCAGTACAATACTTGAGTAAGTGTATAAACTCAGCTGTACCAGAAAAAACAAAAACAGAGCCCCAAGTGAAAACTAACCACCATGGAGGACATCCAGCATCAATAAAGTTTACAATAAATGCAAAAAGTTGCTGTCCAGGCAAACAAAGACGAGGCCCCAACAATGGAAAAGTATCCTCCTCAGCCTCAACAAGCAAATAAGACAACTAGTCAAATCCTCTAAGGGCTTCTTTGAGAAAAACTTAGTAAGCACAGCCAAAAATAACCATAAAAATGTTTACAGCTACTTACATAGCCTAAGAGGTTTGACCCAAGCATGTGCAGAACTACTGACCACTGGCATCACACACATTGACCTCACAGAGATAGCAAACCTGCTAGCGGATAGGTTTGATGAAAATTTCACTCCCCTAACTCCTCCAAACTTATCACAAATTTCCCCAGCCCCCCCCCCCACCCACTCTACATATATGAAGATCAGATCATCAAAGCCTTGTCTAAAGCAAAAAACACAGCTTCTATGGCACCAGGTGGCATCCCAGGCTGTCTTCTAAACAGACTAAAACATGAACTGACATCAAACATTAAGTACCCTTTTTAAGCATAGCCTAACCACTGGCTTTGTTCCTGTGGAATGGAGAACAGCAGCAGTTATTCCCCTCCACAAAGGTGGCTTAGCAACAGACCCTGGGAATTACAGACCCATAGAACTGACTGGCCTCATCTGTAAGGCCATAGAACATATATATCAGTATGGGCCTCATAAATAAAGACATAGACAACCTCCAATCCCTGTATCCAGCCCAATTCAGCTTCGTCAAAGGCAGATCCTGCCTGTTAAATCTGGTGGATTTTTTCAAAAATGTGACCAGGGCTATTGATGAGGGCAAATCTGTGCACACAGCATACCTCAACTTGGCAAAGGCTTTCGACACAATCCCTCACTCATGCATAATGGAAGAACTTAGCAAACTGAATGCAAACCCCTTTATTGTAAGAAAGGTGACCAACTGGCTCAGAAACCAGACACACACTATCAAAGTGGGTGACTCCACATCAACCAGCAGACCTGTCACCAGCAGGGTGCCACAGGGGTCAGTGCTGGGCCCCATACTGTTTGGCATATACTTCTCAGAAGTTCAGGTCAAAACTAAAGGGTTTTGGCTTACCAAGTCTATAGATCACTGCAAACTGGGTGCAATTATTGAATCCACAAACAATGTCAGTACACTCCAGGAGGATCTTACACAGACTAACGACTGGTGTCTTAGTCACGGTCTCAAACTGAATGCAAAGAAATGCATCATCATTCCCTTTGGCACAAACAATATCCCTTCACAGTATCAAGTCAACAATATCCTAAGTGCCCACAAAGTTGTAAGGGATCTGGGTTCACAGGTTGACTGCAACCTTAACTTTGACTACCATGTGTCTGCTGTAGTAAGGAAGGCTTTCTACATAGCACACTTGATTAGTAAAGGCATCACCTTGAGAGCAAAAGAGGTCATAACCCATCTATACTGGGCACTAAACCGGCCCATAATTGAGTATAACACACCATTCAGCATGTAGTGTACAAAGCACCTGCAGCAATTGGAGAGAACTCAGAGATTTCTAACAAAGAAGACCAAGGGACTCCAGCACATGCCTTACACAGACTGACTAAAGTCTCTGTCATTATACTGTGTATCGTATAAACTTCTTAGGGGAGACATGCCTGATTTACAGAGCAATCTTAGACCCAAACCTAATAAACTTGCAACATATCTGTAAATCAAACAGGACTAGAGATACCCACTCCAGGGACCTAAATACGCCCTGTGACTTAAATAGGACATACTGGAGGGACAGATTTGTCTCCCAGCAACTGCCTCTTCTTTGGAATAGGCTACCAATTCATGTGAAACAGACCACCTCTATGGCACTGTTCAAGAGGAACCTGGATGAGTGGATGGGGCACCATAAACTCTTAATGGGGATAGAACCCACAACCCTCCTGGACATGGGCAGTCATTACTAAATACAATCTTGACTTGTATTTCTATGGTATTACATTGGGATGAAACTTCTAGACTTGAAACAACGATGGTCGATAGCCTAGTAATCTCCTATGATCCTATAATCCTATGGTCCTGTTGCAGATTTTAATGGAAATTAGGTGTCAAACGTTTATTGCCATACGGACTTGTATTCATACCTGTCATTCTCTAAACATGAAAATCATAGCAGAGTGACTGAAAGAGGAACACATTCTCACTTTTCAGAATAGAACATCTTCACATAATTGGCACATATAGTTGTAATTAGAACAATTCATATATGCTGTGATGCCCGTGCCCTGGCCCAGCAATCAAGGAGCCTCAATCCTCACCACTAACAACAGAGGGGGCATCTCATATATGAGGAAAGGATAACAAATGCACACAGTAAAGTACAATTTCCCTTAAGAGCACACAGAGATCGCAGTCAGTCCAGGGCTGGTCGCTCCCTTGCTCTCCAGGTCCCCAATAAGACTCCCGACTGGCACAGCTATAGGGTCCAGATCTCAGCCTAGCTGGGCAAGCTAAAATCTCCAGCACTCTCTCTGTCCAACCAGTGCTTCATGCCCCTGCCCAAGTAGCTGACACACATACACTTTGAGGTAAGTTTATACAACCGCACAGACACTCCTGGGAAAGGCTGGCACAGGTTCTCCAGCTGTGCCCCTTTTACCCAGACTATACGGTAGTACCGACTGCCACCACCCAGCTAATATTATCAGCTACCCAAAGGCCCTTAAAATGGTGCCCAATTATTACTGTGCAAGATTATTATCCAATTTGTAGTATAGCCCAGGGCTGAAGCTATTAGAGTGGCCTTGTACAGTTTTACAAAGGCATGCAAGTACTCTTAAGAGCTTAAATTTTCTCTACACAAACCAGCAACAATTAAAAGGTTTTAAAATATTTAATAATAAATAATTATAACCACAAGACAATACTTTCTACTACACAGAGCTAGTCAGGAGTTCAGGGATCACACAGAAATACTTAAAATAATTCAGTAGTACAGTTGTGACATCACAGAAAAACACTTAGTCTAAACTTTCTAATTTCTAGCTCTCTAAAAGAAAACACAAGTCTAAGATAACTTACATAAGAAAACAGGCAGAGTTCTGTGAGTTGGATGATCCAGACAAAAATGCTTCATGCCTTCTGGTTCTCTCTGTTTAAATTTAAACTGCAGTTCTGATAAAACATTACATCATTTCACACTTTCCTGGTGGTCCCAGGCTGACAGAAACTGCATTTACATTATTTTACACTTAGACCAATAAAGGACATTCCATATGTAAATTCTGGTCATTAACTTTAGCCTTAAAGCAATAGACAGGAAGCCTTCATCTAGCCCGGCCGAAGCCGAATTGTAAACATCAAAGTAGTCGTGAAATAATTTTAATTTCAAAGGACCAACAAGAAATGCTTGACTTGGCTATCTTTACAGCAGATGGAAATGTTGCCACATTGTTTTAAGTTCAACATTTCACAGCATATTCTTTCATTTAAAAAAAACAAGCTTGTAGTTCAACATTCATATTTGCAAATGATAAAATTATCTGCACAATTATTCTCGGATGTTGTGCATTCTGTGAGGAGTCTGCATCTCCTCCCTGTGGTTGCATGGGTTTCCTCCGGGTGCTCCGGTTTCCTCCCACATCCCAAAGACATGCTGCTATCTGACTAGGCTGGCAGCCTTCACCCATCTCTACCAGTCTTCACATATGCTTAATTTAGCTGTTTAATAACATATGTGAATTTAAACATTTCAAGAAATTGTCTGTCTTTATTAAGATAATCAATAAATCTAGGAAAATCAGGGAAAAGTCTGACATCAAAAATCATAGCGCTATGCCTAAATCACAGCAGTTGAGAGTTATGCTTTATCTATTGCTTACTCTGTCAGGCAGGCCCAATTACGCAAGTATTACCTTTTTCAAAGGTGTTCCTAGAATACAGGAAGTTAAATTGTTATACCAGGATTGTACAGAACACAAGCTAATGGGGCAGCATCCAAACTGATCATACGTGCAGAGCTCAGGGTTCTAACATCACTCCATTACTAATAAACAAGAGTTGCTTCTACTTTTATTTAATTATTTCTAATTGATTAAGTCGGTTTAGGCAAGAGATCTGCTTACTGGGATACCCATCATGTACTGGAACAAAAGTTAAAAGAATTCTAAATCCATGCCTGTAAGAATTCTTCAGCTTCTTTAATATGTTATTACTACATCTCACATTCTTGTACGTATAAAGCACATACTGTTTAGATTGTCTACAGCCTTTGAGGTATAGAACAATCAACCAGTTGTGTGAGTAAGCTGGTGTTTGTTCTTTAGACAGATAGACTGGGAGTGAAACTGCATTCCTGTAATTTCTGGCAGGCACATGAGTGCAGTTAGCACTGTATGTGCTTTTTTAATATAACTCCTGGTTTAGGCGACAGCCTAGGGAACTATTTAAACATCCTTCCATGGTTGTGTGTGCACCCAGTCGCATGCTCATGTGTGTGTGTGCATGTGTGTGTGTGTTTTAGTGAGAAGTAAGAAGTAGTAAACATGATGCAAAGTATGGGGCAAATGGAATCTGAAACAGCTCAGACTCAAAGTGTTTTTTTTTTTTTGTCTTTACAAGCCCTCATAGTTATAAAAGTTAATGAGGTTACTGTGAGTTAGCAGTTTACACTATTTTAATAAGCAAAGTGCAGTAGTTAGGCAAGGCCTACCCAATATGTGCCTCTCCAACCACATGTGGATTTATGTAGCTTGATGTGGTGGTTCTCAAAGTTTGCCACATTTATTATAGTTAGTTACATGTGCATCATTAAGACAACATTCAGACTGACATGCTTCCACAAGGCTCAGTGAGTTATTTTATTAAATATGTAAGCAATGATCAGACCTTGCTGTGCATTTTTTTTTAAATATAGTCAAGTACTGAGTATATAGTGATGTGTTACATACCTGATATGCAGCTTTTTTGATCTTTACTTTCTTCACCTCCTCCATTGACATTTGCTGGACATACACTTAGACTTACTATTCCCAATGATCACTTCATCGCCCAAGTATAAAACGTGTTGCATGTGTGCATATGTATATGTGTGTGAGAGTGAGAGAGAGACACAGAGTTAGAGAGAAAAAAAGGATGGAGAGGTGACAAGGTGGATGGTCTTGGAGCTGGAAGCATCAAATATTTGTATAGTTCTCACACTTCAGCAATGTAGAAAAATTACAAAAAACAATCTGTATCAAAGGTTTCAAATCAAAGGCACTTTTAAAATATTGCTGTTGATCATTTTGAAAGTTAATGGAATAACAGGATGTGAATTAACGTGTATTTTCTGAGGTAAAACAAGTCTGCAACTGCTATTAGATTGTTATTGAATTCTGACTGCAATGTACCACCTTTTCTCACAAAAGCATCACTTTCGGGAAGGACAGAGGAAAATTTCAAGCCCAGATCAGGTATGACTCTAAAAGCAGGGACAACTGAGAGGCCTGCTATACACCAGCAGCAACGCTTTTGTTTTGTCCAACCTACCCATGGCTGCTGCATGTGAGCACAGCTTCCACAGTGCATATGCTTACCTGCTTGCTGACTTCTCTGTCACAGGGTATTCTAGTATTAATACGACTCCAAATCTTCACCCCCCCCCAAAAAAAGGAGACAGACCATTGGCTGCTCAAGTGACTCCACTGCACAGACAGCTCTCCAAGATCAATATGACAGTGAAACCTCTTCTAATCTGTATCTTATCATACCTCTGTAAATGTTTTTCTTATAAATGTTTGACTTTTGCATTATACAAAGATTTTTATTATTTATTTTTATTTATATTTATCTGTGTTGATGGACTGTTACAATTACTCTTTTCAGCCACAACTTGGACCAGAGGGACAAACAACATGTAGAAAATATAAAGTAGGCAGCAGCCACTGAGAGTGAGTACACTTTCAGATGGTTAAGTAAACAGTGCATGTACTGTTTCATGAAATGTATGCAATATTGTCAGCATACATATCAAATGTACCTTATTACAAGAAAAGCTCCTCATGTTGAGTCTGAAAACTTACATATTACATGCAGTTTCACATTGAAAGGATATATTGCACATTCATTAAGACTTATTTAACAAGTGACCATGGTAAATAATATTGAATCTTAGTAATTCATCACATGAACTTTGTTGGAAGTATGAGAAATTGCTATTAAATGTATACTTGTCTGTCCTCTTAGAGCAGCAGCTATTCATATATCTTACAGGCCTCTCAACTGTCCCTATTTTCAAGGAGCATTTCTGTTTTCAGGTGGGTGTAGTATGTTCCTATTTTTGTACATATGTCCCTATTGTAAAGCTTGATTTACCCCAGTCACACAATTTTCTGAATCCCCTTCATCACTTGTGATTTTTGAAGCTGTCTAGTATACAGAAAATCACACTACATGGCCAACATACTAGCAGTAACAATAATTTAAAGAAAAAGGGCACACATCATATAACTCCCTTTTTCTGAAACAAAAGTAAATTACTTTGTGTGGTAGACTTTTGCAATGCAGTTCATTAAAGTCTACATATTTTACAGTGTTGCCTTGATAATGTGCTTATATTTTCCATCATTTTGTCACTTTTTAAACTGTGTTTCTGAGTAGTATCCCACAAAAATACACCGAGCCCACAGACATTGCCAACATCCTAGCTGACAGGTTCAGCGCAAAGTTCTCCCCCCCTCCCCACCAAAAGGGCAAATATCTATCCCAGCAGAGTGCTGCCCCCCTGACATCTCAGATGCTCAGGTAAGAGCTGCCCTCTCCAAAGCAAAAAACACAGCATCAATGGGACCAGACGGTGTCCCGGGCTGCGTCCTACATGAACTCCAAGAAGAGCTAAACCCAAACATAAAACTACTGTTCAATCTCAGCCTTACTACAGGATATGTACAAAAAGAGTGGCGTACAGCAACAGTGGTCCCTCTCCACAAAGGTGGTGCCTCAATGGATCCTGGAAACTATCGCCCCATAAGCCTGACTACCTTGGTCTGCAAAGCTATGGAAAGGATCATCATGGACCTCATAAATACAGATATTGGGGACCTACAGACAATGGATCCTACCCAGTTTGGCTTTGTTAAGGTCAGATCCTGCCTCTTAAACCTGGTTGATTTCTTTGAAACAGTCACTAAGGCCATTGATGAGGGGAAGGTGGTCCACACAGCCTACCTGGACCTCGCAAAAGCCTTTGATACAATACCCCACTCGGGCATTATAGATAAGCTCACAAGCTCAAATATAAACCCCTATGTCACTAGATGGGTTGCAAACTGGCTCAAGGACAGAACCCACATGGTTAGAATTGCTGGAGCCATGTCAGACTCCAAACCAGTTACAAGTGGCATCCCACAAGGCTCAGTCCTGGGACCTCTCTTGTTCGGTATATATTTCTCGGAGGTACAGGCCAACATGGAAGGACTGTGGCTGACCAAGTTTGCAGATGACTGCAAACTGGGTGCCATAATCGACACTCCAGCCGACACAAGCATCCTCCAAAAGGGCCTCATAGAAACAGACAACTGGTGCCAGAGCCACGGCCTCAAGCTAAACGCCAAAAAGTGTATAGTCATCCCCTTTGGCAAAAACAAAGTGCCCACAAATTACCACATAGGTGGTAATCCATTAAGTACAGAAGAATTAATTAGGGACCTGGGGACCCAAGTTGATAGTAATCTCTCATTTGACAACCACATGGCCAAAGTGGTTAGAAAAACATTTTATATAGTCCACCTAATCATGAAGGGATTCACATCTAGATCAGGGGAGGTCATCGTGCCTCTTTACTCATCCCTCATCAGGCCCATAATTGAGTACAATGCCCCTTTTGGGATGTACCTTACCAGACACCTGCAGTAACTGGAAAGACCCCAAAAGTACCTCACCAAGAGGATCAAAGGGCTCAAATAGATGCCATATGCTGCCCGGTTAAAGAAACTCCAGCTCTACTCAGTGGTATACCACCTGCTCAGAGGCGATCTGTGCCTGACGTATAAAGCCATGTCCAACCCGGAATTAATGGACATGCTGCACCTCAGAAAATCCAAATCCCATCGAGCTACACGCTCGAGAGACTTGAACCTCAGCACTGAAATAAATTGGACATACTGGAGGGACAGATTCATAACCCAGAGGCTCCCTTCACTCTGGAATAAAATCCCAGTCCAGGTTAGGCAGAGTCCCTCATTGACTCTCTTCAAGAGGAATCTTGATGAGTGGACGGAAGATCATAGGTTTATCCCGGGTATCACTTCTGTGTCACTGTTAGGCAGAGGCACAGTATACTAACCTCGAAAAAGAGCATAGCAAAATTAATTTAAAATGGGTGGCGAAAGCCAAACACACTCTGGCTAGGCTTATAAATGCCCTAGGGCAGATAGCCTAGTATGAACCTATGAACCTATGAACCTATTCCTACTGGAATTGGAAAGAGTTATGTGTTATTTAGTATTCAAATGTTATGCTAATTAGGTGTCCAGATTTTTAGCTGGATGTCCCTGTTTTTCAAGGGACTGAGTTCCTATTTTCAATGTCTGCAGCTTGAGAGGTATGTTAACTACACCTCTTACTACTTCCTCTAACTCTTCCCAGCACACATCCTAACTAGTCAGTCTCACTCAAAAAACTGTAACAAATCATTAATCTTATACTTACGTACACATCAGTTTAAATTATCCCTTTGTTCTCTGTTCTGTCCATGTCAACTCCTATAGTAATGGTGTTTTCAACAATGCCAGCACTGTTACTGTTAAGCTTATTCCATACCACTTTTTAATGTGTTAGTCTCAATTCCCATACTTATAATACCTAATCAGTTCCATCGCTTAAATCTCCTTATACTTTTATTACATCACCTTTATGCAATTTAGAAAATATACAGTTTTAAAAAACGTATTTACCTTCCATTTGCAAATATATGTAAACACACACACACACACACACACACACACACACATATATATATATATATATATATATATATATATATATATATATACATAGAGAGAAAGAGTGTGTATCTTATTAAGTATAGTATATATATGCTAAAACTTCAATACAAAAACCCTTATTCTATGAGATCTACTTTCTTATCTCAATTTATCAGGCTAATAATTACTTTCATCTCCTACTAACCACTATCCTTCATATCTCAGGTGATATATATTCCATCCCTGGCCCTTCTAATCTAAGAAACTATTCCTCTATGCCACAGCTTCTCAACACCAATTCATTCCTCACCCACCAATCTGCTAATGCCTCACTCACGTTGTAATATTAACATTCACAGCATTTCCAATAAAACTCATAATTTGATACATGGGTTGCTTCTTACATTCCTTGTGTAATTTCTCTCACTGGTACGTGTTTAAACCTCATATTAAGAATAATACTTTACTATCTCCAGGATATAATATTATTAAAGTTAAATGCACTAACAAGAAATGAGAGGAAGTAGGTCTTATCCAGTCAAATATCCTAACTGTCATACCCTAACTACATGAAATACCTATCTGCTTTGTCAGTCTCCCAAAACTCTACCCCAGACAATAATCTCTTCACAGCAGAAGACATAATATTGGAGATTTCATCTAATATTAACCAAGAAACCCTCATCCTTGGAGATTTTAACCATGAGTGGAATTCAGTTATTTTAAATGCATCCCTAACCTTATTTAACCTATATGTATTTACTCAGTTAATCAATTCTTCCACTAGACAAACTAAATTTACCAACAAATGTACTACCCTCAATTGGAATATGTCTAACTCCTTACAGATGCTCCCAGTCACACTAAGTGATCCCCATCCCACTTTTATCACATAGCAAAGAACAAATACAAATCTTCATGTTTTGCCGCCTATTTTGAGCATTTTCTGGCTTGTTAAACTTGATTTCTGCATTAGTAACTGTATTTAGAGCACAACCTAGAGCTGTTTACTGAATTTCCTGTTTGCACTTATTTTTAAAATCGTTTTTTTTTCTCAAAACTTGCATTTTATCTGTCTTTGGCCTAGCACTCTTGTGTGGGGTCATTTACTGCACTGTTATAACTTGTTGATACTTGTGAACCTCTGCTATCTCTGAAAAAACAAAAAAAAAATCTTGCTTTTTTCCCACTTTTCTGAGATTTAAAAAAGTTCAGTTACAGGCTTGCTGTTCTTGAACTGTTTGTATGTTTCTGTGAGGCCATTTTTTGCTTGGGCTAAAGGGAAGTCTCTCTGTTGATCAGTGGCAGTGAAAAACATTGAGCAGCCTGTCTGCCCCTGTGGGAGTGGTTACTGACTTGAAACTGTAGTTTTATTGGCCATTTTGGGTCAATTCCAAAACTCCTTCATCTTCCTCTCTTAAAACCTGGTTGCCTCGTGGTTTTGGCATCTTTTCAGGCTTGTTGGCTGTTGGTGAAGCACCCACCAAGAGGAGAAAATGCTGATAGAAGAAAGGAGCCACTTTTGAGATTTTAAGTATTTTTCCTCTGTTTATTTGCTAAGTTTTTCTGCATAGCCGCCTATTTTGAGCATTTTCCGGCTTGTTAAACTTGATTTCTGCATTAGTAACTGTATTTAGAGCACAACCTAGAGCTGTTTACTGAATTTCCTGTTTGCACTTATTTTTAAAATCGTTTTTTTCTCAAAACTTGCATTTTATCTGTCTTTGGCCTAGCACTCTTGTGTGGGGTCATTTACTGCATTGTTATAACTTGTTGATACTTGTGAACCTCTGATAGCTCTGAAAAAAAAAATAAAAATCTTGCTTTTTTCCCACTTTTCTGAGATTTAAAAAAGTTCAGTTACAGGCTTGCTTTTCTTGAACTGTTTGTAAGTTTCTGTGAGGCCACTTTTTGCTTGGGCTAAAGGGAAGTCTCCCTGTTGATCAATGGCAGTGAAAAACATTGAGCAGCCTGCCTGCCCCTGTGGGAGTGGTTACTGACTTGAAACTGTAGTTTTATTGGCTATTTTGAGTCAATTCCAAAACTCCTTCATCTTCCTCTCTTAAAACCCTCTTCTGTGCGGTTTTGCGCGTTTTTGAGCATAGCGCAACCGCGGGCAGTGCCGCCTAATTGGGTTTAAACTATTCCTGGCTCCACAAAGTCTGTTCTTCACTTTTTCCCTTAGAACTGCTCTATCTCTCAATTTAAACACCATATTCTCATGTTAAGGCCCTTCACTGGTCCAATTAAGTAATCCTACAAGTTAGCACTATTAAACCATAAGCACTACTTACTCTTATACTCTCTACAATTACCCTGTCCTCTATTGGTCTGTCTTAAATTCAGTTTCCCTATATTACTCTAGCATGTCCAAAGGTCAGTCAATTGTTTCCTCTCCAGTCCAGCTGGTGAATCTGGGAATTTTGAGGCAATGTTACAACTGTCTCATGTACACGGACAACCCTCTCCTCCTCCAAACAGGTTCAAATATATGTGAGAGATGCAACTATTTAGCCAAACTGGAGGCTGAGCTCTCTCATCTCAAAACTGGTGTAACCATTCAGGAGGAGAAGGTAACCTCACAAAACACAATTCCAGTATCACATAGTCCCATCACATCAGCGAACCAAACACATAAATACACAAAAACATACTCAGAGGCTCTAAATAAAAATCTACCTAAGCAACAGAGACCTCCAAAGCAGACATCCAAGCAAACGCTACCTCAAAACAAAACACGCACAACACATAACCCACAAAGTCAGTATGCCAAGCAGCCACAGCCCTTAAGGCTGAATAACACACCTGATACTCTTGTAATAGGTGACTCTATTGTCAGACACACTGACGTCCCACTCACCAGGCTGAATAAAGAGAAAGTCACGGTGAGCTGCCTGTTGGGTGCTAGGATCCGCCACATAACGCAAGCACTCTGGTCACTCCAAAGCAAATACAAATATGACTCAGTCATTGTACATGCTGGTGTGAATGACCTGAGACGTACCTCCCTGGACTACATGTAAAGAGACATAGAGGAGCTCTCTGATCATGTAGCCCAGGCTGGTATGACCCTGACCTTGAGCAGCATCTTACCCTCACCTAGAATGATGCCACAGTACAAAGACAAAATGATCGATTTTAACAATTGGCTAAAATTTTGGTGTCATTCAAAGGGGATCCAGTGTCTGTCAGCCTGGGATGACATGCTCGACAAGTCACATTGCTTCGCTAGGGACGGCTTGTACCTGTCACCACTGGGCTTTTGGATATTGGCAAAGGCTCTTGTCACTCCCATAGTGCCTTTTCTAGGCAAGGCTCAAAAGTCAAACCCACCCCCATAGACAGCACAAGGAACAAGAAACTAAGGGTAATGCTGCTAAACGCCAGAAGTCTTAACCTCAAGATGCACGCATTCGAAGCTCTCTTCAGTATGGAGAGCATCGATATCTGTACATTGACAGAAACCTGGTTCAAGGCTCCAGAGAGCACCCCAGCACTACCAGGCTATACCTCATATCATGCTTTTCGGCCCCAAAACCCGGACCGAACCACAAAAGGAGGGGGAGTTTCCATATTTATCAAGGATATCCACACCTCCAGGTTAGTGGCATTGCATGAAGTATCGGAGACCATCCATGTGCAACTAACAGTGGGCAAGACTGCTTTTCAGTTTATAGCATCCTACAGACCACTCTCTCAAAGTCAGGAATCCCACTCAGCTTTCTTGAAAACATTAGAGAACATGAAGATCTCTCCGAACACCATTATATTGGGCGACTTCAACTACCCAAACATTGACTGGGAGCACTACTCAAGCCCCAGCACCTTAGCCCAAAGGTTCCTGGAAATTATAAACTCAAATGCTATGGAACAACTAGTCACCACTCCCACAAGAGGGGACAACATACTAGACCTGATCATTACCAACATGGGGACTCTATGCTCCACACCAGAAGTATATCCCTCATTGGTAAGATCAGACCATAAATTAATTTCACTGGATGTCCACATCCCGACCCCACCCCCAGCCCAGAAAACCACAGTGATAAACTTCTCAAAAGTGAACTTCTCACTTCTCAAAACCGAAGTGGAATCCTTCAGGGCCCCAGGGCCAGTGGAAACTATGGCCCAAACTGCAGAATCCTATATAAACACATTCTACGGACATCTCCAGGAATGCATGGATCATGCTATCCCAAACAAAACCAAGACCCAATTATCCAAAGGCAGACGTCCAGTCTGGTGAACCCCTGCCATAAATAAACTGTACAACAGAAGGAGGAAGCTACTACATGATAGAGCAAAATCCCTAATAGGGAAGGCATTTCTGATCAGTACTAGCAAAAAGTTACAATCCCTCATAAAATCCTCCAAGGCCAGCTTCGAGAGAAAAATTGCACAGGACACCAAAGACAATCATAAGGCTTTTTTCAGTTATGTTAGAAACCTGGGATGCAACTCCCACACTTGTTCTGAGTTGATTCTAAATGACAAAAAATACACTGAGCCCACAGACATTGCCAATATCCTGGCAGACAGGTTCAGTGCACCTTCTCCACCCCCCCCCCAAAAGAGCAAGTATCTATCCTGGCAGAGGGCTGCCTCCCAAACATCTCTGATGCTCAGGTGAAGGCTGCCCTCTCCAAAGCAAAAAACACTGCTTCCATGGGACCAGATGGTGTTCCAGGTTGCGTCCTACATGAACTCCAAGAGGAACTAATCCCTCAAATAAAACAGCTATACAATCTCAGCCTCACTACAGGATATGTGCCCACAGAATGGCGTACAGCAACAGTGGTCCCACTCCATAAAGGTGGAGCCTGTACGGACCCTGGAAACTATCGCCCCATAAGCCTGACTAGCTTAGTCTGCAAGGCTATGGAGAATATCATCATGGAGCTCATAAACAAAGACATTGGGGACCTACAGACACTAGATCCTACCCAGTTCGGCTTTGTCAAGGGCAGATCCTGCCTTTTGAACCTGGTTGACTTCTTTGAAACAGTCACCAAAGCCATAGATAAAGGGAAGGTAGTCCACACAGCCTATCTGGACCTTGCAAAGGCATTTGACACAATACTCCACTCGGGCATCATAGATAAGCTATCCAGCTTAAATATAAACCCCTATGTCACAAGATGGGTCGCAAACTGGCTCAAAGACAGAACCCACAGAGTGAGAGTTGCTGGAGCCATGTCAGACTCGAAACCGGTCACAAGTGGCATCCCACAGGGTTCTGTCCTGGGACCACTCTTGTTCGGTATATACTTTTCCGAGGTACAGGCAAATGTGGGAGGACTTTGGCTCACCAAGTTCGCAGACGACTGCAAACTGGGTGCCATAATCAACTCTCCAGCTGACACAAACATCCTTCAAAAAGGTCTCACAGAGACAGATAACTGGTGCCAGCACCATGGTTTAAAGCTAAATGCCAAAAAATGTATAGCAAAAATAATGTGCCCACAAATTACCACATAGGCGGAAACCCACTAAGTACAGAGAAAGTTATTAGGGACCTGGGGACCCAGGTTGATAGCAATCTCTTCTTTGAAAACCACATTGCCAAAGTGGTTAGAAAGACCTTCTACATAGCCCACCTCATCACGAAGGGTTTCACATCTAGATCAAGAGAGGTAATCGTGCCCCTTTATTCATCCCTCATCAGGCCCATCATAGAATACAATGCCCCTTTTGGGATGTACCTTACCTGACACCTGCAGCAATTAGAAAGACCCCAAAAGTATCTCACCAAGAGGATCAAGGGTCTCAAACAGATGCCATATGCTGCTCGGTTAAAAGAACTCCAGCTCTACTCAGTTGCATACCGCCTACTTCGAGGCGATCTATGCCTGACATACAAAGCTATGTCAAATCCAGAATTAATGGACATGCTCCACCTCAGTAAATCTAAATCCCTTAGACCCACACGCTCGAGGGACTTGAACCTCAGCACAGAAATAAATAGAACTTGCTGGAGGGACAGGTTCATAACCCAGAGGCTCCCTTCGCTCTGGAATAGAATTCCAGTTCATGTGAGGCAGAGCACCTCACTGAATCTCTTCAAGAAGAATCTCGATAGGTGGATGGGGGATCATAGGTTTGTCCCAGGGTTACTCTTGTGTCACTATTAGACAGAGGCACAGTAAACTAAACCTTAAAAAGGGCACAGTATACTCAAATCAAGGGGTGGCGTAAGCCATACAGAATCGGGCTAGGCTTATAATTGCCCCAGGGCAGATAGCCTAGTATGAACCTATGAACCTATGAACCTAAATGTAAAGAGCTTTGAACCCAATATCTTCTTTTCCTCATAATCTGAAATTAGTTGGACTACTCTTAAGTAGGTGCCATTAGACCAAGCAGTTCTCACATTTAATACCGTCGTCCTGAATATCCTTAATGGCACTGCCCTAATTAGAATGAAATGATCAAATCTAGCCCAGCTCCATGGCGACCATCCCAAAGTAAGTTGCTTAATGAGATAGTATACATGGAAAATAAGGCATACAAACAAATATCTCTGCTCATTCCAGTCTTATAAGCAACTCTGCAATTTTACCAAAACCACATTCTAGCAGACAAAATAAACTATTATACTTCTCTACTGCACTCCCAAAGCTCTAAGCCTAGGTTCTTCTGGACTTCCATAAACCAACTACTTAAACTAGGAACACCTCTACCCAACTCTCTTTCCCATCAGGCTAATTATGACATAGCCTTTAGATTCAACTTTTATTTTATTGATACTGGCGTCTACCATCTGATCACTACTATCAATGTAACATGAAGTCTCGAGCCTTCAAATTTCAGCCAACATTAAACTCAAATCATCCACATTAGCTGCTGATACCCTTCTATCCAAGTACCTAAAATTTGCAGCTAAACCACTTACTTATCCAGCATCCAATCCCATAAACCACTCTATTGCTGACTCTACTGTACCCACACTATGGAAGTAATGCTGTATCATGTCTGTCCACAAAGTAGGGAGCTTATGTAACTTTTGACCTATTGCAGTCCAATCTTCTATTTCAGAAATCCTTGAAAAATGTATACACAAGCAAATTATTCCATTCCTACTCTCTAACAATATTGTTTTACCCATTCAGCATGGATTTTGACCCTACCATAGTACTATCACAGCTTTATGATCCTATCTTACCACTATATATCAAGAAAAAAAAATGAAAATAAACTCCTCTTCTATATTTCTAGATCTTTCTAAAGAGTTTTGATACTCTCTCACACTTAAGTGTACTTCACACCCTTGCTTCATAAGACTTTTCCTCTCTTGCTCTTAGCTGTTTTTCTAGTTAACCCTAATTGTACTCGTGCAGTAAAATGTCTTTCCTCCTCCTCTTCCTTCCTGCCTGTAGCTACTGGTGTCCCACTGGGTTCTGTTCTTGGACCCCTACAATTTAATCTTTATATAAATAACTTCTCCTTGCCTCATTTCAATGCCACTCTCATATAATATGCTGATGCTGCTCTAATGTGTTCTGTTATCTCTTTATCCATGCTATAGACTTTTACTCAAGAATCTTCATTGAAACTTGTTTTTTACATTCTCAGTTGCTCCTGAATCCTAACAAAACCAAGCTAATGCATTTACCCCTAAAACTGAAGCAGAAACCAAGTCCAGTTTTACAGCTGTAACCAGCAATAACATTAAGTTCAAAATAATTTCACAAACCAAACTACTTGGTGTTACCATAGATGACCAACTACAACAAGACAGTCATATTCAAAACAGAATAAAAAAGCAGAAGCATAGCTGGTTCAGTTAGCACCCTGGACTGTCACTATGAATCAGCTCCCCACCTCCTCAGTTGTTCAAGTGAAGAAAGAAAAGAAAAAATAAAAAAAAGCACTTCAGGCCAGATGCATGACAAGCACCCCCCACCCCAGCCATTCAGGTCCCATTTCTTTGCCCTGCCCCCAACCCTTGTTTAACACAAAACAGGAGAGAATTTTTTTTTCTTCTTTTAAACTGTAGCAAACTGTGTCCTACAAATTTATCAAACAGTTGCTATAGTTACTACTCTGCCTGTACGGACTGCTACAGCGCTCAGGTTTTAGTTAAAAAAATATATATATTTTTTTTACATTTAAACTGGAGCAAACTGTTTGCTACAATGAAGCAAGGAGTTGCTACAGTTTAGACCATACACTGAGCTCTACAGCACTCAGGTTTGACTGCAAATGCAATTCTAAATGTAAATGCTACAGTTTATAACTGCCTATGCAGAGCACTTCAGCACTCATGTTTAAGTTAAAAAAATGTATTTGCAAACTGATTACTACAAATGTAGCAAACAGTTGCTACAGTTTATACCCTGCCTCCAAAGATTAGTACCAGGCTACCTGCACTTGTTGGCCATTTTAAGCCTAACCAAATACCTCAGGTGAGTATCAACCCCTCTACCTTGGATTTGTAAGATAAGCAGCTTAACCATTATGCCAGCCTCCCACAACAGTACCAAAGTCCTCGTGTTTTAGTTTTCATAAAAAGAAATAATCTTTTTAAACTGTAGCAAACTGCTTGCTACAAAAGTAGCAAACAGTTGCTGCCATTTATAACCTGCGTGCAAGGAGAGCTAGACCACTCATGTTTTAGTTAAAAAAAGTGTTTTTTGTACTTTTAAACTGTAGCAAGCAGTTGCTACAGTTTTGACCACACACAAAGCACTACAGTGCTCAGGTTTGACCGCAAATGAAATACCAACTTTTAAAAGTCGGTATTATATTATATTAAAGAGTGATCATGGTTGATTGATTGCACCCCATTTTTAGACAAGGTCTTGAAAACAAACTTACCAACGTGAAATTTGCCAACCATAACAAATTAAGGCTTATGCTGCTAAACACTAGCAGCTTAAAACTGCACACCCTGAAAGCACTTGTATCACTGGAAGATGAAGATGTCTGTGCAGTCACAAAAACCTGGTTCAAGGCCATAGAGAGTACCCCAGCCTTGGAATTCTACAGTGCCTTCCACACCTTTAGACCACAAAATGAACATGTGAGAACCAAAGAAGGCAGTGTCTCCATCTATATTAGAGATAAATTCAGCTCCCATATAGTTAGACTGGACAACTCCAGTGAGTTACTCAAAGTTCAGGTTACTGTATGTAAGACCCCCATTCAAGTCATAACCAGTTATAAATCCCCCTCCACGGGTCATGATGCGCATGAAGCCTACTTGACCAAACTGGAGTCAATCCAAATATTGCCGAACACTCTGGTTATGGGGGATTTCAATTATCCCACCAACAACTGGGAAACCTACTCTAGCCTGAACTCACTAGCACAAAAGTTCCTTGACTTTATTAACTCAAATGCCCTGGAACAAATTGTGTAAACCCTGACAAGAGGAGCAAACATAATAGATCTGGTCATCACTAACATGTCAAACAGATGCACTGCTGCAACTGTCGGACCCTCATTAGTTAAATCTGACCACAAATCAGCCACCTTCAAGCTGGCACTAACACCAGAACTCACAAGAGGTGAAGTAAGACTAAAAAACTTTACCAAGGCAAACTATACACACCTAGGGGTAGGTATAAATGCATTCCAAGCCCTACCTCCAGCTGGAAGTGGTAACTACACTGAAGCGTACACTAAAGCCCTGTACAATCACTTGCATAAGTGCATAGACCTGGCTGTTCCAGAGGGAATCAAAGCCAGAGCCCCAAGTAAAAACAAGCTGCCCTGGTGAGCATCCAGCATCAACAAACTTTACAACAAATGCAAAATGTTACTGTCCAAGAAAACCAAGGCAAGGCTCCAACAATGGAAAAGAACCCTCCTCAGCGTCAACAGGCAAATAAGACAACATGTCAAATCCTATAAGGGCATCTTTGAGAAAAACCTAGCTAGCAGAGCCATGGATAACCATAAGGCCTTTTACAGCTATGTACATAGCCTAAAAGGTAGGACCCAAGCATGTGCTGAACTAGTGACTAACAGTATCACACACTGACCCTGCAGAGATAGCAAGCCTACTAGCGGATAGATTTGGCAAAAAGTTCACTCCCTTATCCCCTCCAGACTTATCACAAACCTTTCCTCCAACTCACCCCCACCCTACATAGAGGAGCAGGTCATTAAAGCCTTGTCCAAGGCAAAAAAAAAAAAACAGCCTCTATGGGACCAGATGGCATTCTAAGCTGTCTTCTAAACAAACTGAAACATGAACTAGCATCACCACATATACCCTTTTTAATCATAGCCTAACCACAGGCTTTGTGCCTGCAGAATGGAGAACAGTAACAGTTATTTCCCTCCACAAAGGTGGCCTAGCAAAAGACTTGGGGAATTATAGACCCATAAGTCTGACCAGCCTCATCTGTAATGCCATGGAACAAATCATAATTGACCTTATTAATAAAGACATAGGCAACCTCCAAACCCTGGATCTGACCCAATTCAGTTTCCTCAAGGGCAGATCCTTCCTGTTAAACCTGGCGGATTTATTTAAAATGTGACCAGGACCAAAGATGAGGGCAAATCTGTGCACACAGCATACCTTGACTTGGTAAAGGTTTTTGACCCAATCCCACATGCAGGCATTACCAATAAGCTTAGCAAACTGAATGTAAATCCCTTTGTTGCAAGATGGGTTGCCAGCTGGCTCATAAACCAGACACACACTGTCAAAGTGGGTGACTCCACATCAACCAGCAGACCCATCACCAGTGGGGTGCAACAGGGGTCCATGCTGGGCCCCCTACTGTTTGGTATATACTTCCCAGAAGTTCAGACCAAAACTAAGGGGATTGTGGCTGACCCAAGTTTGTAGATTATTGCAAACTAGATGCAATTACTGAATCCCCAAATGATGTCACCATACTTCAGGAGGGTCTTACACAGACCAATGACTGGTGTCTTAGTCACAGTCTCACACTGAATGCAAAGAAATGCATCATCATTCCTTTCAGCAAAAACAATGTCCTTTCACACTATCAAATCAACAACAATACCCTAAGTACCTACAAAGTGGTAAGGGACCCTGGAATCACAAGTTGACTGTGACCTTAACTTTGACCACCATGTGTCAACTGTAGTAAGGAAGGCTTTCTACGTAGCACACTTGATTAGTAAAGGCATCACCTCTAGAGCAAAGGAAGTTATAATCCCTCTATACTCATCACTAATCAGGCCAATAATTGAGTGTAACACCCCTTTTGGCATGTACCGTACAAAGCACCTGCAGCAATTGGAGAGACTTCAGAGATTTCTAACAAAGAAGATTAAGGGACTCCAACATGTGCCTTACACAGACTGAATAAAGTCCCTGTCACTATACTCTGTATCATATAGACTTCTTAAGGGACATTTATGCCTAGCTTACAGAGCAAACTTAGACCGAAACCTAATGAATTTGCTGCACATCTGCAAATCAAACTGGATTAGAGCTACCCATTCCAAGGACCCTAAATATTGCCTGCGACTTGAATAGGAGATGCTGGAGGACATATTTGTCTCCCAGCAACTGCCACAAATTTTGGAATAGGCTAGAAGTTCATGTGAAATGGAGCACCTCTATGACAGTGTACAAAGGGAACCCGAATGAGTGGCTGGGGCACCATAAATTCTTACCAGGGATAGCACTCACAACCTTCTTGGACATAGGCAGCCATTACTAAATTCAGTCCTAGGTATTAACTAGAGTTTCTATGGTATTACTTCGGGAAGAAATGGCTAGGCTTGAAATTACTCCTATGATCTTATGTTCATCACTTTGTGCCCAGGACTGTTGCTCCTCTCAACTTGCCTTAGCTATGCTACTGAAAAAAGCATCACAATCTAGACCTTCTGTACAGAACATTAAACATTTTCTCTGTTCAATCACACAGAAACATTGCTTTTACCTATCTACTATCAACCTTGCCAGTTCTAACAAAAATTAGCATACCTCAATTAAAAAGCTAGGCCAATGCTACAAAAAATGCTAAATTTGCATCCAAGATGTCAAATTCTACCCACCATTGCATAGCACTCAAAAAAAAATACACTTTCTTGAACTTCGTGACATCCTGAACCTTTCACAGTTAAAACTTGCCCACACGATACTTTACTCCCTTCCATTAATTTCTTTCTGCAATGCTACTCTCCTCTAAAACCTCTACGCTCTACTGATGCAACCTACTTTTGGAAAAAAATTCTTACAACATTTGTGGTGTTTCAATATACCCCACATATATATCAAGTTATAGAACTCCCCACCAACACCTCCCCTTTACCTCTCAGGCAAATAACATTATTTTGCTCTTTCAAAACAAATATGAAAAGATTACCTGCATGACCTTTGCATCTGTTCCTTCTCTTGGCCTCCCAGATAGGCATCCACCTCTAATACTCTCCCTCATACCTCCTGTTCCACTTTCCTCCTTATTTTTATCTTCTCTCTGCTTTCTAAACGTTACCATTAGCTCTTTATCCTATTGTACCGTTTACCTCTTTACCATATATTTCTTACCTTTTACTGCCTACCCTTTCTTCTTGTGCTCTTTTCCACCTCCTTCTTTTACTATTTATAAACCATAAACTTACTTAAATAAAATTAAGAACTGAGGGGGGGCATCGATATGATTGTAGGAATTTGATAGCTGATACAGTAAAGTGATTGTTTTTTGCTCTTCACTTGTGAAAAGCTGGGGGGGGGGGGTGAAGAGCTATATTGGGAAGCAATACTGTGTGCTGAATGGGCCAGCTATGGCTCTGTTTGTACTCTTAAATTTAGATCTTGTAGATGAATACAGCCACTCCTGTGGCATAGAAGGATAAACCCTGACTGTAGCCTTGCCTACTCTGGTTTGATTAGCAGCACTGGCGACTGATGGAATAGGAGGATGGGATGGGTGTTTCCATCCTGGGGGGATGGGTGATCCTGTGGTTTTCTCCATTGACCAAACCTGATGGAAGTTGGGAATGTTGCTACCAGTGGGTGTGCCCAAAGATGGAATAGGGTGGGAACTATGGAAAGCTGAAGTGGGGAGAAATGCTAGATGTCCACTTTGTATGCCCATCCCCCAGAGCACCTCAGGAACCATGAGAGGACAGAGTAACTGAGTAGGTCAAAAAGAAAAAATCCTCCACCCACCTGGTGGATGTTGATGGCCAGACCCCCAGAATGCCCTTAAGTTCTACATCAGCCCTAGCCATATCAGAAGAATCTATTGGTAGGAGATGGCTGGTAGTCATGGCAATGGACATAGAGCATTGGGTAGAGTGCTGTAGGATAATGCAGACAGGAGAAAAAGCTCAACCTTGCAAATTATTCTGTGCTGAAACTATAGCAAACAGCTATCTACACATGTAACCAGTGTATTTACATCTGTAGTTATCTCTGAATGCTAGTACCGCCACCTTGTTCTTTGGGATGCTGACCCTTCAACCCTTCCTAGATATGCATCTGGTAGCAGCTAAAAAGGAAATATGACATCAGTGTTTTTTACCAATGGTTATAATTGATTAATGTTATATTACTCCATATATGCAAATTATATCTCTTAATGTCTGTATATATATATATATATATATATATATATATATATATATATATATATATATATATATATAAAACTCTGTTTAACATGTCTAAAATGATTTGTACTATTCCACAATGTATGCACATACCTCTGTTAAGAATATCTGCAACAGGTTTGTGCTCATCAATGATGTATTTCTTCTTAGCACAAGCAAATGTTTATGGTGTCAAGCAACAGCTACTAAACTTGTACTTCTGTGTTAACAGAACACATATTAATTCTCACATGGTTTCCACTGAAAATGAATATTGCCCATTCAGAATACTGTTGTATTTTGCTTTGAAAGCTCATGACATGGCTGGAAGTGGTTCCTAGTCCAGTCCACCTACCCAGTTAATAATGTACAGAAATAAATAAATCCATGAACTAATGATATGGGTTCAGTAACATAGCTATGGCAAGGCGAGAGGGGCAACTGCCCTGGATGGAAAGTGTTGAAGGGCGTGATCAGCTAATCATGATCTTTCTTTAATGCAATACCAGCTTTTAAAAGATGGTGTTGTATTTGTACTTAAACCTGAGTGCTGTAGCACTCCTTGTATGGTCTAACTTGTAGGAACTGCTTGCTACATTGTTGCAAGCCATTTGCTACAATTTAAAAGTAAAAAAATTTTTTTTTTTTTTACTCAAACCTGAGTGCTGTAGCACTCCATGCAGCCAAGCAGGGTATAAACTATAGCAACTGCTTGCTACATTAGTAGCAAGTGGTTTGCTAAAGTTTAAACAGAAGTTTAAAAAATATGAGCACCATAGCACTCCGTGCAGGGAAGGTATAACCTGTAGCAATTGTTTACTACATTTGTAGCAATCAGTTTTCCATGATTTAAAAATATCTTTTTAACTAAAACATGAGCGCTGAATCACTCTGTGCAGGCAAGTGTAAACTTTAACCACCATTTGTTACAGTTTAAAAGAATAATGGGGGCAGTGCACAGAAATGAATGGCTAGGATGGGGGGGCATGGGTGTTTCATGCATCTGGACACTTGGTTGGTGAGCCAGTAGAAGGAAAGTCTTTTTCATAGGTTCATAGGTTCATAGGTTCATAGGTTGGTACTAGGCTATCAGCCCTAGGGCCTATATAAGCCTAGCCATAACAATTCCCTGGCTATTTCTTCCCACATTATTTACTTTCCTGGACCCCTGTCTAGCAGGGCAACTGACATGATCCCTGGGGTGAATTTCCTTTCTCCCATCCAATTGTCAAGGTTCCTCTAGAAGAGGTCCAAAGAGGCACTCTGCTTGACATGTATGGGCAATCTATTCCAGAGTCTGGGGAGTCTCTGGGTCAAGAACCTATCCCTCCAGCATGCTTTGTTTATTGTGATGACAAGGTTTAGATCCCTGGAGCGTGTAGCTCTGAGGGATTGGGATTTCTTTAAGTGTAGCATGTCCAACAGCTCTGGGTTTGACATGGCCTTGTATGTTAAGCAGAGATCGCCTCTGAGTAGACGATATGCGACAGAGTATAGCTGGAGTTTTTTAAGGCGATCAGCATAGGGCATCTGCTTTAGGCCTGTGATTCTTTTAGTGAGGTATTTCTGTGGCCTTTCCAGTTGTTGCAGATGTCTTGAGAGGTACATACCAAATGGGGCGTTGTATTCTATAATGGGTCTAATGAGGGATGAGTACAGTGGGACAATGACCTCCTTCTTTCTGGATAAAAAGCCCTTCATGATGAGGTGTGCCACATAGAAGGATTTCCTGACTGTTGTGGCGATGTGGTTATCGAAGGTGAGACCACTGTCCACCTGTGTCCCTAAGTCTCTTATCACACTTTCTGTGTTTAGTGTACTGCCACCTATATGGTAATTCATGGATACATGTTTTTTCCCAAAGGGGATAACAATACATTTCTTGGCATTGAGCTGGAGCCCATGGCTCTGGCACCAAGCATCTGTTTCTGTAAGGCCTTTTTGTAGAGTATCCACATCATTTGGGGATTCAATAATGGCTCCCAGTTTGCAGTCATCTGCAAACTTTGTTAGCCAGAGTCCCTTAGTGTTGACCTGTACTTCAGAGAAGTAGATGCCAAACAAGAGCGGCCCCAGGACTGAATCCTGAGGTACTCCACTTGTCACTTGTCTGGAGCTGGATTTGGAGTCAGCTACTTTTACAGTGTGGGTTCTATCAGTAAGCCATTTAGCAACCCATTGGGTGACATAGGGATTAATGCCCAACTTAATAAGTTTATCTATGATTCCAGAGTGGGGGATGGTGTCAAAGGCCTTGGCAAGGTCTAGATAGGCTGTGTGGACCACCTTACCCTTGTCCATGGCTCTGGAGACTGATTCAAAGAAGTCAATCAGGTTCAGGAGACAAGATCGGCCCTTCACAAACCCAAACTGGGTGGGGTCCAGTGTTTGAAGGTTGCCAATGTCTTTGTTTATAAGTTCCATGATAATACGCTTCATGGCCTTGCAGATAAGGCTTGTCAGACTGATAGGACGGTAGTTTCTGGGATCCAAGGTGGATCCCCCCTTGTGGATTGGGATAACTGTAGCTCTGCACCACTCAGTGGGCACGAAACCTGAGGTGAGGCTATGATTAAACATGACACTTAGGTGAGGTGCCAGTTCATATTGTAGTTCATGTAGTACACAACCCGGGATGTCATCTGGTCCCATGGATGCTGTATTCTTGGCTTTAGAGAGTGCGTGTTGTACCTGTGTGGCCGTTATTACTGGAATTTGGCAATCTTCCGGTACTGAGATGGGCCATTTAGGGGGTGAGAGGGGGTGAAGTTGGCACTGAATCGATCTGCTAGGATATTGGCAATATCCTTTGGATCAGTATATTTAATGCCATTCTGTTTTAGCTCAGAGCAGATCTGAGCATTGCCATTTAGATTCTTGACATAGTTATAGAATGCTTTGTGGTTGTCTTTGGAATCTTTGGCAATTTTATTTTCGTAACTAGCTTTGGAGGATTTTATGAGGCATCTCAGTTTCTTACTGAGGCTAGTAAGGGAGTTTTTTGCATCCTGGGATTTTCCTCTTTTCTGCAAAAGTTTCTTCCTTTTGTTGTAAAGTTTGTTTATGGCAGGGGACGACCAGATTGGCTTCCTTTTTTTGGATGAGAGCATTTTGGTTCTATTTGGGATGGCACGATTCATGCATGAGTGGATGTGCTCGTACAGTGCCTTAGTGTAGGATTCAGCAGTTGAACTTTCAGTTCCCTTCTGCATGGGTGTTATGAGGTTTGTCACTTCTAACTTGAGTAGCATGAAGTTGGCTTTGGAGAAGTTTTTTATGGTGGTTTCTTTACTTGGGGGTGGGGGTGGGATGTGGATGTTAAGGGTGATTAGCTTATGGTCAGACCTGACTAACGAGGGGGTGACCATAGGTATGGAGCTTTGATTTCCCATGTTGGTAATGACCAGGTCTAGGATATTGGAGCCCCTGGTGGGACTATGGATTAGTTGATCCAGGGCATTGGAATTTATGAATTCCAAGAACCGTTGCGCAAAGGTGTTGGGACATGAGTAGTTTTCCCAGTTAATGGCAGGGTAGTTAAAATCACCCAGTATTAAGGTGTTTGGTTCTATCTTAATTATTTCCAGTATGTTTAGAAAGGTGTAGTGAGAATCTTGGGGTATGGTGGGGGATCTGTAGCAAGCTACAATTTGGATTGCAGTCTTACCTAGTCTTACCTAGTGTTAGTTGCACTTGGAGAATTTCAGACACATTGTGTTGGCCAACTAGCCTGGTGGTGTGAATATCCTTGGTGAATATTGACACTCCTCCACCTTTAGTGTTTCGGTCCTGGTTTGGTGGCCGAAAAGTGTGGTAAGAGTTGTAGCCTGGTATTGCAGGGGTGCTCTCTGGAGCCTTGAACCAGGTCTCAGTTACTGCACAGATATCGATGTTCTCCATTTTTAGGAGTGCCTCGAGAGAGTGCATTTTGAGGTTTAGACTTCTAGCATTGCTGGTAGGGGTGTGTAGATGTAACTGTAACAAGATGATCAGTCATGGCTTATTACAGTTACAGTGAAGTGTTTTTTTTTCTTGCTGTTCACTTGAAGAGGTGAGGGGTGAGACACTGGTTCATAGTACGAGCCCATGGCACTAACTGAACCAGCTATACTTATGTGTGGGTTAAGTAACATTTACCTTTTTTCTCTAAATACTGTACACAATCTTATACATGCACCAGAAAAAATGTGTGGCACTAAAAGATACCCTGCAATACTACTCTCCAGGTAGAGACCTTCACTCAACCAATAAGCTCTTAATAATCACAGCCAAGTCTAATAACACAGGTGACTCACTGTACTTCCATTACTTATCTAAACTGTAGAACACCACCCCAACATACCTACAATAGGCCATGATACTTTCCACCTTCAACCTTACCAAAACAACACTTTTATTTATTTATGTATTTATTTATTTGACATGTGTTTACTGGGAAAGTCCGACTGGCCAGAGAGTGCCCATTTTCAGTATTATTATGTTACATTACAAAAACAGCAAGTACAGATATTTTCAATCACAAATTATCATGTTACTTTACAAAACAGTAAGTACAAGTATTTTTTTTTAATAATAAATCTTTATTATTTTAACATTTTTTCATACAATAAAGAAAAACAACAAGAAAATACAAATAGTACCCAAATTAAGCTACTAACACCCATACTGCAAACTATGTACACTATTTACATAAATGCTTCCATCCGTTAAACAAAATCAATGACAAAAAAGAAAGTAACATCTAATAACGAGAGTCAAAAGATCTAATATCATTAGAATGGATTGTTATTACCAACTTTCAAATTAAGTATGCATGTCCTGGGGTTGAGCTGAATTCGGTACATTAAGCTAATATAATGTTGAAAATTTGTTCCCACACTTTCGGATTATTAATATTCCTTTTATTATCCTTGATTAAAAGTTTATGTGCTAAAATATGTTTCATGGCTAAACCTTTAAAGTTTTCCCATGAAGTTTGAGATGGAGTCAACCAATTTGTAGCTATATAAAGTTTCATTAATAAGAAAATATTTATAAGTATAATCATTTGGGTTCTATCTAAATTATTAGGAGGGATACGTAGAATCATGAATTCCCAAGAAAGTGTAGAATGTTGATAACCCATCTTTTGTAGTTGGATTTTTAAGGAATTCCAAAGTTTGTATATACATTTACAGCTCCAGAACATGTGCAAGAGGTCCGCTGTTTGATCTTTACAGTATGAACAATTGTGCGAGTTTTTCGAGTTAAATTTATGCAGGCTAAGGCGTGTATAGTAGGCATTATTAAATATCATCAATTGTGTAAATATTAATTTTTGGAGAGAAACTGATTTTATTGTTAAGTTAATTGCTTTTAATATTTTATTTTCTTCTATCAAAGGTATTTTATCTTTCCAATATTTTGACAAGAGTATTTGATTTTGGTATTTCAACTCTTTTATCAGTTCACTTGTAGAAGTTATAAATTTGGCATATTGTCTAAGAGTTAACCATAAGTTTGAACAATTAGTTAACATTTCCTCATCCATTCTGAAGTCTTTAAAGTAATTTATAGAAAGATCCTTTAATTGTCTCAATAATATTAAGTAAGATTTAGGAAGATTCATCCCCTGCAACTTGACATGAATTGAATGATTAAGATATGGATACATCTCAAGTAAATTTAAATTAATTATAAGTGGATATTTTTTAAGATCTATTAATTGATTATTGATTTTCAAATTTGGGTTCTTATGAAAAGGTTGAAAAATCATCATGTGTTGCAAGAGATTTAATGACTGGAAAAGATTTTGTATTAAACTTATATATACTCTAATATGGTCCATTAAAGGAAATAATTTAAGGGTATCTTTGCTTAAAAAAGGTAAAGCTTTCGGGTTAATATTCAAACTTACAACGTGTTTATGATTCATAACTACCCATTTAGGTGGCCATTTATAACTAGATATCTCATAGTAAGCTATTCTTAAAATTCTATTAGAATTTATTATTAAGTAGTAAATTTCAAAATTAGGTAGATCTAGGCCTCCTTTATTTTTCGGAGTCATCAGTTTATCATATGATATTCTAGTTTTCTAAGGTTCCCATATAAATTTAGCCGATTAAGTACAAGTATTTTAAATCACAAAGTATGATGTTACACTACAAAACATGTTGTACTGAGAAAACATAGAACATATGTTTCATAGCAGAGTGCAAAGAAAATAACATGAGTTGAAGAGAATATGTGAGGAAAATTCAAGAGTCATAGTATTTGTTACATAGATTAGTATGCGTAAATTAGACCTGAGATGATTCTAATAAAATATTTAAAGCGATAGCAGAGATTACTTGATTAGAGACAGTGAGGTGAAATTGAGTGATGTCTTAGTATGAGAGAGGTGTTCATATTATGGTTATAGAAGGAAGAAGTAAGATGGATGGCGAGAAGGAGATTATACGAAGAGTGCAGGGTAGGGCATCTTCAGGTAGCTTAGATGAGAAGCGAAGAAAGAAGTTGTGCAAAGGTCTACAGAGATGAATTAAATAAGGTTAGGTAGTGGGGAAAACAAAAAGTTGTGGAGTAGGAGGCTGGCTGAAGAGGATAGTGAAATGTGATCTAGTTTGTAGGGATGAGTGAAATATAATAAGTTCAGCCAGGACTGGCACAGGAGAAGGTCCAAGATTTTACAAGGTATTCTTTTAGGAAGCATTTAAAGGTGGGTAGCTTAGAAATAGTTCTGGTGGTCAGAGTTAAGGAGTTCCATTTTTTTTTTGCCACTGAGTATGAGTATAGGCTTTGTACAGGGGGTTATTCTGTTTATTTAGGGTGAGAAGTTGTTTGTCTTCTGATCCAAGAGTTCTTTTTTGGAAAATACATGTTGGTTAAAGGGGTAAGGGCTGGGCAGGATAACGGTTTGTGTATGATTTTATGTACTATTAGTTGAATGTAGGAGAGCTGGAGAGGGAGTTCCAGTCAGCTAAGGATGCAGAACCTTGCAGTGATGGGTAATGGAGGATGAATTAGTAGCAGATTTGGCAATTTTGTTGTTGCAGCTTTCAAATTTGTTTTTTTTTTTTTTTGTTTTTTTAATGGAGGATTGTAAATTAGTTAAAATTTGTGTTCCATAGAATAGGGAGGGCAAACTATAGGTTTTGGCTAAAGTACTTTTTGTGGGTGTGCTCAGAAAATGACTGTTTCTGTATAGCATACCAAGTTTTTGGTGGGTTTTCTTGATATTGCGTTAGATGTGGAGGATAAATTTAAGATCAATCATCTATTATGACTGCTAATAGTTTGGTATGGTGGACTAAATTTCAGTGCCATTTGCCGAAAAGATTTTGAAAGATGCTTTGTTAGGGGTGTGAGTTTTTGGGGTAAAGAGGAGTAGTTTGGTTTGGGGGGTTGAATCGCAGTTGTGCCATTGTAAGTCATGTTTCAATGGAGATGGCAGCTTGTTGAGTGATTTCTTGAAGGTGAATTAGAGAGATTGAAGAGCAGATGTTGGTAGAGTCATCTGCATAGTGAATCAAAGTGTCTTCAAAAAAAGTTGAATGCAGGTTATTGATAAAAATATTGACCAGTAGAGGATCAAGAATGGATTCTTGTGGGATTCCTGTGGAATTGGGGAAATATGTGGAGATGGATCCCTGCCATTTTACAGCTTGTTGCCTGTAGACGAGGTAACTAGAGAAGAATGGAATAGATGGGGATGTTAGACCCAAGGTGGAGAGTTGATTGTGGAGTTTACTGTGAGAGACCATGTCAAAGGATTTTGATAGATCTAGAAATACTGCAGATACAAGTTTATTAGAGTTGCTAGTCTTATTCACATGATAGTAGTGCAGTATAGGTGCTGTAGTCTGGCCAAAATCCATGTTGTGCATTGATGATTAGCTTATTTTTTTAAGAGATAGTGGAGAAATTGTCGATTGATACATCTTTCAAGGATTTTAGAAAGTGGAGACAGGATGGATATGGGACAGAAATTTGAAATGTCAGTGGAATTGCTTACTTTATGCAATGGGGTAATGTGTGCCATTTTGTACAAGTTAGGGACACAGGATTCTGTTATTGATCTTTTAATAAGAATGCTGATTGGGTATGCTAGTGCATCTGTAGCTAAATTTAGGTATTGTGGGGGGAAGGTTGTTGGCTGAGGAGGAACAAGATTTTAGTTTATGTAAAAGATTTTTTATAAGAGTTATATAAACTGGTTGAAAGGCAAAGTAGGTGGAGATATCTGCATGTGTATTGAAGAGGTTGCAGATAGGTGAGTTTTGTGAAGGAAATGTGCTAGTGTCTAAGGTAGGTTGGCTGCCTGGAAGGGGGTGTGTGTTAGATTAGTTTGAGGTTAAGCTAGCTATGCATTCTATGAAGTATGTATTGAAATAGGAAATGTCTGGGTATTGGGCTAGGATTCTCTTTTATACCTGGACTGATGACAGATGATAAGGCGGACCAGATTTTTTATGGTTGTTTTTATGGCTATCTTGTAGCTGAGTATAAAACAACTTTTTGTCTCTATTAACTTGTTTCTTGACCTGGTTTCAAAGTTGTCCAAATAGTTGCCAATTTTTGTCATTTTTAATCTTTTGCCAGTTAATCCATATTTTGTCTATGTCTTTCATAAGGAGTTTGCATTGGTTGGTGAGCCACGGGGTATGGCTGTTTTTAATTCTTTTTGTACACTCTGGAGCTAATGTGTTAAGAATATTTAGAAATGCTGCATTGAAATATTCATCTGCATCATTTAAGTGGTGACTTTTTAGGACAGACTAGTTAACTGCCTTGAGAGATTCAAAGAAAGACTCTTTGAAAACTTTGGAGAGATTACGGGTAGTTCTGAACTTATGTTCCTTTGTTAACTGTGTAATACTCCTGTGGGTATAATCTGGCATGTGATCACTTAGTTTGTCAGGGAGAGTACCTGAGGAGGTAAAATTAGATGGCTTGGTAACCAGAATCCAGTCCAGGAGGGTTAGTTGGGAGTTATGTTTGCCATATCTTCTCAGTGTATTAATAAGTTGAGTGAATCCAAAAGGTTTGTGCTATTGATCACAGCATTTGCAGATAAAGACTGCCATTCAATGTTTACATCACAGGAGGATAATTTCATTTGTGATTGTATCTGTTATCCAGGATAGTATGTTTACAAATATCGAAATGTTCTGACATGGGGGATATATAGCACAACAATGCATATGCTCTTGGCTCTATTAAGTTTAGGGAATAAAATTAGAATTTCAGCTTTTCTAAAAGTTAGGATTGTGCCTCTATAGGGAGTTACTGTGAGTATATTTGGAAAGATAATAGCTATTCCACATGTATTTTCATGTTTTCTATCGAGCCTAATAGTATTATAACCAGGAGTGGTATTTCAGCATCTTCAATTTCAGGCTTTAGCCATGTCTCAGTTGTAGCTAGGATGTCTGGGTTGTGCTGGGTCATCCAGGTATGAAAATCTGTGATTTTTTTGCATATGCTTCTAATGTTTAGCATGAGTATTTTAAACTTTTAGGGTAAATTTTATGGTTTGGGGTGTGACGAGACCTGGGTTGGGTGGATGTCACCACATTGATGTATGATGATGAAAGTTAGAAGCATTACCTTAACCTTGGGCCTGACATTCTTTTTAGTATTTTGGGGTTACAACAGTGGAATGGAGTTATGGGAAATAAGCTTGAAGAGATTTCTGAGTAGCTAGTGGGAAGATGGTTGATAGGTGAGGATGAAGTGATGGTTGAGGTGTGCTTAGTTAATACTGCTACTGGTTGTGATGTTAGAAATGAGAGGAGGAGGATGAATAAGGTGATACAGGAAGGAAACAGCATGGTTAGTTTTGTAAAAATCTTGCAGTGTGGTTAGGTGAGGTAATGAGGAGTGATAGAGTGGAGAATAGGTAGGTTTTGATCGGGAGGAGCAGAGTGAGATTTGATTAGGAATTTAGAACAGAATTGGGTGCAGATGGTATAACGGGAAAGCTTGTGATTGGATAATAAGTTAGGCACAGGATAGGAGGGTGAGTAGAGGAGGTGGAGTAAGTGAGGTATAAGTGTAGATGTATTGGGGACGGGTGCGAATTGGGGTATGGCAGAGGAGCGGAGGGAAGCCCAAGCATAGTGAGGGCTGATCAGAGCTGGCTGGTGCACAGTAGAGTAAGTACCAGGAAAACTATCTGTAAAACTGCAACAAAAACAGAAGGTAAGACAAATTCTGCTAATTTTAAGGACAGTAACACAAGCTGATAAAATGCTGTTAACATAACACCTAAGTTAAATGCAAAAGGCTGTATTGCAGCGACTTTGGCTTGAAATAATGTTATAGTAGCTGGAGAAAAAAATGAAATAAGAGCAGGACCAACAGGCACTTCAGTGGAATGCAGTTACTCTCCCCCACAGATGGTTTACCACCAAAAACAAACAGTCAGTGGGGTAAAATGTTTATGGATACAAAGACAAGGTCTTTGAACTCTAAATACTTCACATGAATCACAAAATTTAATTTTATGGGTTTTTATTGTCTTTCCAGGCATGTTTTACACTGCTAGAGTAAAATATGCTAAAGTGTTAATTTAGCTTCACCTTCAGTAAAAGTAAAAGGCCTGTGATTTTGGGTGGGGGTGTCCTTCCAGCAGATTCAACACTACAGTACAGAACACACTAATGCATAAGTGAGGGAAAACAATTAAGTTTTTAGTTTGAGTCTTGGAAATTGCCTTACATAGATTTTAACTCAAGCTATTGTTACTTTTGAACTTTTGCAACTGCAGATGAAATTCAGCTGTGCAAGTTCCTTTGGTAGTGAGATATGATAACTTTTTCAGCAGCAATTGTCAAACTTACTGTGTTTGGTACACTTACTGTAGCATGAAGCAGTTGGATGGAGAGGAAAACACTTTGGTCATGGGGGTACAGAAATCACACATGGTCATGCACATGCTCTTCAACTGGGTAAGTCAATTTTCCTTTGTAATCTCATACCCCAATCCTTTTATAACCTCTATCCACTTTTACACAACAAATTTTTTCTACCACTCTGTTTCCACTTTACATTTTTCTATTTCCAACCTCTTACTTTATCCATCTACTTCAAATATTCTTTACTACCTTCTTATAACCAAGCTCTAGGTCAGTATGTACCCATGCATTCTTAACCACACTGTTCTTGACTCATCCGCTATACCATGCCTTTCTCCCTTTTCTAGCTTTAAATGTTAACAGCCAAACGACTACTGTTTCATATTCCTTATCTCAATTTTATTTATTCCTAACATCTATACTGTAACTGTCCTTACCCATGTCTTATAAGTCATATCTAATGCCTGTTTGACACATATATTGTCCATGAACTGTTTGCATACTAAATGCTTTATACTTGGAATTTAACATCATGTTTAATTCCATCAGATGTACTTCTAAACATCAAAGTACATAAATCTCAAACAGTTAATGATTGATCCCAAAAGATCGAAAGCCAAAACAGTGAAAAAAAAACACTTAAGTTGTTGCAGGGTTGCAAGCCCTCATGCACCATCCATGTGGGGGGTTGCACCCCCACACCCCCTGCTAATTATATATACTGACTCTGAGCTCGCTCTACAGTGGGGAAAGACCAAATTCCCGATCCCCACTGTGCACAATCTTGCATGAACTTAACACTTCTGCCATCGTTAAACACATTCTAGATTACAATAAAATAGTGGAAACACAAACCAACTGTTGAAATAACACAAAAAACAAGGCAGCAGCTCGTGGAACAACTAGTAGGACATGATGCAGTTAATAGTACTAGCAGTGAAATCTTCCACCAAAAAAGAACTAATACTAAAAGAAATGTCAAAAAATCTCATTTTGATCCACAAAGTCAACAGAGTTTAACGCTTTCATTCCTCCTGGAACTTCATCAGAACTCAGTTTAAAAAACAACATATTCATATTAATACCATCTTAAAACCAATTAAAACAATCACATGTCCAATTCCTACCAATTGAATCAGTTAAACTTCATTTAAAATTAAATTGCTTTAATTTTAAAATGTGAAGTAAAGTGTCATTCAGACCTGTAAAATATGTTGCATTTAAAACAATTTGCCACTTCAGTTCAGACATATCCAAATGCTCATCAACCACCCTCCCTTGTAGGTCCTTAACAACTTTCTCCACTACCATAGACTTAAAAAAGTGGGTGGGATTTTTGCTAATATGTCTGTATAATGCATTGCTCAACTTACAATTCCTGATATCAGCACTATGCTCGTACATACGATCACGCAACCTTCTCATAGTTTTACCTATGTACAAACTTGTACATAGGTTGTACAACTCCAAATAAACTACATTTTTGGTGTCACAATAAAACCTCCTCTTTACAAAATAAGTGACATTCCTCACAGTAAAATGGTCACTAGTCATAATACCTGAACATTGTGAACACGCTCCACATGTTCTAGTTCCATTAGTTTGCATGTTGTTGGAACTATTAAAGTACCTAACTTCCAATTTCTGTTTTAAAAACACCCTCTTTCTGTATACAAATGTTGGTTTACTACCCATTATTTCTGTTATTTTGCTATATACATCCATATCACTAGCAAAAATATAACATTTTTTCTATTATGTTTTTAATAGCCCTTCTGTCCAAACTATAAGTAGAGCTAAAACTCTTACTGTTAACCCTCTGTTTTCTGTTATTAACTACCATAGTTGAACCATCAGTTCCCAATAATGGTAAAAATACACTGATTTGTCTTTTTCTAACCACTTCACCCTTTAGTTCTTCCAAGAAAACCAATGGGTATCCTCTTTTCATAAACATGGACAAAACTCTATCACATTCAATCATAAAATTGTCCATGTTCGATACCATACGTGCCACCCTCACCAGCTGGCCCTTAACAACAGCCTTATTTTGGTGCATAGGATGCCAGCTGGTGAAGTGCAAATAGGTATTGGAAAACGTGGGTTTTCTATAGATGTCAGGCACAAACATCCCCTCGATTCTGTCCTTAGATAGTGCAATGTCTAAGTCGTGAATCTGTTCACTACTAAAATGTGATGAGAAAGACAAAAACTCCACAGTATTGTCCAAATAAACAAGAAACTGCTCTTGTCTTTCAGTAGTGTCATTCCATAAAAGAAAAATATCATCCAAAAACCTAATATAAACACCCCAACATTGGACAAAAGGGCTATTCAGGATGAATCTTTCTCCCCACTCAGCCATAACATATTTGGCAAACATGGGGGCACAAGCTGCCCCCATTGCCACACCTGTAACCTGCCTATACAGTTGACCTTTAAAATGTATATAATTGTGTTTAAGAACCAATTCCATCAAATTGACCATTGCAGCTGTTCTCCAACCTGTCATTTTAAATACTTTGTTCAGTTGTTGTTCAAAGTAGTACAAACCATCCCTGTGGGGAATCACAGAAAATATGTCTTTAACATCAATAGTAACAAATATGCCATCGGGATTAAAGGTTGTCTCACTTATATTTGTCAAAAAATCCCATGAATCTCTGCATATCTGTTTTGTATGACCTACGCCCTTTTTCAAATTTAAGTCCAAAAATCTTGCTATTGAACTTGTCTTTGACCTCCCTCCGTCAACAATGGGTCTAAATGGAGGGTTGTTAATATCTGAATGTATTTTCGGTATTCCAAATATTTGTGCTATCTTTGGTTTTTCATTCAACATATACCTATACTCATTGATTGAAATTTGCCCTTCAGTTACCATATCTAAAAGAACCCTATGTATTCTAGCATAGGCAATGTTAATTTCACATATGGACACTTCTTCATAGGTTTCTGTAACTAACAATTGGTTCATTGTATTCAAATAGTAAATTTTATCCATTATAATCAAGCCTCCCCCTGATGTTATAATCTTCACATACATTTCTCAATAAATCTTTCTCTTCTATATTTAAGTTAGCAAAATCACATTCACTTTTCTTGCTGAGTGTGTTACGTATGTCTACCTCACGCACCCTTTCAAACTGTTGAATGAGACTGTGCATTGGAGGGTTAAAAATAATAGGCTTGTGTAATGTGTTCTCACACCTAACATGAAAACTCATAATTAGGCTTAAATTCAATTTACGGCAATACCGCTTCAAATCAATCAAACTTTCAACAATACTTGCTCTTTTTGAAGGTACAAAAGTTAAACCTTTCGAGAGCAAGTTAGCGTGTTTAACAGTCAAACTTTTTTGAGAGTAGTTGAACAAATTAAAGTCACCTTCATTATTAGTCACAGTGATATAAGGAGACACACAACAACCAAAGTCACTGGAGGCATTTACTAAATCATTTACCTCCGATACCACTGTTTGTAGTTCTTCGGTTTGGCTCCCTCTTTCCTGTATTGGTCTTCCTCACTGTTTGCATATCATTCTTTCTCCTTGTTCATTATTCTCTCCGATCTGTGGAATCTTCCATTTTCTAAAGGGACCTCAGAGCTGTTGAAGTTGTTATGCTGAGCCGCACTGTTGTTTCCTGTAATTTGGGGCGGTGCTTGTCTACCAGTGTTATCAAAGTTCCTGTTAGTGTTCCCATGGAAATATGGCAGCCGAGGATATGCTTTATAGTTTGAATAATGATCCAAGTCCCTGTTTAGTTTTTTTTAATTTTATTTTGAAAAATGTTGTTGCATTGCTTATCAATTTTGGGGAATAAATTGTTATAATTAGTCTCATAGTTGCAAAACATAAGGTCTGCTCGTATTTTTTTGTCCAAATCATAAATTGATTTAGATAGTGTCTCTAATTCAAGACCGTTGTACTTAACCATTATTCTGAGAATGTCACAACCAGTTCTATCAAACAGTTCATAAAGTTCAGCCAACATATCGTTTTTTTATCTACCCCATTTGGAAACCGCCATATTCTTAGGCCCTTTGGAATGCATTTCAACCAAATGCATTCTGCCAGATATGCATTCTCAACTTGCAGTGTTTTAAACTGGAACATTTGTTTATCCAAAGACCGCAACATGTCAGCCAAACATTTCAGTTGTTGCCGGGAGTTACCAGCAGTACTATCGGTATTCACCTCTGCTTGCCCGTTAAAAGACTATTTATTTAATTTCATTTAATAATGGCAAACTGATGGAGTTAACCCCGCTCTCGTTGTCTCTTATTCTCCAATACCAATTTGCACTTCACTAGCTGGCATCCTATGCACCAAAAGAAGGCTGTTGTTAAGGGCCAGCTGGTGAGGGTGGCATGTATGATATCGAACATGGACAATTTTATGATTGAATGTGATAGAGTTTTGTCCATGTTTATGAAAAGAGGATACCCATTGGTTTTCTTGGAAGAACTAAAGGGCAAAGTGGTTAGAAAAAGACAAAATGGTGTATTTTTACCATTATTGGAACTGATGGTTCAACTATGGTAGTTAATAACAGAGAACAGAGGGTTAACAATAAGAGTTTTTTCTCTACTTATAGTTTGGACAGCAGGGCTATTAAAAACATAATAGAAAAAATTTGGTTTATTTTTTCTAGTGATGGGATGTATATAGCAAAATAACAGAAATAATGGGTAGTAAACCAACATTTGTATATAGAAAGGGGGTGTCTTCAAAACAGAAATTGGAAGTTAGGTACTTTAATAGTTCCAACAATATGCAAACTAATGGAACTAGAAAATGTGGAGCGTGTTCACAATGTTCAGGTATTATGACTAGTGACCATTTTACTGTGAGAAATGTCACTTATTTTGTAAAGGGGTGGTTTAATTTAACACCAAAAATGCAGTTTATTTGGCATTGTGCAACCTATGTACAAGTTTTTACATAGGTAAAACTATGAGAAGGTTGCATGATCATATGTACGAGCATAGTGCTGATATCAGGAATTGTAAGTTGAGCAATGCATTATACAGACATATTAGCAAAAATCCCACCCACTCTTTTAAGTTTATGGTAGTGGAGAAAGTTGTTAAGGACCTACAAGGGAGGGTTGTTGATGAGCATTTGGATATGTCTGAACTGAAGTGGCAAATTGTTTTAAATGCAACATATTTTACAGGTCTGAATGACACTTTATCTTCACTTCCCATTTTAAAATTAAAGCAATTTAATTTTAAATGAAGTTTAACTGATTCCATTGGTAGGCATTGGACATGTGATTGTGTTAATTGGTTTTAAGATGGTATTAATATGAATGTGTTGTTTTTTAAACTGAGTTCTGCTGAAGTTCCAGTAGGAATGAAAGCACTAAACTCTGTTGACTTTGTGGATTAAAATGAGGTGTTTTGACATTTCTTGGACTATTAGTTCTTTTTTGGTGGAAGATTTCACTGCTGGTACTATTAACTGCACCATGTCCTACTAGTTGTTCCACGAGCTGCTGCCTTGTTTTTTGTGTTATTTCGACATTCTAAATTACAAATGTTTATATGGAGTGTTTCCAATGCCACCACAGAAGAAATACCTATTTTATATTTGTATAGTGTCATAGAACAATTACCTGTTTGTATACAAATATCTTAAGAATTATATATGTAATGTATTTTTGTAAAAAAAGTGTTTTGTCATGAGTATCTTAAATGTATCCACAGGAGCTTTTCTCCCTGGGCCTCTGCTGAAAATGGGTCAATCAGACTTTCCCATTTAGCAAAGACAAATGACTAATAAATAATATAAATGAATACAATTATTGCTGACAGTTTTCTGTGAAATTATTTGTTTACAGTTATTTTTGTATTTTTTCATTCAAGGCTGTAGATATTGTGTAGGCTTGTCATATTAATTTCTGGAGCTTATCACACAGTATCCATTGAAAATGAACAATGGCCATTTATAACTTCCTACTTAATAAATGATAATAAATAAAAGCAATACGCAACATTGCAGATGGAAGGTGTGTCACCAAACCAGCCAAAATTACTATGAAATTTAACACAGCTGCTTCTTACTCAGTAATTAACCTCTAGGAAATGTAACAGTCCTAGCTTAAGTGATCATGGGATTGTTTCTGGGAACAGCAGAAAAAAATGTAAATGTTCTGGACTGAATACATGTTCATATGTGACACTGCAGTGCAATATGACTATCATTACTCTAGAGATAAGTTGATTTTTAGATAAAACCTTAATAACTGTGTCTTTTTTCAGCAGAGGAAATAGCTGAGTTTAGTAGCACATCTTGTAAATCTGACAAACGTTAATACAATTGAAAATGGCAATGCATTCTTGTGACGGCCTCTCTTTACCCCAGGACAGTAATCAAGAAGCCTCAATCCCCACCACTGACACCGGTGAGAGATGATCACTAAAACCAGAATGGATTTGCACAGTATTTTAAGATGCAGCTCTCTGCATCAAGCACAGTTTCCCCCTAGAGCATACAGGGAACATGCTCCAGACCTGGGACTGGACTATCTGTCTCTCCAGATCCCAAACAAGACTCACTTTGGAGCACTGTGTCCCAGTTCCAAGAAGCTGATACACCCACACCTGGGTATTTGATTTTCACACACATACATAGGCTAGTACAGATTTACTAACTGCACCGCTTCTGCCCAGACTATAAAGTAACTTTGCTGCTACCAGTCAATCACTAGCTCAGGCTCTTATAGTGTTTCCAATTATACAGAGTAAAACTATGCTAACAAAAAGGGTAGAGTGTAACCGAAGCAGCCTGGCTTTTCAGAGTGGCCAAGGCATAACAAAAATAAGCACAAGTACTCTCAAGATCTTAAAAGTATTTTCTAAAAGACCAGCCACAATGAAAGTTATAAAAATATTTAATAATAAATAATAAAGTAGAAAGAAATGAGAATATTAAATATCTAAGTACAATAAACACCAGAGTTTCAATCACAGGAGAAATAAAAATAACACAGTTGGACAGATTCAAACAGATGCAGAAAAAAACAATACTCAACAAATCTCACTGTATTTCCTGACTGTCTAAAAAATAACTATTCCCTAACTGGCTTAATTAATAAAGCAAGGGAAGATCAGATGCTGAGATACTTACTTCCACAATGCAAAGTGATGAGCTTCTAACAGACTGAAGTGAACATCTGAACCAGCTCAACTGACTGTTATAACTGTCATAGATCTTTATATCATGTTCCAAAGAAAACAAAACAAGCTGCTGTAAGAGTCCCATCTTCTCAGTGCTGGTTGTAGAATAACATGACATTTGATCACCTGACTCTGGTACAATACACAATCAGAGCTTTGCTAAGATCTGTTGCAGCATTTGAAAATTACAGAACAACTTCAAAAATCTCCACTCCTCCCTTCCAGAATCCCCTGTCCAAACATAATCAGTTATAATAACACTGTTGATACATTTTACACATAATCATTTGTACAAGTCAGTGTGATAGTCAAATGACACAAAATTATTTACAAAACTCCAGCTAACTATGCTGACATATGTTACATATGCACTGCCCTGTTCTCCCTGGCACAGATGGCAGCACCTTACATCATCACAATTTTGATAATATGTAATGCATCTTTGCTGATGATTTTCTAGTAAGGACTAAAATTTGACAGAGCATCATATATTCATAAATCAAAGCAGACCTAAGTCCATGATCAGAAAAGCAAAATCACTCTGGCAGTTAGTGCAGAGGATTAAGATACTGAATATTAATGAGCTGCACCGCAACTAAAGGGGCATGCTTTGATTTGTTCTACCTCCAACTCCCTACTGTATGGCTGAGCAAGTCACTTAACCAGATAGTACTCCTCAAAAGGACATTGATATTCAGTGGGCTTACCCTGTTAACAAATGTATAAATAAATACATATAATATGCCACACATTAAAAATATCCAAAACAAATAAATACTGGAGCAATAAGGATTTTTAAAAACATTTCTAGTTGAAAAAAACTTGCACTAGTAACAAAATATCAATTTAAACTAATATACAAATCAAAGAGTCTGTTATCTGGTATCATAATATCAACAAAATGATAGATGTTGTAAAGTTGTAAAGTTCCATTTCAGACTTTTAGAGGCTGAAAACCTCCTCCCCCAAACCACACACACACACACACACACACACACACACACACACACACACACACGGTTCCCATTCAGAAGCCTGAAACATCATAAGCCTGAAAATCAAAATCCTGAAACCAAAAGCCTGAAAATTCAGAATCCTGAAAACTCAAAATCCTGAAAGCCCAAAATCCTGAAAGACCAAAATCCTGAAACTCAAAATCCTGAAAACACAAATAATGCTAATATGTCACTATAAAGACACTAATATCTACCAACAGACCCTGACCCTAACCCTAACCCTAAGGTCCGTCACTATCGCACACTCACCTGACCCGCGCCCTAAACCTAACTCACTTAAACCACCCCTAACCCCAATATTTGTCACTATTGCATACATGCCTAACCTGCGCCCTAACCCTAACTCACTTAAACCGCCCCTAACCCTAAAATAAAACCAACTGCACACTTACCTGACCCCAACGCATGACCTAACACCACAGGGCTCACAATAGCAAAGCCACAATGACATCAGTATGTCTATTTTGTGTTTTCAGGATTTTGAGTTTCAGGATTTTGGTCTTTCAGGATTTTGGGCTTTCAGGATTTTGAGTTTTCAGGATTCTGAATTTTCAGGCTTTTGGTTTCAGGATTTTGATTTTCAGGCTTATGATGTTTCAGGCTTCTGAATGGGAACCACACACACACACACACACACACACACACACATATGCATGAACACGCACACATGCATACACACGCACATACACGCACACACACACACACACACACACACACACACACACACACATACATACACCCACACACACACACACACACACACACACACACACACACACACACACACACACACACACACACACACACACACACACACACACACACACACACACTGAGTTACAAATGGCAGGAAAAATCTTACAGGAATTTCAGTGCCTTCATAACGATTGCAAAAAAAAATAAGAGTTTCACCCCAACCTTTGACTGATTCTAAAGGCTTAAAGAATATCATTGCAGTTATTGGAATTGTATATGTACTTCCTTTGATTTTACAGTCTGTAGAATATTTCATTTAAAATATATATAAATGACTTTAGCTCCATTTCATGTTTACCGTCACCATTGTTTTTCAAATTTTATCTCCATTGCTGTTTATCTCTGTCTGTCCACTTCTTTCTAAAAAGAGAAAAAGCTCTTCACAGAGGCATGGAAGGATGGATTTACATCTCCAATGAAGACACTGTTTTTAAAGCAGCCAGATCTGCTACATCCCCCTAACATTTTTGCCTACGTTCCCTGTGGGCAGACTGTGTCTACAGAATAATGCCGTAATGGGTTTAATTGCTGAATGGGGTTGAGTTTAGATCAGTCTGAGAGTTCCCTCAGAGATAAAAGTTTGCAGATACATAGAGGGAGAATGGCTCTTTAAAAACAGATGAAACTTTTTTTCATGTGATTAGTTTCCACTCAAGTCCAACCTCCATTCCAAGTGCATAACAACAGTTTCCAGGAATAAGATAAAACTCTTTCTCAAAGCCATTGTAAAATGGTATCCATTAAGTCAAAAGCTTTCACAACTCTTTAAAAGTTCCTGTAGAGAACAGTTACACTGTCATCACAATGTTAATGAGATTATGACTGAGAAAGTTTTTCAACTGTTGACTATTTCTAGTTTGGATGTGCTATGAATCTTGCACTAATGTGATTATAAAATATACCCCTTACTTGTCAATTTTCTGCAAAATTTACGAAGTGTTGATAGAGTACTTGCAGTTTATGGTGCATGTGTAGAGGTACCTTTCTGATATGAAAACCTTATTTACTCTAGGTTCATTGTCCTGGCTATTTTTTTCCTCATTCTTTCTTTATGCAACTTGATCTATCACAAACACATTTTCATTTAACATTGTACAGCTGCAGTTTTTCTACGCACCACCACCCCTCACCTCACACCTACATAGACATAAAGTAGTGGAAGCAGTCTAGGAAGGAAATGCTCACTCTTCTTAACTGCTATAATTTATGCATAGTGCTACAATTTTGGAACTTAGATTTAAACTTGCTTCTCTTCAGTTTACTGATGTTGTTCATAAAGTCAGACATGCTTGTGGGTGCATACCTTATTAATGAGATTATTCCTGTATTGGAGGGTTTTATTCCCTCAGCCTCTGTTTGTCTAATGTCTGACTTTGACCAAGTTAAATATTAAAAGAGAATAGCATAATGCATTTGCTAACAGCCTCAGACAACCCACTGGATACAAATGTTCCCATATAATACTGCTTACCACTAACTATATAGGAAGTAGCATACAAAGACATATTTTGAAAAATACTAAATGTGTACCTCATTGCTAGCTCCTGGTTCCTTTTTGTGCTAAGGCACAGTAGGGGCACAGTTGTTAGCTGGTGGGGTAAGTAGGATATGTGAAAAAAAAAAACGCCATACCTATAACATGATACATGTTGACACCTCACCCATAGTCCGCTGTTAAAAAATGAAAGACAGTTTCCCTTCAAAAAAAAAAAAAAACAGTGAATGTCATAATCTTGCAAACCTGAGGCATTGCAGCAATTGCCTCATGTACACTGACAGCCCACTTATTCTTAATAAAACAGGTAAAGCATGTAAGAGGTGTAAATATACTTTAACGCTGCAGGTAAAGCTCTCTCATGCAACCAAAACTAATCCTATAGAGGTTGTCAGTGACACTGGCACCACGCCTACTGTACAGTGTAAAGAACCTACACATAAAACTACTTATACTGAGATACTTACAGGTAACCTTCCTAAAATGCTAAGACCTCCTGCACAATAAATACTCCATTAAAACATCAACCACAGCTACACATAGTAACACTATATCCATCGCCTCTACTGCTAAGCCTATAAGGCAAACCAGTGCACAACCAAATTTTCTGGTCATTGGAGATTATATAGTGAGGCACAATATCCCCCTCACCAGACTGAGTAAGGAGACCATCATGGTTAGATCCATTTCTGGGGCTAGGATCTGTCAAGTCACACAGGCACTCAGGTCATTGAACTACAGGCACCAGCATGACTCTGTCATAGTCCATGTGGGTGTTAATGACCTGAGATGTACCTCCCTTGACTATATGAAGTGAGATGTGATTGAGCTCACTGATTATGTGTCTCAGGCAGGTATGAGGCCAGCTCTGAGCAGCATAATTCAATTCAATCCAACTTTATTGCTATATGTACTAGAGACAGCACCACAAAGTACAATGAAATTCTTATTCTGCAAGTCCTCCAGCAATATATAAGAAACAATGACGATTAACAAAAAGAAGTAATCTAAGAAAAGAAATAGACAATATTATAAATATCAATATCAGTAAATATATATAACTGCAAAAAACTCATTGTGCAAAAGAAAACTTGTTTCCCTCCGAATGTGAACAAACCTACAATATTGGAGGGAGAAGAAGTGAGCTTATTAGAATGTTTCATGACAATAATGAATTAAGAGTCATGAAGCCTGATAAGGGTGGGGGGGTTGTATTATTCAACCAAATGGGCTATATAAATTCACTTCTTGAGATTTTTTTACGACACTGACAAATATCATGAGGTTTCCAAAAATGAAATATTTATAGCGCATAGAAAAATTCAACTACTTTTGGAGGACTCTTTGTTTCAAGAACTTATTTCGGAAGAAGTATTTGAATTTTTAAAGAGTGAACATATACTAATTCCGGTGGCTTTTGGCATACCCAAGGTCCATAAGAATATAGAACATCCTCCTTTCAGAATAATAATATCTGCACAAAATGGCCCTACATACTCTTTAGGGGTATTTATAGACAGGGTAGTGAAAAATGTCATAGCACTGACTGACTATATGCTTAAGGATTCATGGGACCTTTTATCCAAAATAGAACATGGATGGTATAGTGATATTGTTTATTTATTTACATCCATCCTCCATCAGGAAGGTATACAATTATTTGAAGAAGCAATTGGAAGTCTTACCAGGTTAGATGAAACCCTGATTAGATTTATTATTTTGGCCATGGAAGTGATTCTGGCCAACAACTACTTCCCTTTTGAAGGAGCTTATTTTAAACAACTTAGGGGAGTGGCCATGGGTGCAAGTTGTGCAACCATATTTGCTAACCTGGTATTACATGCATGAGAGGCCAAATATATATTTAACAGCAATTTCTCTGACAAATTGGTAAGTTACTTCCGTTTTTTGGATGGCATCCTTATAATTTGGAAAACTAAGGAAGAGAATAACAAATCTTTTCTAGAATATATTAATAATACCCCATCCTTTCTTAAGTTTACAGGTAATTTCAACAATGAGGCCATAAATTATTTGGACATCACCCTTAGTAAGGACAATATTAGGATAAAATTCACTACAACAATATATAGAAAAGAAACCTTTTCTAATAATTATTTAGATTTTCAGAGTTGTCACCCTGGTTACACCAAGAGAAATATATACATGGGGCAAATAGTCAGGGCAGTAAGTATGTACTCTGAGCTGGAAATATTTGAAATGGAAGTAACCAAAATCAGTTCAATGTTTATAGAAAGGGGGTACCCTAAAAAACTAATAGCTGATAGTGGTGAACTAAAACGAGGTTGGGGAACAAAGTTTAAGCCATTATTAGGTAGCAGGGAGATGTCCAATAAAACCAAGGAGGAAGGGCATTCTGCAAAAATGGGGATGGTGATTCCGTATGCATCAGATAGTAAGGTAGTCAAAGAAATAGTGGTTAGGAATTGGAATATTTTTAAGGACAATTTGGAGGTTATGAAATATGTTGGTAGGGAGCCCAAATTTATTTAAAAGATAGGTGGAATTGTAAATCACTGTTTGAAGAAAGCGTAATTAGTGACATTGTACCCAACAAAGGGACCACTAGTTGTGGAGCCTACAATCAATGTCAGTACATATTAAGGCACAGCAACCTAGTTTTAGAAGATATACCCTTTAAAATTAGGTTGCAAAAGGGTAATTGTAGCATGAGATGTGTTGTATACATTGAGATATGTGATGGATATGGGCATTACTATGTCGGTTAGACAGAAAGACTTTTCAAAAAAAGAATATATGAACATGTATATGCTATACAGAGAGCTAACACTAGTAATGCCTTATTTAGACAAAGTATTGAATGCCCAAATTTTTCTCAATTCAAATTTGGTATTTTAGAGGTGGTCCCTAAACACCCTAGAGGTGGTTGGTGGGAAATGAACTTAGAATAAGCTGAATTACAATAGCAAATGAAGTTGAATGCAGTTAAGGCACCCGGCATCAATGATAATATCTCATTACCAGTGCTTAAAAAGAGAGCACTAAAATTATAACACCACCACCTTATGTAAACATATTCAACTTTGTTTTCCTGGTGCATCCCATCTACTATGGCTGTTTTTAGTATATTTTACAAACATAATATATTTTATAACATATTTTATCAACACATTATACTTTTCAACATTGTGTTTATATTTTATATCCCAACAGCATATGCTTTCTATTAGGTTTATAGCAATAATTTATAGTAACACACTTTTTAAGTGATTTTTTAGTGTGTGCATTTAAATTATTGTATAAAGTACTTGTCACTTTAAATGCTGTAATGGTGCAACAACCAGTTAAATGATTCAGTATAAAAGGAAGGTTCTGAAGTGTAATGGCTGTTCTGATGAAGTCTCCTTGCTTGTCGTTGAGGGACGAAAGCGCTTAACAGTCTTTTTATTTTCTGTGATTTAGTCATTAAACTCAGCTGTTCAAATGATCTGGATTTAAAGTTTTGCATTCTGGAAGTATGAATTCGACATGACTCTATGGAACTACATAAGAGGTTTTGCTGTTTTATGATTGTTTCTGTTTACCTCTTTGTTTGCTGACATGATGTACTTCTTAGTTTTATTTAACAGCCTAATAGCTTGAGGTATAAAACTGTCTTTCTACCTTGTCTACTACCTTGTCCAAGGATGAAGCCACATTACCAACAACAAATGATTGATTTTAACAGTTGGATTAGCTTCTGGTGTCAATCTAAGGGGATACAATATTTGATGGCCTGAGAGGACATGGTTGATAGGCAATGCTTCTTTGCCAGGAATGGTCTGCACTTATCCCCTCTAGGCATTTGGATATTGGCAAAGACCTTGTCCTTCCCCATAGTACCTTTTTTAGGCAATGCCAAACTGATGAACTTCCCAACTTAACTGAACCTATGAAGGAATATCTGAAGGTGGCACTGCTCAATGCTAGAAATTTTAACAAGAAACTCCACTCCCTGAAAGCCTTCCTGTCCCTAGAAGGTGTCAACATTAATGTAGTAATGGAGACATGGTTTAATGTCACAGAGAGTACCTCAGTAGTGCAAGGTTATAATGCCTTCTACAGCTTTTGAGCAGTTACTACACAGGAGGAACTAAAGCTGGAGGAGTCTCAGTCTATTTTATAAACAACCTCACATCCAGACTAGTTAAAGTGTATGACCCACTGGAACGCATACATGTGCAGCTCAACTATAAACAGGGTCTCATACCATATCCTTTCAACCTGTAGGTCTCCATCCATGTCCCAGGAAACCCATACTGCCTATCTCAGTGTCCTAGAGTCCCTCACTGTTCAACTCAATGCAGTCTTCATGGGGAACATCAACTACCCATCTATAGATTGGGAATACTACACCACTTTTAATGTGCAAATCCTGTGATCCCTAAACATCATTAATGCCAACATCCTGGAACAGCTGGTCCATTGTCCTTTCACGGGGTACAAACATACTTGACCTTGTACTAATGAACATGGGAGAGTGATGTTCCTCACCCAATGTAATGTCCTCACTCATCAGATCTGACCATAAGGCAGTATTGCTTGAAATAAAATTTTAATCCAGGGACTCAACAAAAACCTTTATGAACTCTTCCAAAGCTAACCAGTCTCTACTAAGTGACACCTTGGCTAAATTCCAGGCACCCATAAACCCAGAAAACCATAGCATGTGCTCAGCTATTTACAAATCCCTGTACAGCCATATTGACAGCTGTATAGAGTAAGCTGTGCCCACTCATATTAAGAATAAGACAAACTCAAAGGACAAATCACCTTGGTGGAATCACAATATCAATTTGTTTTAGAACAAAAGAAAAAATCTTGGCCAAGTGTAGGAGGAACAAAGCCCAACATACAAAGCAAAAACCCAACCAATCTAAACATGTAGCTAAGAGGGCTAGTTAATACTTCAAAGGGTAAATTTGAAGAAAAAATAGCTTTTCAGGCAAAGGACAACCACAAAGCTTTCTACAGCTATGTCCATAACCTGAAGGGAAATAAGCAACAACACGCAGAACTTAAAACAGCATCCCCCACACTGAACCAGAGGCCATTACCAACCTTTTGGCTGACAGGTTCAGCTCAGATCCCCCCCCCCCCGACTCCTACTCAGATAGTCTGAAAGATATACTGCATACCACAATCTCCCCAACAGGACTTCAATGCACTTTCCAAGGCCAGAAACACTGCATTGATGGGCCTTGATAACATCCCGGGGTGCATAATAAATAGCATGAAACATGACCTCTCTGATCCACTTGAATCACTTTTTAAACTGGAGCCTACAGTTAGGCTTTCTGCCCAGGGAATGGAAGATGGCTGCATCTTTCCCCAGCAGAAAGGAGGTCCAACAACCAATCCAGGTAACTACAAATCCATAAGTCTGGCCAGCCTCATTTATTTATTTATTTATTTTACATTTGTTAACCGGGGGTGTCTGACTGAGCCGAAAAGGCCATTTTTCAGCAGAGGCCCGGGGAGAAAAGCTCCACAAAGAAAAATTACAGATACATTTAGTTATTTAGACATGATCAGTATACACACAAATTGCAAGAGACATGTTTTTACAGTGGTATGCGGCACATCAACAGTCACAGTAGAGTGAACAAACAAAAAATATTAATTTAAAAATAAAGGTAATTAATAGATTTGTGGTGTACAGCTGAAATTTGGAACATAGGTGGAATACATACATAGTACACAGGTACAGTACATACATTGTAGATTAGCTAGTGTTTGTATGTAAGATTGAAAACTATTATCAAGATATCTAGATTTAGAATGTATACCTTATCCGCTTTCACTAGCCTGGGGAGCAATCATGGCACTGCCAACTTTGCTTGAGATGTTGCCTGGTGAGGTCTTTAAAGGAGGCTTTGGATGATGTGTTTTGTATGCTAGTAGGGACAGAGTTCCATTTTTTAGCCACTGAACTACTATATAGTGCATCTCCAAAGCTATTGTAGCTGTTGGTGACTTCTAGTAGTAGCTTGCTTGATGATCTAAGAGGCCTTTTGGCTGAGTGATGTTGTACTAGGTTTTTGAGGGCAGGACATTTAATGGGGAGGTAATAGATAGAATAACAAAGGCAGAGCTGATTGTAGGTTAGGAGGTTGGGCAGTTCAAGCCAGTGGAGTTGTCTCAAAGCAGTACAGTGATGAGTTCTACATGAGCAATTTGCAGCAACGCAGGCAATTCTGTTATAGCAGGCTTCCATTTTGCTTAGTTCAGTTTTGTTGAGATTAGTCAGAATGGGAAATGCATAGAGTAGTGTGGATAGAAGCTGGCAGTGAGCAATGGCTGATCTTGTGTTGTTGGTAAGAAATGGTTTGATATGGTAGAGTGATCCCAGTTTGGCATGTACTTTTTTAATAGTTAAGTTGAGGTGACTATCAAATTTTAGGTGGGAGTCTATGGTTATTCCCAGTAGCTTACCCTGTGCCACTGGAGCGATTGGAGTAGCATTTGTGGAGTAGATAGTGAATTGACTGTTATTGGTGTTTTTGTTAGAACTGGTTATAATCATAAGCTGAGTTTTCTTTGGATTGAGGATAAGTTGGGCTTTGGTAAGGTAGTTTTCAACATCAGAGAATGCCAGTTGAGTTGTTTTCAGGAGGGTGGTAATGTTTTATGAAGCACAGATTAAGATAGTGTCATCTGCATACTGAATGATAAATGCATGCTGTGTGGAGATATGGAGGTCATTTGTGAAGACTGTGAATAGCAGTGGTCCTAAGATAGAACCCTGTGGGACTCCTATAGTTATGGGCAGCTGAGGAGAGAGAGAATTTTCCCATTTCACAGCTTGGTACCTGTCAGTTAAGTAGCTTTGGAACCAGGTAAGAGTGGAATTTGATAGGTGATATTGGTTTAGTTTGTTTAGCAGGATTTGGTGTGAGACTGTGTCAAATGCTTTGGACATATCCAAAAAAAGAGTTGACACCTGTAGGCCTTCATTTTTGAGACAGTCAACTGTGTCTGTAAAGCAGAGGAGGGCTGTAGTGGTACTATGGGCAGGTCTGAAACCATGCTGAGTAGGTAACAGGATGTTGCTGTCTAGGAGATAGTTTAGCATCTGGGTATGGATGCATTTTCTAGGACTTTGGCCAGGGGGGAGAGTAAAGCAGCGGGTCTGCAGTTATTAAGTTCAGTGGAGGTCCCACCTTTATGTATGGGTGTAACATAGGATATTTTCCAGAGTTTGGGCACATAGTTTTCAACAATTGATCTGTTTATGAGAGTGGAGACTGGGATAGCAATAGCATCTGCTGTGAGTTTCAAGAAATAGCTGGGGAGTAGGTCGGCTGCTGCTGATGAGGTTTTTAGCTTGGAAAGCATGCTTTTGATTTAAGTGGTGGAAACTGTTTTGAGGGTAAAGCTTGTATTAGTGTTATTTGTGGTGGGGGGGGATAGTGAGGAAGGAACTGTCCTGTGATACTAAGGATAGAATTGAGCTCACAAAGTGGGAGCTGAATTGTGTTTCGATGGGAACTTTAGTGTCAGGGGTGGTTGGTTTGGGGGTAGCCTTTTGGGTGGAGTTTAGTAGCTGGTTTACATTTTTCCAAAATTTTTGGGGGTTTTGTTGGTATTTAGTTTGTAATGTTGTGTAGTAGGATTTTTTGTCCAGCCTAATGCATTTTTTTGCACGGTTGCACAGTTCTTGGTACTTAGTTAGGCTTTGTGTTTTTTTGTTTTTTTGATAGTAAAGCCAGTCAGTGTCTCTGGACTTGAGGATTTGTTTGGTTTCTTTACTGAGCCAGAGGTTTTAACCTTGATTTCGCACAATGGAGCGACAGTGTCTAGGTGTTGTAGAAATATTTTGTTGAAATATGCTACAGCCTGGTCAAGTGGGAGGGATTTTAGGTGGGTCCAGTCACAGTTGCAGAGTAAAGTGTTGAGGACCTCAGGAGAGAATTTGTTGTGTTTCTAGTAGATATATAGTTAGTGGTTTTACATGTGCGTGTTCTACTATGTATAAAGTATATTATGTTGTGGTCACTTAAGGTGTCTGGGAGACTGCCTGTGTGAGGGTACAATGTGGGGTTGTTAGTTAGGACCCAGTCAAGGATGGATTCCCTTTTAGAATTTTTAATCACATCTAGTTGGAATTTGGACTAGCTGCTGGTAGCCATGGAGATTTATTAGATTACTTGGTGGTTCAGATATACAAGTGAACCAATCTAGGTTGAAGTCCCCCAGAATAAGGGTTTCTTGTGAGTATGTGGAAGAACACCAGGATAAGAAGTCTTCAAGGTTAGTAGGTGTATTACCAGGTGGAATATAGATCACAATTGTGGTGATGACCTTTTTAGGGTGAAGTTGAAGTTGTGAGATAAGTATGTTCCAATTATTGGGGGAGGGGTAGGCGTTTGGTAATTGATGGACAGTTAAGTTGGACTTGTACAGTAAGGCAGTTCCAACCCCTTTACGAAGTGGTCTGTCTTGTCTAATGATATTGAAGCCGGTAGGGAGAACTTCTGAGTTAGCTATGTTTTTATTTAGTCAGGTTTCTTTTAAAGCAACTATGTCTGGGGAGTAGTGTGCTATTGTGGCCTGGAGTTCAGGTATTTTATTTTTGATACTTCTAATATTAATATTTAGCATTAAAAGATGGTTGGTTTTGCTGCTGTTGTTGATTTGCCCAGGGATGAAGAAAGTGGGGGTGTTATGTTCAGACATTTGTGTTGGAGGAGTTTGTATTGGACAGGATGGATTTGGGCCTGGGTTGGGGTGGATATCCCCACTTATGGTGAGCCTGTTGTTAAAATGGTGATACAGATGTTGGAGTTTGGTGAGGAGTGTAAGAAAGTATTGTGTTTTTTTTTTGGAGTAGGAATGAGAGCATATGTGTTTAGTTCTGAATTGGTCCGTTATGTAGTTCCTGAACAATTGTGGGCAGATATTATTATAATGTGTGGTGTCTGCATATGAGAGTGCATACTGTAGTGTTGTGCTACTAAGTTTAGGGCTATTGCTAGAGTAATAACTTGTGGTGTTGTAAAGAATTATGAGAAGACAGACTAGACTTAGTTGTGTGATAATCATGGTTATAAAGTTTAAGTTGGTTCTAGGTGGGGTGTTTGAACAGGAATTATAGGGTTGCACTATATGTGGATGGGGAAGTAGTGTGGGTGATGTAAAAATGCCTACTGGGAATGAGAGTGATTGGGAGTATTTTGTGTGGAGCAAGTTGGTGTGGTATAATGTGATATGACTTGAGAAGCTGTGTTTGGTGGAAGTGATGTGAGGGTGAGCTGTGGGTGTGGCTGTGATTACTATAAATGTAGAGGTATTGGGGGCAGGAGGAAATAGGGGGCAGTGCAGGGGATCAGAGAGAGCCCGAGCATTAACGAGGGCAAACATAGCAGGGCAGAGCTCACCAAGACAAGAGAAAAAATATTACTTTACAAATCTGAACATTTTAAACAAATTCCTGAGGTCTAATGGCTTACCAGCAAGCAGAATGTAATTGCTGAAGAGCACTTGTGTCCTGGTGGGAGACTAGACATTTAAAGATGGCTCCATGCTCAGCAGGATTCTAATATAGACTTAGTATTGGGGGAAGGAGATAGCACAAGGGGTGTAAACCAGGTGGAATGCAAAGAAACCAGAGAGGTAATCAGTGGAAATCAGTGAAGGCCTCAGAAGGGGTAAGTAATAATTCAAGCTACCTGTAAAGTGAAGGAGAGTAGAGACAGCAAAGTATATTAAGGTTGGGAGTGTGTCTTCACATTGACTTGCTGATTAGTAACCAGTTTGTGCACGGGTTAGAGTAGGGAGATACATCAGCAATGAAGGGGAATGTATAGAGATGCAAATAAACAGGTGGGCCTCCAAGTGATACAAACTAAGGCAGAAAGCACTGAGAGGGTTGCTTGATGGTTAATTTAGTCACAGGGAGGTATGTAAGGCCATGGAAAGAATCATCATAGACATGATAAATGAGGACACAGGTAACCTGCAAACACTGGCCCCATCACAGTTTGGCTTTGTTAAAAGAAGGTCATGCTTATTAAATCTGGTGAACTTCATTGAGAGAGTCACAAAAAGCAATGGATGAGGGCAAGACTGTGCACACATCTTACCTCGACCTGGCCAAGGCTTTTAATACAATACCTCACTAAATTATTACACACAAGTTCACTAAATTAGGTATAAACCTTTTCATCACCTGCTGCATACCCAATAGGCTCACTGATAGGGCCTAGCAGGTCAAAATAGGTGAGACCACCTCTACCAAGAGGCCAGTTAGTAGTGGAGTCTCCAGGGCCCAGTACTGGGCCTGCTCCTTTTTGGCATCTATTTCTTGGGAATGAAAGTAAACACTGAAGTTTTATGTCTGACTAAGGCTGCAGGTGATTGCAAACTGGGGGTTATCATTGGCTCCACTACAGACACTACCATTCATCAAAAAGGCCTGTCTCTGACTAACTCAATACTAAGAAATTCATAACTGTATCCTTTGGGAAGTCAACCATCCCATCTAATTGCTGTGTTGACAATATGCCCCTCCTAAGAGGTGACTCAGTGGTTAAGGATCTGGGTACACACATAGACAGTAATTAACCTTATCTTTGACTACCAGATGGCCACAGTGGTGAGGGAATCCTTATATGTTGCACAACTTATAAGTAAGGGCATGGCATCTAGGTCTATAGAGATGATTATTCCACTTAACTGCCCTTATCAGACCAATCACAGAGTGCAATGCTCCTTTCAGTATGTACCTGACCAGGCATATGCAGCAACTAGAAAGACATCAGAGTTTTTTTTACAAAAAGAATACAAGGTGTAACAAAACTGCCTTGCACAGACCACCTTAAAGCCATCGACAAACCCCACCCTTATGAATCTCCTGCATATTTGTAAGCCAAACAGTACTAGAAATATGAAATCTATGGACCTGAATTATATATATATATATATATATATATCAAAAACCACCCCTCCTTATGGACAGAGGCAAATTATAAATGCCTGGCCTTCAATGTCATGTTTTGATACAGGAAATCATTGTTCTTTTGGGAAAACTTGGCTAGGCTTAGAAAGGCCCCCAACCTCATTTATTTAGAGCTTCCATGTGCCTGACTTGGACATCTGTGACTACAAGACTTGGATTGCTTCTAAAACCATCTGTACTTACAAAGCTGATATAAGTATTTTTTTTTTGTACTCACTTTGTTTCTGTGCTGCATTTATTGATTTTGTTGAATTTATCACTGTTTTTCAGCCTGCACTTGTTAATGAAACTCCATGTGTTTGTTACTGTACTGCTCTTAGGTTGTTTTAACAGTATTCTGATATTTCCTAACCTCCTCTGATACTGCAAAAGCTGTTCTGAGTTTGCCAAAGTTCTCCTGAGTCTGCCAAAATATTTATAAGTTTTGCATAGTTTTGTGTATTGTGAACATTTCTCAGGGTTAGTAAACTCATTTCCAAAGATTCCCGATATTACAGGAATTCTGACCTCTGTTTTAAAGCATTTATCTAATTGGTCTGAAGGTTTAACTCTATAAACGTCTTTCATCCAACTCTCCAGTTTACAATCCTCTGTAGAAAACACTCTCCATAATCTCCCACTGTTCACAGCTGTTCACAGAGCTGCCAGTTTGTGCAGAGTGTGGTACCACTGCAGGTTATCTAATAGTATACAACTAAGCACTCTCACCTTGACCCTTAAGTGACCCTCCCCTATTCCTTTACATCTAAAATTGTTTTTCCTTGCCTTACACAGACCTGCTGAATCTACATTATTTGGTATCACTGTGCTCTTAAACCAGATATCTTACATTAAGAGGGCCTGCCTGTACCCTTGTGGCAGAAGTGTGTAGCTCAGGACCCACCTGAGTTGGGGATTGCTACAGAAAGGCTCAGTCTGGGGCTTTCCCATAGGTAGCTGTGTTAGAAGGTATTTAAATTCACCTGTATATAAGCCTTGCTTTTGTGAGGGTTTGTACGCAGCTTACCAGAGCTGCTCAACATGTGGCAACTTTAGTCAGAGGTCTGGAGTGCATCTGCACTAAAAGCCAAGGCATCCACTTAAAAAAATGAAAAAAATAAGTATATTTTCAACCAACACTACACTTTGTTATCTGTATTTAATTGAATTACTGTTTCATTGTATCTGTTTGTGACTGCTTTTTACTCAGCACTTTGAAATTATGTTTCCTTGCCTTACATAGTATAGGCTATATTCAAACCTGCTGAATCTAGACTGTTATCACTGTGCTCTTACACCAGCCGTCTTACATTAAGAGGGCCTCCCTGTACACTTGTGGCAGAAGTGTGTAGCTCAGGACCCAGCTAAGTTGGGGATTGCTGAAGAAAGGCTCAGTTTGGGGCTTTTCCTTTGGTAGTTGTGTTAAAAACTGCTTAAATTCACCTGTATATAATCCTCACATTTGCTCATTGCCGCTCACTACACAACAGGGTTTAGCAATGCCCAGTATAGATGCAAATGCCTGGGAACACCATTTTCCCTAGAGACCTTCCAGTAGAACCCCCCCCCCCCAGTTTCCCTGCTGAGTAAAGGCCAACTCAGTTGCGCTCTAAACAGTGTTCTCACACTTATCCACAACCTACTATACACCCACTGCCTTCGCTACTCCAAGTCAAACTAGCCCACTAGTTAAGCCAAAGTCCTAAGTCCAGCTAGCCCACTTCCTTCCCAAATACCACATTCAGATAAATTCTGCCACAATGAATGGGCAGTTTCCCATCATTTCTCCTGCCAGCTTGATTGATATGGCCATCTTTAGACAATGTAGCAATTGCTTCCTATATACCAGTGGTGCACAATGTCCATCCCTGGACCCAAATCTGGCCCCCAACGCAACACCATCTGGCCTCCAGAGACTAACCAAAAGTTAAAAAAAAGTGAAAAAAACGCTATGCCTTACTCCAGTCATGCAAACTTTCCAGCATCTGCATACTTACCTAATTGATTGTGTTGCGCACACCTCTAATTTTAGCTGCAGAAGTAACTATTTTTTGTTGTTTATAACTTGTAGTCTGTAAACAGTAGTAACTTTCTGCAAGAGTTTATAATAATTTATGGCTGCAAGCTAGATTAAAGTTAAATGCAAAGTTGATGTAGAAAACAGGCAATTTCATGACTGCTGTCTTAAGTAAAAACACCAGCCACCTGCACCTATTGTTAACTGGTAATGACTTAATATGTTATGAGGTAGCCTGCAGATGCATTAAGAATTTGTGTAGTGGCCCTCCCCATAAAAAGGTTGTGCACTACTGCTGTATACTGACAACCATTTACTCCTAAAGCAAGCTAACACCCCATGCAAGAGATGCAAATACACTGTGGAATTAAATTTTCCTGACATAAAAACAAACTAGACATCAAACAGACTGTCAGCGCACACACTTCACCTCTCATGCAAACCTCACCTCTCACACAAAATAAGGTCACAACACATAAACCCACATATGTGAAACTACTCACTAAAAGCTTACCAAAAGAACAGAAACCTCCAAAACACACACCACCTACACTCACCATTAAGCAAAAAGAAACTACTACACATATACACACACACACCTGTGTCTCAATAAGCCCCTAAGGTAAAACAGATCAAATGCCTTGGTCATAGACAACTCCATAGTGAGAACACACAAATGTCCTGCTCACCAGAGTGGAAAAGAAGAAGGTCATGGTCAGCCACCTATCAGATGCCAGGATCTGACAAATCATGCATGCGCTCAAGTCACTCAGCAAGTACTGTTATGACTCTGTCATAGTCCATGTTGGAGTGAATGACTTGAGACATACCTCTCTTGACTATATGAAGAGAGACATGGTGGAACTCTCTGATTATGTGCCCCAAACAAGTGTGTCCCTAGCCCTAAGCAGCATCCTTTCCTCACCCAGGATGATGCCACAAAATAAATTAAAAATGATTGACTTCAACAATTGGTTTAGCTTCTGGTGTTAGACCAGGGGGGTCCAGTATTTGAAAGCCTAGGAAGATATGGTTGACAAGGCCACTCTGCTTAGCCAGAGATGGTCTGCAGTCTGCAACTGTCTCCTCTAGGCTTTCGGATACTGACAAAGGCCCTTGTCTCCCCCATAGTGCCATTTTTAGGCAATATCAAAACAACAAATTTTCCAAATGAACAAAATCTAATCAAGACAAACTCAGTGTCATGCTGTTTACTGCTAGCAGTTTAAACACAAAACTGCACTCCCTGGAAGCACTCCTCACCTTGGAGGATGCTGACATATGTGCAGTTACACAGACATGGTTCAAGGCTGCTGAGAACAGCCCAGCCATGCAAGGCTACAATGCCTTCCACAAATTCAGACCTCAAAGTGAATGTGAAGGAACCAAAGACGTGAGTCTCTTGAACTACTCCATGTCCAATTAACTGTTGGGAAAGTACCATACCACATCATTGCTAGCTATACATCTCCCACCATGAACCAGGATAAGCACACCACCTACCTCGATTTAATGGAATCCCTCACCATACAGCCCAACACCTTAGTCATGGAAGATTTCAAGTATCCTTCCATAGACTGGATGACATACGTGAACAAAAACATGCTCACCCAGAGGTTACTGGACTTTGTTAACATAAAAGCTCCAGAATAGGTAGTCTGCACCCCCACTAGGGGCTGTAATGTTCTGGACATAGTACTCACTAACATGGGGTGTCACTGTACTTCCCCATGCGTGATGCCCTCCCTTGTAAGGTCAGACCACAAATCCACGTCTTGTTTGAAGTAACTACTTGAACTGATACGCTCACATGAATAAAAATTATAAAACCCTTTACCAAGGATGGTTTACAAGGATAGTGGACCATACCCCCTCAACCTCTTAGCATGAGGATAATGGACATACTCCCTCAACCTCTTGGCACAAGGATTCTGGGCAAAGCCAAAATTAATGAGGGACAAAGGCCCAAAACCAGGGACAGATTTTAACTAAAAAAGTTAGAAAGTTGCTAGAATAATAGATTTTGCATTAGCATGCATTTTTCTGAAGGATATGAAGTCTGAATCTCAAATGTGTCATTATTTAGTAACATCAGTCTTCCATGATTTGCCAGAAAACCACACATTTTATGAGGAACAGACCAAAATATGAAGCAAAAATCTGAATATTCTGCAAACCTTTGGACAGTTGAGAGGTATGGATAGAATTGTGGAATATTTGTATGATAAACAAAACAACTCACCAGCCATATCCACAGCACAGCATTTTAGTGGTGTGCATAAGAGGCACACCTCAGAGATTAAATACTTAGTACTATTTTCTGCCAACAATGAAAGTGGCCATGATGTTTAGTGTAATATACTGAGACAAAAAGCAGCTTAACATTTTGAAATATAACACAATGTACCATGGTGGTTTTAATTTAGAAACAGAATGGACCGTTTATGACATAAGAAAATTGTGTAATTGCTTTATTTTGTAACTGTTTAATGAATGTAGGGCATGCAGTGCTGTTGCTTAATGGCTTGCTCTAAATGTTCTGTAACTCCTTAGAGGTCAGCATATTAAGATGTCAAAGTTACATTTTAATATAGTAAAATAAATAATAAAATTTTTCAGAACTCCATATTTTTTCATCAATAATTTGCAGATTCTGACATATTTGTTATTTTGCTGCTACAGTAGAGAGTCGATTATCCAAACTAATTGGGACCTAGCGTAATTTGGATAATCAAACTGTTTGGATAATCAAACATATAACTGAACCAGATAAAAAAAACTTCTAAAAATGTTTTTGATTAACATTAAACAAGCAAAATAAAACAAATATACTGTAAGTACAAAATGGTATAGTATATTATTGTAGTACAAGCTCAAAAAACACTCACAAGCAAATATGTGTAACATTTACATATTCAGACTTTATGATTTTTCCTACCTGAAAACATTGGAAGGCTGCATTAGGATAAATGACATTTGGATAATCGACTCTCCACTTATTTACATTTGGATAAACAGTCTACAGCAGTTCCTCATGGTATCTCTCAAAGTCTTTGTGAGAATTGCCTCATCCAAAATATTAAATATCTGTGAAGCTGCTGTTGGGTCAAGTGTTGCATGACCTGAATCATTTCATGCTGGTCTCCTCCTTATCATGCATGGTGCCAACGATGCACGTGAGATCATATACATCCCCAGGGGAACCCACCTGAGGCTGCATCATCTGTTTGTTCAGCAGCTTGTTGGACTTGATGAACATCAGTTCAGGCACCAAATCTTTCCCATAAGACACAGACATCTAGTGCCTGTATTGTGTGGTCCCAGATCATAATACTGATCTATATCTAAATTATGTTAAGGACAACCAAGTAACCCTCAGATCAGGAGCAACCTTCCCAGTGCTGCATCTTTCAAAGAAAACTAAACTTACTGCTCGGGATTTATTGTTAATCCAAACAGCAGCAGTAGCAGCAGCTATGAATAAGGGCTCAGCAGACCGCCAACAAGCTAAAGTCAAAATGTCTTCTTCATGTAGGAACTGCAATAAACTGGAGGTAAGGAAAAGGAAAGATGAATCTTCAAAGCCAGGAAATAGACATCAAAGCAGTTTCTCCTGGGAATAAAGCATGGTTTCACTTTCTTCTTGCCACCAGTATCCTCAGTGCAAAGATAAAGCATAAGGCTTGACTGCTGTGGCAAACTCTTTGTGCTAACTCATCCCCTTTTTGTTGAAGATCAGTTATAGATGTTGTGACAATATGTTCCAATGGAATCTATTGAACTGGAATTACTTCTTTAACTAACACCACATCACAAACCATATGTGGAGCAGTTCCAGTATTCCTTTTTACCATTGCTAGTGTCATGTGACCCATTGACATCACACTTGAAAATTGAGCCGCCAGCTATCCTGATCATGGCCTCAGAGACTGTTATCAGACATACCAAAGCCACTTGAGCATTGCTGCAAGTCCCTGGACCTTGTTGCTAGTTCCCTGTCATAATTCCCTCACAGATCTCATGTCAATGATTTAAAACAATCCCCATTTTATCAATGATTTTCTTATTTTTGTTTCCCCTCTGACCTCTTACTGCATCAGTGTTCCATCAGACAATAAAGTACCACAAGGCAGTTTCCCCTTCAGAGGGATACCCATACCACAAAGGGTAATTTTAGGAGTTAAGGTCACGAGCAGGAAATGATATGGATGAATGAGTCCATGGAGAGTGCTATCAGGCCAAGAAGTACCTGGTACCAGCAGAAAATATGCAATGTAAAGTATATATGTATATATGTATATATATATATATATATATATATATATATATATATATATATATATATATATATATATATATAAACCACAGTACACTTTAGGAGTGGTCAACAAGGTATAATTACTTGCTTTGCAGCACCACTGTCTAAAATAGATCTACACAGGCTTCCATTTTTCTTGTGATTGCTGCAGCAGTAGTTCTCTGCAACTGAATCACTAAGCCCATTTCAGAGAAATTGGAGGGGTTGTAAAGCCACTTCTTTAGCAAAATCCAGTCCACAAGTATGCTAGAGAAAACTGTTTCATGACTTTCATTAGTTGAGTAACAGTACAAAACCATTAAATGTGTGCTAATTGCAGCTAGATTCATGCTACCTGAGCATTCTTTATTACCTCATGCCCAGGAAGAAGGTGATATGGATTCTAAGATATGCAGCTCATTTTTAAAGACTAACCAAAAAAATCAGAATGTTATATAGGTTCATAGATTCATAGGTGTTTACTAGGCTAATGACTACAAGGGGCTTTTTCAGCCTAGCCATGTATCCCAAATCTCTGACAAGTTCTGATACCTTTTTATACAGCTAAGCCATATTTAACGTCATCAGCAGAAATTCACACTAACCCAGTCACTCCTATTATTGGGTTTGCTATAGGCTTGCTATATGCTGCTGCCACACTAACTAATCTAAAAATTCTACTAATAGTTTACACAGGCCACCTTGACTTGACCAAGTCATTTGACACAATCCCACACTTAGGCATTGCTGACAAAATTAAGTGATTAAGTACAAACCCTTATGTTATCAGGTGGATAGCCAGCTGGCACATAGACAGAACCCAGAAAGTTAAAATTGGGGAGTTCACCTTTGCAAAGATGCCATTCACAAGCAGAGTCCCTCATGGATTGGTCCAGGGACCTCTCTTTTTTGACATTTACTTCTGTAAAATCAAGGCCAATATCAATGGCCTCTGGCTGACTAAATTTGCAAATGATTAACTCACCCACAGACACAAATATTTTCCAGAAAGGGCTGATGCAGACAAACAACTTGTGCCAGAGTCATGGACTAAAACTGAATGCCAAGAAATGAATAATAGTATCCTTCGGGAAGTCATCCTCCCCGATAACTATTATATTGACAACACACCCCTAAGAGTTGACCCAGTAGTCAGGGACTTAGGGACACACACATAGACAGTAATCTAGCCTGTGACTATCATGTGTCTACAGTACTGAGGAAATCATTCTATGTTGTGCAACTTATAAACAAAGGTATGGCATCTAGGTCCAAGGAGGTCATTGTTCCAATGTATTTGGCATTCATAAGACCTATTATTGAGTACAGTGCCCCTTTTGGTATGTACTTAACCAGGCATATCTAACAATTGAAATGTCCACAGAGGTTTCTCACTAAAAGAATACAGGGCATGATTAACACATCCTCTACAGACCGTCTCAAGGCCCTATCCCTGTATTCTGTCTCCTGCAGACTGTTGAGGGGAGATCTATGCCTGACATATAAGGCATTGTCAAATCCCTCTCCGATGGACCTCCTGCATATTCACAAAAGAAACAGCACCAGAATTACCCATTCTAAAGACTTAAACCTTGCCTGTGATATAAATAAGACCTGTTGGAGAGACAGGTATGTATCCTAGAGACTACCACTTCTCTGGAACAGGCTCCCCATCTATGTAAACAAAGTTCCTCCTTAACACAATTCAAGTTTATGTTGGACAATTTGATTGGGAACAGGAAATTCATCCATGGTTTGGCACCTATGTCTCTAATGAAGAGAGGCAACATGTAAATGGCTCATCTCCCAGGCCCCTGCTTGTAAATGTTTCACCTCCCAAGCCCCTCCTTACACTTATCAAGGGTACCAGAACATATAAGAGATTTGGGATGCATGGCTAGGCTTAAAAAGGCCCTTGCAGTAATTCTAGTAAACACCTAGGAACCTAGGAATCTATGAATCTATGCCACGACTTCTGTCGGAATGTTATGTATCAGATTTTATCCATATCCTAGTACAGCAGGAAAAACAGTGAAACCTGTAATTTTTCTTCCTAGCAGATCCCTTAGATCTGCTAGTTCTCTCCTCTCCTGCACTTTTACTAGCTTATTAGTCTAGCACTTTACCAGACTTCTTGTAGCAATTATTGTAGCACACAAAAGTGCTACCAGTACTAAATGTTCTATAAGGCAACAACTCTAGTACTTATTATTAATGCCCACCCCTCCAGGAATGTCTAAAGGACAGTTCCCTGTGCTTTCTCCTATCCATCCTGACGCAATGTAGCAACTGCCTTATGTACACTGACAACCCTCTCCTCTTACCTCCCAACATTCAGCCTTGCGAGAAATGTACTTATATATCCAAATTGGAAGCCACACACTCTCCAGCCAAGACCTAAATAGCTGATCAAGAGGAGAAGGTCAACACTTGCACCACGCCGCATGGAACACATAGCCCTTCAGAACACACACCAACACTGTCTTCACATAAAAACAAAACCACACACCCACCTTCGATGAGGCTCTCAATAAAAATCTTCCCAAACAGCAGAGACCTCCAACAGAAATGCACTTGACCACCACAGCACAACACTAATCATGAGACACATAACTCTCCAAAACAGTGTGCCACTCAACCAAAGCCCCTAAGGCAAACAGTATGCCCAACAAACTAGTCATAGGTGACTCGATAGTGAGGCACACTGATGTCCCACTCACTAGGTTGAATAAGGAGAAAGTAACAGTCAGTTGCCTGTCAGGTGCCAGGATCCACCACATAATGCACGCACTCAGGTCCCTCAACAACAGGTACAAATATGACTCAGTCATAGTACATCTTGGTGTGAATGACCTGAGACATACCTCCCTGAACTACATGAAAAGAGACATGGAGGAGCTCTCAGATTTTGTAGCCCAGGTGGGTATGACCCTAGCCCTGAGCAGCATCCTACCATCACCCAGAATGATACCACAGTACAAGCAGAAAATGACTGATTACAACAATTGGCTAAGCTTCTGGTGTCACTCTAAGGGGATCCAGTATCTGTCTGCCTTGATGACATGATTGACAGACCTCGATGCTTTGCCAGAGATGGCCTGCATCTATCACCCCTGGGCTTCCAGATACTGGCCAAAGATCTTGCCACACCTATGGTACCTTTTTTAGGCAGTGTTCCAAAGACCAAATTACCACCATAACAGCTACAAACAAATGCAATCTGAGGGTCATGCTGCTCAATGCTAGAAGTCTAAATCTCCAAATGCACTCACTTGAAGCACTCCTTAAAATGGGGAATATCGACATTTGTGCTGTAACAGAGACCTGGCTCAAGGCAGCAGAAAGCACCCCTACACTACCAGGCTATAACTCTTTCCACACATTTCGGCCCCAGAATTTGGACTGAAGCTCCAAAGGCGGTGGTGTTTCCATATTCATAAAGGATGCACACACCTCCAGACTGGTAGCCCAACATAACGCATCAGAGATACTTCAGGTGCAGCTAACACTGGGTAAGACAGCAATTCAGGTCGTAGCCACTATAGGTCCTCAACCATGTCCCAAGACTCACACTCCATGCTCCTAAGCACCCTGGAGAATATTAGGGTCCAACCTAACACTCTCATACTAGGCGACTTCAACTACCCCTCCATTAACTGGGAAAACTACTCTTGTACCAAACGTTTCCTGGAGTTCATTAATTCCATTGCCCTGGACCAGCTCGTTCTTACCCTCACTAGAGGTAGCAGCATCTTTCACCTGGTCATTACTAACATGGGTGACCATTGCTCTACACTAATAGTCAGCTCCTCCCTGGTTAGATCCAACCACAAACTAATCACCTTGAAAATCCACATCCCCGCAAAGGTAACCACCATGAAAAACTTCTCCAAATTAAACTTTGGGCTCCTAAAAACAGAGGTGGCTAACTTCACGGCACCCATGTAAATGAAGAATAGCTGCATGACTGCCGAATCATACACCAATGCACTGTACGAACACGTACACAAATGCATGGATCTCGCCATACCCAATAGAACCAAGATGCTCTCCTTCAAAAAAAGGAAGCCAATCTGGTGGTCCCCTGCTATAAACAAACTCTACAACAGAAGGAGGAAACTGATGTGGAATAAGGTGAAGTCCCAAGACTGAAAAAACTCCCTTATCAGCCTCAACAAAAAGTTGAGATCCCTCATCAAATCCTGTAAAGCTGGCTATGAAAACAGAATTGCAGCAGACAGTAAAGACAACCACAAGGCCTTCTATAGTTATGTAAAGAATCTCCATGACAATACCCAGATTTGTTCTGAGCTACTGCACAATGGTACCTCCTATACCGAGCCAACAGATATTGCCAATATACTGGCCAACAGATTCAGTGCCAAATTTACACCCCCCTCCAAAGGACCAATCACAATACCAGTATATTGTCAGGCACTCAGTATTACTGCTGCACAGATTAAAACAGCACTGTCCAAGGCCAAGAATACAGATTCTATGGGACCTGACAATATCATGGCTATGTTCTACATGAACTACAGAGTGAATTGGCCCCTCACTTGTGTGCCCTGATCAGTCACAGCCTCACTTCAGGCTTTGCCGCTACCAAATGGCGCACTGTTATAGTCATCCCTCTCCACAAAGGAAAAGCGACTACAGACTATGGGAACTATCGACCCATTAGCCTGATGAGTCTGATATACAAGCTATGGAAGGCATCATCATGAACCTAATAAACAAGGATATAGGGAATCTCCAAACTCTGGATCCCACGCAGTTTGTTTTTGTGAAGGGTAGATCATGGCTGCTCAACTTGGTCAACTTCTTTGAGTCAGTCACCAGAGCTGTGGATGAAGGCAAGGTGATTCATACAGCCTACCTTCATCTTGCCAAGGCCTTTGATACCACTCCCCACTCAGGAATCATAGAAAAACTCACTGTGCTAGGCATCAACCCCTATATCACCAGGTGGGTTGCAAACTGGCTCACAGATAGAACCCATAGTGTGAAAATAGTTGACTCCAAGTCAGACTGCCGACTAGTCACGAGTGGTATACCACAGGGTTTGGTCTTGGGTCCTTTCCTGTTTGGTATCTACTTATCTGAAGTCCAGGTCAACACAAATGGACTCTGGTTGACAATGTTCGCAGACAATTGCAAGTTGGGAGCTATTATTAACTCCCCAAGTAATGTTGACATCCTACAAAATGGCCTCCCTGAGACCAACGACTGGTGTCAGAACTATGGCCTTAAGCTCAATGCCAAAAAAAGTGTCATTATTCCCTTTGGGAAAAACCTGGTTCCCATGAATTACCACATTGATGGTAGTCCACTGAATGCAGAAGGTGTTATAAGAGATCTGGGAACACAGGTTGACAGCAACCTTTCTTTTGATCACATCATTGCCACTGTGGTCAGAGAGTCCTTCTATGTGGCACATCTCATTACTAAGAGTTTTGCATCCAGGAAGAAAGAGGTCATTGTCTCCCTCTACTCTTCCCTCATTAGGCCAATCATTGAGTACAATGCCCCATTTGGCATGTACCTCACTAGACACCTGCAACAACTGGAGAGGCCACAAAAGTACCTCACAAAGAGGATCCTAGGCCTTAAACACTTGCCTGTATGGACAGACTCAAAAAAACTCCAACTATTCTCTGTCTGATATCGCCTACTTAGAGGTGATCTCTGCTTGACTTACAAAGCTATGTCTGACCCAGCTCTGTTAGAAATGCTACATCTAAAGAAATCCCAATACCCCCACACCACATGCTCCAGAGACCTCAACCTCATTACCACAATCAACAGAATGTACTGGAGGGACAGGTTCATAACCCAGAGACTGCCCATGCTATGAAATAGACTTCCCATACATGTCAAGCAGAGCACCTCACTGACCTTCTTCAAGAGAAATCTCAATGAGTGGATGGGAAATAGAAAATTCACTCCGGGGATAACTCCAGTGGCTCTACTCGACAGAGGCACTGGGAACTAAGGTCAGGTGGCACAATGCCAGGGTAATCCTATGGCTATACTTGTAAAGGCCCCAGGGCCATTAGCCTACTACACACCTATGAATCTATGAACCTAAGTGAACAACTATCAGACTCTCAACACAATAACATTTTCTTAAATGAAATTAAATATATTACACATTTGGCAGACATAATTAACTAAGTATCACCAGCTTTGAGTGATTGAAAGATCCATGGCATTAGTTCGCATGCTTTACAAGTAAATGCTAAATAAATGTTTTGTGCAGAGATGTCCACTGAGAGCATGATATCTGTCCAGACAGAAAAGAGATGGGATCCCCTGAATCCTACTGTTCAATCTCAGCCTTACTACAGGATATGTACCCAAAGAGTGGCGTACAGCAACAGTGGTCCCTCTCCACAAAGGTGATGCCTCAACGGACCCTGGAAACTATTGCCCTATAAGCCTGACTAGCTTGGTCTGCAAATCTATGGAAAGGATCATCATGGACCTCATAAATAAAGATATTGGGGACCTACAGACACTGGATCCTACCCAGTTTGGCTTTGTTAAGGGCAGATCCTGCCTCTTAAACCTGGTCGACTTCTTTGAAACAGTCACCAAGGCCATTGACGAAGGGAAGGTGGTCCACACAGCCTACCTGGACCTCGCAAAAGCCTTCGATACAATACCCCACTCGGGCATTATAGATAAGCTCACCAGCTTAAATATAAACCCCTATGTCACTAGATGGGTTGCAAACTGGCTCAAGGACAGAACCCACATGGTTAGAATTGCTGGAGCCATGTCAGACTCCAAACCAGTTACAAGTGGTGTCCCACAAGGCTCAGTCCTGGGACCTCTCTTGTTCAGTATATATTTCTCGGAGGTACAGGCCAACACAGAAGGACTGTGGCTGACCAAGTTCGCAGATGACTGCAAACTGGGCGCCATAATCGACTCTCCAGCCGACACAAGCATCCTCCAAAAGGATCTCATAGAAACAGACAACTGGTGCCAGAGCCATGGCCTCAAGCTAAATGCCAAAAAGTGTATAGTCATCCCCTTTGGCAAAAACAAAGTGCCAAAAATTACCACATAGGTGGTAATCCATTAAGTACAGAAGAAGTAATTAGGGATCTGGGGACCCAAGTTGATAGCAATCTCTCATTTGACAACCACGTGGCCAAAGTGGTTAGAAAAGTATTTTATATAGCCCACTTAATCATGAAGGGATTCACATCTAGATTAGGGGAGGTCATCGTGCCTCTTTACTCATCCCTCATCAGGCCCATAATCGAGTACAATGCCCCTTTTGGGATGTACCTTACCAAGCACCTGCAGCAACTGGAAAGACCCCAAAAGTACCTCACCAAGAGGATCAAAGGGCTCAAACAGATGCCATATGCTGCCCGGTTAAAGAAACTCCAGCTCTACTCAGTGGCATACCACCTGCTCAGAGGCGACCTGTGCCTGACGTATAAAGTCATGTCCAACCCGGAATTAAGGGACATGCTGCACCTCAAAAAATCCAAATCCAATCGAGCTACACGTTTGGGAGACTTGAACCTCAGCACTGAAATAAATAGGACATGCTGGAGGGACAGATTCATAACCCAGAGGCTCCCTGCACTCTGGAATAAAATCCCTGTCCAGGTTAGGCAGAGTCCGTCATTGACTCTCTTCAAGAGGAATCTTGATGAGTGGATGGGAGATCGTAGGTTTACCCCGGGTATCACTTCTGTGTCACTGTTAGACAGAGGCACATTATACTAACCTTGAAAAAGGGCATAGCAAAATTAATTTAAAATGGGTGGCGAAAGCCAAACATACTCTGGCTAGGCTTATAAATGCCCTAGGGCAGATAGCCTAGTATGAACCTATGAACCTATGAACCTAATCCTTCTTGCTGAATTTCTTCAGTCAGTAAATATACCTAGAATCAGAATGGAAACTCTTCGCAAGTGCTATGACCTTGTAGGTGGTTATGTTTAATTCTCTACTTGCATGTTGATGTGTCATGGAATCAGTGTATGAATATTCACAACTTTCAGGGAATAAATTGTTTGATGAGAATATCATAGGGAATATTTTTTCACAAATTTTTATTTTATCAGCTGCAGGGGCCCATATCTGCCTTTGTCCTTACCCACTGGCAGGGGCAAGAACATTATTCTAGTATGTGTTATCAGTATTTATAGCAATCATTTCTGTACAAACTATAGTTGTAAAGCCACAATTAGGACTGTTGTGCAGTTTTTGAATTTGTGCTTCAATATATACATTATAAAAGGTCAACACAGCATTTTAACAGCTGTACTCACCTGCTACATCTGTCTACTTCCACTTAGTTTATTAAACTTAGAAAGAACAATTAACCTGGTAGAATGCCTAATGTGGTGGGAAGAAATATTTCTGCACTTATCTGGCCCTATATCCCCTGATACTACATCACTGAAGATTAGAACATTTTTTCACTTTTGTTTAATATTGTGAAACCATTACTGAAATAACCACTGATTCCAAAATTATGGCTAGGATTGGGGGGGTGCTGCTTGTTCCTAATGTGTGAGGTCACTGTCATCACAAGAAACCAGAGTAAAAAATCTTCTGATCATTTACACTCATCCACCAGTCATCTCTCCATTACGGAAAAAAGGCAGAACCTGCAGACTAGTTTACAAGATGGAAAAATCTATTATGGTGCTTTCTATCCACCTGTATCCAAAGGAGATACTGCCAGCCCAGCTGGCTGCAATTTTGTAAATAATTATATGTAATTTGTGAATACTAATATGATTTATATAGAAATGTAACAAAAGGAGATACTGCCAGCACAGCTATCTGAAATTTTGTAAGTGGTTGTGTGTCATTTGTGAATATTAACGTAATTCATATGCCTGTGTTACAAATGTATTAGAACTGTATGTCATATTGTATAGACGTGTGCTGAAGAGATATTTTTATACACTATTGTAAATGTTTAACAGTGAAGATTGAAAGACAGGAGATTAACTTGCAAAACTTCAGAGAATGATTGAAGTTGTTACTTGATAGCTGGGCCATAACCAAAAGATGCTATCTCTCAGTGTCAGTGCAGTAGCAGACATAATGTCTAGAACTAGACGTTTTTTTTTTGTCTTTAAGTGTGGAGGAATGTAAATTGTTTTATGACTTCCACCATTTGCCAAAAGATCTAAGGTCTATGTGTTTTTGCAGGGAGATGCTAAATGCTACAGCTGAATCAATGGTTGTGAGCCTGGGAACTAAGGTCAGATGACAAGAAGTAATGTCATCCTGCAAGTATCCCAGCAGCAATATTTGAGATATTAATTTAAGAACTCTCTGAGAGAGAGAGAGAGAGAGAGACTGTGTATTTTGTTTTTGTCTGACCTGACAGCATCAGCTGGGAAAACCCACTCACCACATCTGCCTTGCTTGCTCTGTAAGTAAGTTAACTAGGGTGCAGTAATTTCTTTTTGATTCAGTAAGGAATATAGAAAAGCTTAGTTTAGCTGTTTTCTGTATTTATTTGAGACTGTCCTGCAATGCTGTTTTCAATATTTCCTGTGACGTTGAACTCTGAAGTCACTGTGAATACATATTTAGTATTGTCTTGTTCTTTTATTATTTATTATTAAATGCGTTTAAACCTTTCACTTGTGGCTAGTCTGTCTACAGATATTTAAGCTCTTAGCTGATAAGGAGTGGCTGGTGGCAGTCAGGGCTACCGTATAGTCTGGGCAGAAGGGGGCATAGCTAGTAAACTGGTGCCAGCCTCTCCCAGGTGTGTGTGCTTTATATATAAAGCAAATCTCAAAGTGTGTGTGTGTGTGTGTGTGTGTGTGTGTGTGTGTGTGTGTGTGTGTGTGTGTGTGTGTGTGTGTGTGTGTGTGTGAGCTACTTGGGCAGGGACTCGAAGCACTGGTTGACAGAGAGAGTGCTGGTGGTCTTGGCGTGGCCACTCAGCTGGGATCTCAACACTATAGCTGTGCCAGTGCAGAGTCTTATTGTGGATCTGGAGAAAGAGGGAGAAACCAGCCCCAGACTGACTGTAGTCTCTGTGTGCTCTTAAGGGAAATTGCACTTTACTGTGTTTGTACTTCTTACCCTCCCGGTGTGTACATTCCTCACTGTTGCCAGTGGTGAGGATTGAGGCTCCTTGATTACTGAGCCAGTGTTGGGGCGTCACATATTAATTGGTGGGCAGTGGTGGGATATCCACATCACATATTAATTGACTTGCAGCAGTAGGATATCCACATATTAGGATTCAGTGGTGTGGATATTGAACTCATGTAGCCTCTAGACAGTAGTCACGGAAGAAGGCATTTGTACTCGCAATCAGCCACACAGTGAGCATTCTGTTTCATATCACAATTGTTTTATTATTTTCTTTGTTAGCTTAGTTAGTCATGGAGAGTGGGCAAGGATGTCAGCAGAGGAGTATGGCAAGCTGACAAGGAGCCATTTGGCTGATATGTGCCAGGCTAAAGGACTGGTGCATGCCAATCTGACTAAAGCAGAAATGATTGCAGCCTTGGGCACCGCTGCATCACAGACCAGCAATCAGGAGGACAACCAGACTAGACTTGGAGATGTACAACTCTCAGAAAATGGACAGTTCAACCTTTCCACAGAGACTTAAAAATCTGTCTGGAGTTAAAGAGACTTGAACTGGAGGCTAAACATTTGGAACTAGAATCAGCAGAGAGACTGTGGCAGGAGAAACAACTGGAATTAGAAGCAGCAGAGAGACTGAGATATCTGAAAGCTGAAGAGAATGAGAGGCAGAGGCAACATGGAAAGGAGATGCTGACTCTTCGCCAGGTTCATGGAGGTAATGGGGAAGGGAGTAACTGAACCCCAGAAGCAATAAAGGTCAGTCAATTTCTTCCACAATTTACAGAGAGGGATAATTATGATAGTTTCATTCATATGTTTGAAAGGGTATGTAAACAGTATAATGCTGACCAAGGGCTCTGTGTACGGTTCCTGACCCCCTTGCAACATGGTAAAGCTGTAACTGCTATTTCTAAATTGTGTGATACATATTGCTTAAATTATAATATTGTTAAAAATAGTCTTTTAGATTGTTTTAAATTAACACCTGAAGCTTGCAGGAAAAAGTTTCATGAGCACAGATGCAAGGCAGATGAAAGAGTGTGGGAATATATTGCTGAACTAAGCACTTATTTTCATAGGTGGGTGAGTGTCAGGTCACCACTTTTGAAGGTCTGGCAAACCATTTGGTGAGGGAACAAGCCCTTACCACTTTTCCTGAGGACATGGGAATCTGGTTAGCAGATAGGCAATGTAAACTGCAGATGAGTTGAGGAAAAAGGGAGACCTATACCTAGCAAGCAGGGCATCACCGCACAGGAAAGCGATACCCAGTGCTGCTCATGGGTCTAAGGGAACCCATTGTGGGCAGCCTAGACTGCAGACAACAGAATCTACCAGCAGCAGGGGAAACCACTAGTCCAGGTACATGTCCAGGACCAAGGGTTAAATGTTTTAAATGCAACCAGTGGGGCCATGCAGCATATATATGTCCACAGAGGCAAGGTGAGGAACAAAAGGTGGGAGAGCTAGTAAGTGGGAATGACAAAATGCCAACAGTAGGTTGTCTTGAGGCAACAAGGGTACCAAACTACCAGAAGAGGTTATATCCTATCTTAGTAGATGGGAAACAGGCCACTGCTAAGAAAGACACACCCTCATACCTCCCAACTGTCCCAAATTACTCGGTTTTTACCAAGTTTTGGGGTCCAAAAATGGGGTGCCATGATTACCGAGTGGCACCAATTCATTTCTGATTTTTTTTTTTGTTTTTTATTTTTTATTTTTTTATTTTTCGTGCTTTGTCAGCTGACATCATCATATGTGCGATGAAGTCAGCTCTGTCTGGGCTACCAGCCTGTTGGAATTGCGCTCGCACACGGAGGCTCAAATCAAATGCTTTTGCGAGTGGGAATGTCTTGTTTGTATCACTCGCGCCTGGATTTTATTAGCTGCTGCCTGCTTTTTTGCTGAGATAGCCTGCAATGGAATGTGGATATATTATGGCCAAACGTCTCACTTGTCGGATTTTTGAAGGCTCGGCATTCACAGTCAGTGTAGAGACTTTAACTGATATTGATGGTAAGCATGCAATATTAAATCAGATTACTTTTTCAAAGTAATGGTTTAGTTGAAGCTGATAGTAAACGTGCCACACTTCCAATTGCTCCACATTATTTATGAGAGACAGTGCACCACATTTTGGAGATTGAAAGTTGAGAGTTATGACTGCAATAAATAGAACATTGTCCCTTGTGATCAGCTTTATTATTTTTCAATAAAAATTTGTCGATATTATTTATTAATTCAAAAGCTTTGCATATATTTGGTCATCCCAAAACGTATAAGTAAAAGATTCTTGCAAGCTTTTATTTCCTGAAGATTCAGTCATGGGTGAAAAGAGTTCTTGCAACTAACAAATAAGTAGAAATAACTAAATCAGTCAATAGTTGAACTGCATACCCTCTAAATCTATTTGTATTTCTTTTTCACAAAACAAAGCATTCTGGTAAAATGGTGCTGCATGTATGGCAAGAGTCCGGCACATATTTAAAGGAATATAAATAAGCTCTTAGCAGTACCAGAGGAAATATGTCATTGAGAATTGGTGCATTTTCCAGATAACAAATGGAAAAAAGCACTACAGTCACCTCATTTAAACATGAATTTGTTTATTTGCCTACTTATTTATTATTGTAGCAGTTATCAACTACCATTAAACAATGATCCTGAAGCAACTATTCCATTCCTTTGCAGAATACATCAAGTCCAGTGTATAATCATCGGCACAGGGCACAAAGTTTACTGTCAATCTTCAAATGAAGACTGTTGTATTACATCAAACATTTCTAACGAGTAATACACATAGATGGTAGCTGGCCAGTTTGATAGCTAGAGAGAGAAGAGAGAGACTTACTTGTATTTTAAGCGCTTCTTGTTTGCAGTTAGTTGTTAGCACTAACAGGTATTCGGAGCAGCATTGTACATGTATGCTGTTGGTGACCATCTCATTTGGGTTCGAGTTAGGGCCTCCCATTTCTCTGACTTGAGTTTATCAGTGCAGGGCATTGTGACTTTTAACTATTGACTCTCTATTCATAGACTCACTTTGTGATTGCTTTAATTTCTACACCTGATGTAATACCTGAACAAAATGTTGATTTGAGTGTACCTGCTTCAATAGTATATATAGCTGAACACTTAATTGCTTGTGAAAATATGTTGTGCAGTGGCGGCTAGTGACTTCAAATCACAGGGGGGCTGCAGGAGACAGCGGAATGGGTGGGGTCAAGGGGAGGGGGTGTGGTCAACCAGAAAGGGGAGGAGCTATGCACAAAACCACAAAAAACTAACTTTAATTAAATACGCTGCCCTGGGTGGCAAACCATCATTATGAAAGTCCAATCAAGACAAAAATAAGTGTAGAAGAATAAAAATATTTCAATGCATTGGCTGCATGACAGCTTACTTAACATCTAGATGGAAACAAAAGGTTGTGAGGCATGAAAAAATAAATTACTTTTTAAATACATTACTGGAATGCCAGTCAAAATCAAGTATAAGAAAAACCAGAAGCACTCAACTCAAACCACTTCTCCTTGCACTGCAGTCCTAATTATAATATATTCAGCTTTATTAAAGTACCAAGTAACATGCTGAAAGTAGAAATCTATGTGATGCCCCCACTTGTAAAAATGTTTCTTATCCAAAAAAGACCTGCTGCCTGACAACTTGTTTCATGGGGCAAACATGATAAAAGTAAAAAATGAAAAGCAAACAAGAAACAAGCTCAAGATACATTGCTTAAAGGATTACTGTACAGGTTATGGACCACACATGATTGGCATTCTGTTTAGTTTACGGGTAAAGTCTGTAGAGATGACTGGAAGTCTCCAACAAGTTTAATGAGCTTTTTAAAATAATGGAATCCTGTCCTTTAATATCCAAGGCTTATACATTATCTAGTCAAGTATTCTCTGCATGGCAACAACAGAAAGGCTTTCAATGTTGGCAATTCTTTAACAGTATGCTTATTAAAGCTTACTTGCATCTTACGATCTCAGACAAGCTTACCTTATGGTCATTAAAGCATTGCTACTTAAAACACAGAGCAACAGGCACTTTGAGTAATAAGCATAAATCAACAGTACAAAAATATGACAGAAACCAGACCATTCTGCAAAATCAAGGACAGATGAAAAGCCACTGTAGTACTTATGCAGTGTGTCCTCCCCATCCAAGGTAGATACAACTACTCCTTGCCTTGCTTGGACACATCCAGAGTCACTACATGGGGAGTGGGGTGCAACAAGCATGTCACAATTTGAAATCTCTCTGGCTGACTGTGATGGCCCTGACACATTTGTCATACCTCTCAACCTCAAGAGCAAGAAATCTGGACAAAGCCATACACAGAAGTGGGACAAAGGCCCAACAATAAGGACAATTTTTAAATATTGCTCTAATAAACTTAGAAAGATAATAGAATAGGTCTTGCATTAGTATGAATTTTCTGAAGGGTATAAAATCTGAAACTCAAATGTCTGTCATTTTCTAACTTCAGTCTTTAGTGATGTCACTAATTTGCCAAAAACACAATTTTATGAAAAATGGACAAAAATGTGATGCAAAAATATAAAATAGACACACAATACAGCTGCTACCTGTCAAAGAAGGGACACTTTAATATTAGTACTGCTACCTTGAGCAGCTGACAAAATATAAAAGAATCTACATGCATTTCAAGTAATCTATAACTTTGATTATTACAGTTATTTCTTAATTGTAAACCCTCCATGTTTTCTTCCAAAATTGCTATTTTGCGGAGGGATTATAAGGGGGAAGAGCAACATTTTGAGCCAAAAATTGGGGACAGTTGAGAGGTTGGCTATGCCTAATTCTATAAAGCAATTTATTTGCATGTACCTCTCAACCTGTTAATGCAGTAAATCTGAACAAGGCCAAATATATTGGGGCACATATAAACAGTACTAAATATTGCTCTTGTATAAATTGAGACAGTTGATAGAACAGCTCTTACTTTAACATGCATTTTTCTGAAGGTTATGAAGTCTGAAACTTATTGAGTGACTTCTGGCAAATCATTTAGGAATTAAAACTACAAATTTTATGAACAACAAACCAAAAATAAGAAGCAAAATCTATTCATTCTTTGAAAATCTGGACAGTTGGGAGGTATAGTTCAGCTGGGCCTGTCTGAGTTTGCTGCCCTTCCCCTGACAAAATAATGGTTGAATGGAGCCTCTGCAGCCATTCCAATGAACCATTATACTTGGCTATTTCACTCCATTTACCATAAACACTAATGTGCATACTGCTTTACTTCTATGATGAGTTGGACTTCATTTGAAAGTTTTATTTTGTATTTTACAGCACAAACACTAAGTCATCTGTTAAACAAAGCAATGCAGTCTCACAATGAAAACTTAGCATTAAAACTTCTCTGCCCTTGAAACTCACATTCATTGAAACAGCATTGAAACCCACATTCAAAGAAAATACATTTTGCCAGTGGCAGATAAAGATTAATTTTGGGCTGTTTTCGAATCATAGGCTCCTTGCATATGAAACATACATGTGCTCTTTGATACACCTTCCTCATTGTACTAAAATTATATTCCTTGTACAATACAGTACACTTGTTACAGGGTGTTTTAAATTTGTTTTGAACATTTTTTCCAGTAAGCAATGAAACAAACCATATGCACCCATAATGGCAAAACTGCCCAGTTGAGAACATTTATCATAAAAAAGTCTACTCAGGCTTCCACAGTCCACCATTATTAGTAAATATACACAATTCTACAGTCCACCATTATTAGTAAATATGCACAATTCCACAGTCCACCATTATCAGTAAATATGCACAATTGTACGGTCCACCTTTATCAGTAAATATGCACAATTCTACAGTCCATTATCAGTAAATATGCACAATCTCTGAAGTCAGTCATCTAAATAATTCCACATTAAAGAAATCTGTAACTAATGAAGCGGTTGCTGCTAGCAATCACCTTTATATTTCATGGTTTCATCGAAAAATAAAGTGTCTGTTGCCCCTCAGGAATAAATTGCCTATATTACATTAAAAAAATGATAAGCTAGTGATAATATTGCAAGAGGAAATGGATGGCAAACTGATAACGAACTCATAGTTAGTATCTTCACCCAGGAGAACATTCTCAGTACGGTAGCCTCCACCCCTTGTGGGAGTAGAACCCACAACCTTCTGCATCAAAAGCAAGTACATAACCTGTTGTGCTATAGTATTAACTTAGCAAAGCACTAAACTTTTATTCCCCTGCAGCTCTCAGTTCCTTGTAAAATCTACTCAATACTCAACTGCATCTCAACTTCGCAGCTCAAGAAAACTGGAAAAAGCCAAAATGTATTGGGGGGGGGTCAAAAGCCCAAAAACAGGGACACATTAAACATTGCTTGTATAATCTTGGAAAGTTGCTAGAATAAAATGTTGTGTTGCCACCATATATTTTACTGCCAAGGTCCCTGAGCAAAAAACAGTCAGAGTAACATACCACTACGCCACATCAGCTGCTTTGTAAAAGAGAGGAAGACTGAAACTTAAATGGCTATAATTTAGTGAATTCAGTTCTCACCATAGCTGTCAACCTCTTAGTACAAAACACCCGGACAAACCCAGTAATGAGGGAATACAGCCCTCAAACATATTCAGTGAATTCAGTTCTTGCCATAGCTGTCAACCTTAGCACAAAAACCTGGACAAAGCCAATAATGGGGGAATACAGTCCCAAAAATAGGGACAAATTTAAAATATTCATCTTATAAACTTAGAAAATTGCTAAAAAAAAGGTTGTGCTACTATGTATTCTGAAGAACATGAAGTTGGAAATTCAAATGCCGGTCAATTTTACTGCGGACAGAACAAAAACAATTTTCAGCAGAGACGCAGGGATTAATACTGCAGACACGTCTTTGTAAAATGGCAGGGCACCAGAGCAAATCCACACAAATACAGGGAGGAGATGCAGACAGAAGCCACCCCAACCAAGAATCAAACCAGAAAACCTATAGCTGTGAGGCAACAACACTACCACTGCACCATCAATTATGCAAGGAATTAAACATTCAGAAACCTGAAGTCTGAAATTCAAATGCCTGTCAATTTTACTGCGGACAGAACAAAACAATTTTCAGCAGAGACGCAGGGATTAAAACTGCAGACACGTCTTTGTAAAATGGCAGGGCACCAGAGCAAATCCACACAAACACAGGGAGGAGATGCAGACTCCACACAGAAGCCACCCCAACCAAGAATCAAACCAGAAAACCTATAGCTGTGAGGCAACAATACTACCACTGCACCCTCAATTATGCAAGGAATTAAACATTCAGAAACCTGAAGTCTGAAATTCAAATGCCTGTCAATTTTACTGCGGACAGAACAAAACCAATTTTCAGCAGGGATTAAAACTGCAGACACGTCTTTGTAAAATGGCAGGGCACCAGAGCAAATCCACACAAACACATGGAGGAGATACAGACTCCACACAGAAGCCACCCCAACCAAGAATCAAACCAGAAAACCTATAGCTGTGAGGCAACAATACTACCACTGCACCATCAAATATGCAAGGAATTAAACATTCAGAAACCCTTAAGTCTGAAATTCAAATGCCTGTCAATTTTATTTAACATTTTTTAATCAGGACAGTCTGACTTGGAACAAATAAACAATTTTCAGCAGAGGCCCAGGAAGAAATAATGCAGACATGTCTTTGTAACATGGGAGGACACAAAAGCAAACCCACACAAACACAGGGAGAAGATACAGACCCCACAAAGAAGGAACCCCAGCCAAGAATCAAACCCAAGAACCTACAGCTATGAAGCAACAATGCTACTACTACACCATCAAATATCAAGCATTGCAGCATTTACAAACCACAGATATTATGAGGAACAGATCAGATCGAATATGAGGCAAAAATCTGCAATTTTTTTTACAAATGGTGGTGGGTAGGGAACTCAAGTCTTTAACACCTGCATACAGGGTGCAGGGTTCAAGCCTGAGGTATTCCCTACCACACCACCATAAGCACCTGGGGCATTTACACACACACACACACCAGTAAAGCATAAGCACCATACACAAACTCCAGTAAAGCATAAGCACCACACACAAATAAACATTGTAAAATAAAGGTAAAAAGCACCATACACTTACCTGAATATATCCAGCTAATGTACATCCTTCTTGTGCAATACTCAAAGACCTGTGAGATCCCAAGGAAAGCCTGATGAGATCCCAATGCTCCTTCCTGAGTCCTGCTGCTGCTCTTGCAGTCCAGATGTGACCCATAATCCTAGCGAGTCTGTGCACTTTAAAAGTGCACAGACGTCTCCTTGTGTCCCCCTATGGGGATTGCCTGCGCATGCGTGAACAATATTTTTTTTTTATTTTTCTTTCTATTTTTTATTTTGAGAGAGCCTATTTTTTATTTTGAGGGGGCTGCAGTCCGGCAGCCCGATGCCACGAGCCGCCCCTGATGTTGTGAATGTGTTGTTTTGCTTGCATGTTTTCCATTTGAGTTTCTCTCCTTGGACTTCTGATGAACATGCAACAACTTGGTCAACCAATACTGCATAATAAAACATGGTACACATTTTTGCATGTTTTAATTTTTGATTCTGAGTCACTAATAAACGGATAAAATGTATGACATGTTTTATCTGACCACTTCATCACCACCACCCGATGCAGCAAGAATTTATTAATCCTTGTAGTAAGTACATTCACAATCAGGATGTCTGTCATTATTTTATTTTCTTAACACTCTCATGAAGGTATCTGCCATTATGGTTAACTTTAAATTGTTATCCTTTTAATAAGGCAGCCCCTTTAACTCCATTAACTCCAAGGCTAATCCTATAAAAGTAAAGTATCAAAGCACACAGTTGGTTTACTGTATGTACAGAGGAAGTAAATTAATCTAAAATCAAAATATGCTCTAATTTAAAATAAATACATACTTATTTTACAAATATTTCATGGAAAATGTTTTGTCATGTATTCAGAAATATTTGTAATCTTAAAATGAGTTTTTCTAAACTTTTTTTTTGTGTGCTCTGATGCCATTGTGCATAGTCCGTCCTTTCTAGGAAATGTTGTAGTAAGGGCTCAGTTTATCCACCACTGGCCAGATGCATTTTTTTGGATGTGGTGTGGGTTTCAATACTGTTTCAATTAATGTGAGTTTCAAAGGCAGAGAAGTTTTAATGCCAAGCCTATTTTCATTGTGAGACAGTATTGCTTTGTTTACCAGATGTCTGTTAGTGTTTCTGCATTGTTGTGCTGTAAAATGTAAAAATAAAATCCAAATAATCATTGTAGAAGTAAAGCAGTATGCATACATTAGTGTTTATGGTAAATGGGGCAAAACAGCCGAGTAATGGGACATTGGAATGGCTGCAGGGGGACTCTGGTGCCATATTTTGGTTGTCTGTTCTTCAGTTTGCGCTTGAAAGTTGGTATCCCACAATTCCATTGGAGTGAGTGGGGTTACATAATTGTGTATGCAAATTAGCTGTTAATCAGCGTACAGATTTGTACCTATTTTTCATGGGCCTTGTCCAGATTTTTGATGTTTCCAGGTTGAGAGGTATGCACACCCTCTGACCTAACCATTGTGAAGCCTGCAATGGTTAAAGAGGACCACTACTTGCTTGGGCAGTCCACTCCAGTCAGAGCTTTAGGAGGGACCCCATTCCAAACACCTTTGGCTAGGGTTCACCTTGACTGGGAAGGTAGAAAAGGAAGCAAGCAAGTAGGTGTGTTTGAGGATATACCTGCAGATGTCCTGATAAGGAATGATTTTGATAATGTAGCACCTTGTGTGCATGCAGTGACATGCAGTCAGGCTTGGAGACAAGCATGTGGGTCTGGTAGCCTGGGGGGAGGCCCAGACAGACTGTAGACTTGAAGCCACTTCAGGGGAGGGAGCTACCCTGTACAGTGAGACTGAAGGTGAGCCACAGCTGCTTGTGGGTACTGATGTTCCCTGGGACAGAGTGACTGCAAAGGCAGAGGTGAGTAGTAGTACCCAGGCTGACAGTGAGGCACCACTGTCAGAGGATGCCAGACTTCCTGTGGAAGGGGAGCTGGGAAGGGTTACCAAGAGGAGTTGAAACAGACTTAGCTCTCAGACCCTACATAACAAGGCCTGACAGAGGTAGCTAGTGAGGCACCTGACTTTCAAGGGAAGGGGGAATCTGTATACTGAGACAAAGGGTTACTGTATAGAGAGTGGACCCCTGAGGGAGGTCTAGAAGGTGAGAGAATACAGCAGTTGGTAGTGCCCAAAGCCTACCCTCTGGCAGTTCTAGCCATAACCCATGACATTTCCTTTGCAGGTCATATGGGTATAAAACGTACCAAGAGACGTATTATGCAGAACATTTATTGGCATGGAATTTCTCAAAATGTAACAGGGTACTGCAGGACCTGTGAGCAGTGCCAATAAGTAGGCAAAGGAGAAGACAAGGTGAAAGCTCCTTTGATGCCTTTGCCTGTGATTAAGGAGCCATTTCAGAGGGTAGTTATGGATATTGTGGGGCTCCGGAGTACCCCAAGTTCCACAGAGATGAAATATATCCTAGTGGTAGTAGATTATGGTACCAGATACCCTGAGGCGGGTGAGGGTCTGTCCTCCATTGAGGCAGAAAAGGTGGCAAATGCTTTGTTGGAGATTTTCAGCAGGGTAGGTTTCCCAAAAGAAATACTAACTGACAGAGGTGCCAATTTCATGTCAGACCTGCTAGCTTGTCTGTGGAAGCACTGTGGGGTGAAGCACCTAAAGACCACCCCTACCATCTCCAGACTAATGGTCTTGTTGAGAGGTTAAACAATACATTCAAGTCCATGCTATAGGCATTTGCAGACAGTTCAAGAGGGAGTGGGACAAATATTTTCCCCATCTATTGTTTGCTTACACAGAGGTGCCCCAGGAATCCACAAGTTTTTCACACTTTTGAGTTGCTGTATGGGTATAGAGTGAGGCAACCTCTAGATTTGATTTGAGATGACTGGGAGGCTGAGTGTGAATCCCACAAGGAGTCTGTTGTGGCATATGTCCTAAACCTCAGGACAAGGCTCAGGGAAGTCATGGCCTTGGCCCAGGAGAACCTGGCAGAAGCACAACAGCAGAAAAAGTCTGGTATGACAGGAATGTTTGAGTTAGAGAGTATGCTGTAGGGCAGCAGGTAATGGTTCTCATTTCTGTCAGACAGAACAAGCTGCAGGCAGCTTGGGACAGACCCTTCAAAGTGGTAAGGAAGATCAGTGATGTTAACTACATGGTAGAACTGCTAGGCAGGAGCCAGGGGCCCAAGCTGTACCATGTTAACATGGTTAAACCTTACCATGATAGTAAGGCCCAGGTGCTAAGTATTTGCAGTGGATGGCAGGAGGAGTCTGAGGGGGATTTGGTGACTAATCTCCTCAGTGAGGCTTGGACTGACACCTCAGTGGAAGGAGTAGCAATGTCCCATCAGCTATCCCCTACCCAAGTTCAAGAAATCCGAGCAGTGTTACAGGAGTTTGGGGACATGTTCACTGGGAAACCAGGGTACACCCACCTGGCGTAGCACAATGTGGATACAGGACCCCAAAGGCCTATTAAGCAGGCCCCTTATAGGGTGCTTAAGAGAGTCAAACAGACTCAGAGGGAAGAGATGCAATAAATGTTGGAACTGGGGGTAATCCAGGAGTCCAGCAGTCCCTGGGCCTCCCCAGTGATGCTGGTACCAAAGAAGGATGGTTGCACCAGGTTCTGTGTGGGCTACAGGAAATTAAATAGGTGCACAGAGTCAGATCTTTACTAGATACCTAGGACAGATGAAGCCCTAGAGCTGGGTTGGGCTAAGTATTTTACCACTACTGATCTTAGCAAGGGTTACTGGCCAATGCTCTTGACTCCCAATGCTAGAGACAGGTCAGCCTTTGTGACTCCTTGTATGAGTTCACAAAGATGCCCTTTGGGCTGAAAAATGTCCCCGTGACTTTCCAGATGCTGGTAAATCATATCCTAGCAGAAGCAGGAGATTTTGTCCTTGCTTACCTGGATGATATTGCCGTCTACAACCATTCCTAGCAAGAGCACCTTCAGCATGTCAGGAAGGTGCTGGGCAGACAACTGAGAGCAGGGTTGACCATTAAGCCCAGTAAATGTCAGGTCGGTATAGCAGAAGTCTCCTACCTGAGACATAGAGTGGGGAGTGGTAGGATCAGGCCAGAACCTGCCAAAGTGGAAGCCATTCAGGCATGTCCTGCCCCTGTTATAAAAAAAAGCAGGTGAGGGCCTTCTTAGGGACAGCAAGGTAATACAGAAAGTTTGTCCCTAATTATACTGCCACAGCTGCTCCCCCTCACAGACCTGACAAGAAAACAAGCCAGATAAGGTAGTGTGAACCCCAGCATGTGAGTAGGCATTCCAGAAGCATAAAGGAGCTTTGGGGGGACCCCCTGTGTTAGCCAGTCCAGATTAATGCAAAGAATTTGTTGAGCATGTGGTTGCTTTAAACTATGGGGTTTGGGCTGTACTCAGCCAGGTTTCCTCAGAGGGAGAAGGGCACCCAGTAGTACATTTCAGCCATAGGCTCCAACCTAAGGAGGAATGCTATGCAGCTGTAGAAAAAGAATGTTAAGCCATAGTGTGGGCATTGCAGAAACTTCAGCCTTATCTGTATGGACAGAAATTCACTGTAGTTACAGACCACAATCCCTTAACATGGTTTAATCGAGCCAGCCAGCAAAATGCCAAGTTACTAAGGTGGAGTCTAAGGTTGCAGGCATATCATATGACAGTGCAGCACCACATTTGGGTTAGTAATACCAATGCAGATGAGCTGTGAAGACAGGGTATGGCGTAGTGTATTCCTAGATAGGCTCACTCTCTCAAGTAACATTTCTCAAGGGTGATTTGAAAAACTAGCATGAGTTTTTGGGGGTGGAGCAGAGAAATGTAACAAAAAGAGACACTGCAAGGCCAGCTAGCTGCAGTTTTGTAAATAATTATATGTCATTTGTGAATATTAATATGATTTATATAGAAATGTAACAAAAGCAAATATTGCCAGCCCAGCTATTTGGAATATTTTAAGTGGTTGTGTGTCATTTGTGAATATCAACATGATTCATATGCAAAGACATGCTGTAGGTGGATTGGACACTTTAAATTGGCCCTAGGAGTATGTGCGTGTGTGCGTGTGTGTGCCTTCTGTGGAAGGTTGGGTGCCGGGCTGGCAACTCGACACCGTAAAACTCTGCTTCCAATCATGAGCAGACATGGTTATCTGCTGTGGCAACCCCTAACTGGAAAAGCAGAAAGAAAAATAATATGATTCACATGCCTGTGTTACAAATGTATTGTATAGACATGTGTCCTGAAGAGATGTTTGTATACACTATTGTAACTGTTAGACTGAAACACAAGAGATTAACTTGCAAAACTTCAGAAGACTGGTTGAAGTTAACTTTATAGCTGGGCCATAAACAAAAGATGTTATCTCTCGATTTCAGTGCAGTAGCGGACATAATGTCTAGAACTAGAAGTTTTTTGTATTGTCTTTAAGTGTGGAAGAATATAAATTGTTTTACGACTTCCACCATTTGCTAAAAGATATAAGGTCTATGTGTTTTTGCAGGGAGATGCTAAATGCTACAGCTGAATCAATGGTTGCTAGCATAGGAACTAAAGATAGATGACATGAAGTGATGTCATTCTGCAAGTATCCCAGCACCAGTATTTGAGATATTAATTTAAGAACTCTCTGAGAGAGAGAGACTGTGCATTTTGTATTTGTATTTGACCTGACAGCATCAGTTGGGAAAACCTACTCACCACATCTGCCTTGCTTGATCTGTAAGTAATATAACTAGGATACAGTAATTTCTTTTAGATTCAGTAAGGAATATAGTAAAGATTAGTTTAGATGTTTTCTGTATTTATTTGAGACTGTCCTGCAATGTTGTTTTAAATATTTCCTGTGATGTTGAACTATGAAGTCACTGTGAATCCATATTTAGTATTGTCTTGTGCTTTTATTATTTATTGTTAAATGTGTTTAAACCTTTCACTTGTGGCTGGTCTGTCTACAGATGCTCTTAGAGTACTTGCATATCTGTTTGGTGACACTGTGCAGGCCACTCCTAATAGTCTTGCTCTTGGTCAAACTACAATTTGTATTAATAGTAACATTACACAGTAAGAATGGACACCCTTTGATAAGGGCCTTAAAGTAGCTGATAAGGAGTGGCTGGTGGCATTCAGAACTACCTTATAGTCTGGGCAGAATGGGGCATAGCTAGTAAACCTGTGCCAGCCTTTCTCAGGTGTGTGTGTGCTTGTATATAAATCAAATCTCAAAGAGTGTGTGTGTGTCAGCTACTTGGCCAGGGACACAAAACATTGATTGGACAGAGAGGGTGCTGGAAGTCTTGGCTTGGCTTCTCAGCTGAGATCTCAACTCTATATCTGTGCCAGTAGGGAGTCTTATTGGGGATCTGGAGAGAGAGGGAGAACCCATCCCCAGACTGAGTGTGGTCCCTGCATGCTCTTAAGGGAAATTGCACTTAACCGGTGTGTACTTGTCATCCTCCCAGTGTGTATGTTCCCCACTGTTGCCAGCGGTGAGGATTGAGGCTCCTTGATTACTGGGCCAGTGTTGGGGCATCACACCACCCATATCTAAGGAACACAAAAATGTTTCTGGCACAGAAATGAATAATTACCCATTATTTCTTTCTGGGCAAATAAACTAGAGTAAGCAAGTTATATAATATGGGTCTGAACTTAATGAATGTGAATTACATTATTATTCCAAATCAGAATGTAAAGTATAATTTCAAGTGTAATATAAAAATAACCAAGCCAGTCAGTACGGCAACAAAGCAACATATTTAATCTACAGTAATCCACAAAGCGAACAGAAGGTTAAGAGCTTTCATCTGAACCATCAGACATCTTCAGAACCAAGTTTAACAATCAATTAATTACTTAAAAACGCACCTCATTGTGTACACACCCTCCTAAAAGCCAATGAGTTACTGCAATCAATAAAAACTTCATCTTACATTGTATTCATATAAAATTGCACAAAGGCATATTTTACATAAATAAAATATAATATGCAAAATCCCTTAGTTTCCACGTCCACTTCCACTTTCCACACAGTTTCCACTAAGGGATTTTGCATATTATATTTTATTTATTTAAAATATGTCTTTGTGCAATTTTATATGAATACAAAGTAAGATGAAGTTTTTATTGATTGCAGTAACTCATTGGCTTTTAGGAGGGGTGTGTACACAATGAGGTGTGTTTTTAAGTAATTAATTGATTGTTAATCTTGGTTCTGAAGATGTGTGATGGTTCAGACGAAAGCGCTTAACCTTCTGTTTGCTTTGTGGATTACTGTGGATTAAACGTCTTGCTTTGTTGCCGTACTGACTGGCTTGGTTATTTTTATTTTACTGGTTGAGTTCACTTAGCTGAGCACTTGTTGGATTTATTTGTGGTTATAATTTCAAGTGTAATTTTTATGTGGGTGATAATAAAAAACAGCACCATGCAGCAGGATTCAGCTGCCTGCACCCCGAGGTCACTGCCCCCTCAAGACCCCATTATTTATATAATCAACTTCAGGGTCACTGCCCCTCAGGAATAGGGCAGTGTTGTTCATTCTCAGAGAGCATACATTCATACTTGTCTTTTTTCATGCTCACAATGTTTACAATCAATGTCTAATGGACTTGATACATGTCCATGTTACTTTTATGCACTTAATATTTCTGTTAATTTCACTCTGATGTCAGTGAAGCAGCAGTTACAACATTTTTAGTAATTGTTTATAGTATGTGTTATACCCTGTTACCCCATTATTTTATAGTTTTGTTGCTGACAATGTATATATTCAGAATTGCATAATGACTGGCCATTAGTATTCAAAAACGTGGATGCTGATTAGCCAGCCCAACCAGCGTGCCCATTGTAAATCCCAGAATATACCAATGGAAAAAGATCCGGTCACCCGGTCTTCTTTACGTTTGTATATTCCAAACCTTTAATTTTTTTTCAACAAAAATTACTCTGGACATACCCAAGAGGCAGCATGGAGGAAATACAAAGAAAAGCAGGTATGTTATTTAAAACTAAAGACACGTACCTGATTTTCTTTACATTTCCTCGATTCTGTCTCTCTCTCCAACCCCTAAAGTAGCCCAAACTTTTTTTTTAATAATAATAAAAAAAAAAAGAAAACAAAAACAGAGCAACAGAGACTTTCCTTACTCCATTGATTCCTTTTCAATGCATTGATGTACTGGGTATGTGTGGGAACGCAAGTCCCATAAGCATGTGCAGTACATCAAAACAAGGCAGCAGTATACCACCAATCGTGGAAGAACAATAATGCACCGATATACAAAGACATTATTTAAGAAAAGTAAGTATATTTTTTCTTAAATAATGTCATTGTATAATAGCAATGACTGACTCCGTGGTTGTGGTATATTGAAATTTACCCATGATTGGCTTTATTTAATCACTTGGGCTTCACCCTCATGATTAAACCACACCAACCGTGGGTAAATCTTCAATATACCACACCACGTTGTCTTTTATTGCTTATATAAATACAGTGATGCAATACTTTAACCACTAAGGCAAATCAGGTGGATAGTTTTGTTTTACATATTGCATCTTTAGTGGTTTTCGGGTTGATAACTCCATACTGGCGGATAATGCTGTTATAGTGCAGGTCACTGTCTAAACATAAACTAAGGTACCTTCTGTTGTTTACTTCCTTTTGCATCATGGAATGATAGTAAGCCACATATGACTTTGCGTAGGTCATTATTTTCCTTCAGCCTTATCTCTCAGAGTTCCACATTTTCACTTGTATTTTGTTCATTTTTGTATCACACTTAGACAAAGAACAGTCCTTATTCACATGAAAAATCATACCAGAGTCTTTCATGCACATACCTACATAAAATAATTTGCTTTTGTCGTCCATGTTTTATAAACACAGTCCGAAAATCCTTCTACCTCCTCTTACCTTTGACCTTATTTATATCTCTGAAATGCCTAAGGCAGAGGGAGCATTAAAAAAAAGAACAAAGTGAATGTGCAGGGTCTTTTATAATACTCATAAGAAGCAGCTATTATACCTTAGCATATATATATTCCTGAAGGAATTAGACCATGCATCATGTAACAGAACCTACATTTATTTAAGAGCATAGAAACTGTAGAAGACAAAAGCATGTGTCAGCACAAGGTATGGTAAGAAAAGAGTGTATAAATCAAAGGACAGAGAAAGCAGGCAGATTAATACAAAATCTTCTTATTCTTCTTCTTTCGGCTTTTCCCGGTTAGGGGTCGCTACAGCAGATCAACTGCTTCCATTTCTTCCTGTCCTCTGCATCTTGCTCTGTCACACCAACCATCTGCATGTCCTCTCTCACCACATCCATAAACCTTATCTTAGGCCTTCCTCTTTTCCCCTTACTTGGCAGCTTCATCCTTAGCATCCTTTTTCCAATATACCCAGCATCCCTGCTCAGCACATGTCCAATCACAAAGTGCCACCCACTAAAGATACGGCAGAATATGAAAGTAACAGGCACAGAAGACTGTGTGGGAACAAATCCACTTAAGACAACTCAAAGAATTCAGACGGAAATGGAGATCAGGTATAGAAAACCATGTGCTAACATAAAAATAGTGAAGCAAGAAGTCATGCAGACAGCAGTGTTTCTGTTGCTAACATTAAGCAGTCAAGCACAATGGACTTAAAACTCTTTCCTCTTGCCAGTTTCTAGTACACAAACAGAAACGCCTTCCTTCACCTTTGGTCAGAGCCATACATTCTAGGTGGCATAACTTGCGATGCTTATCTCCTTGACTCAGCTGAGGAAGAACAGAAGAACATTTTAGGAATTTATATTCACTTTTACATGTGAATAATCATATATTCATTGCAATGTTTTTCTGTGATAGTGACATATGGCTACTGAAGCAACTAAAACCGTATGTAGTTTTCCACAGGTACCAGTCTAGCATCTGTCAGAGATATTGCCAGCATCCCCATTGTAGAATATTTGCAGTTAATTCCCTGAGGATAAAGGTAACAAGGCAATTACATAATCTCTCAGCTGTCAAGAATGTTGTCAGTGCAACAGCTTAACTCAAGCACATCTGACCTGCTTTTTAAGATCTGGCAACAGTCTGTTGATGTTTGCTGTGTATGAACCAACACATGGATTTAAACAGGGGTAGAAGCAAGGCAGGCTCACTCCTTTTGGCATCCCTAGTACAAGATGGATGTTAGACATATTCAAAACCTTCATAGTGAAGACATACTGGATATAGTACACCTGTTCACTACCCATTTGATTAAGCCTGCTTATTTGGGTTAAATAGGTCAAATGGGATAAGGCTGGCAAAAAATTTACTTAGAGAAGTTTTTAGCCCCTTACATCTTAGTATCCTCTTGTCACGATGTCTACCTCAAACTACATTGTCATGTCAAATAGCAGTGTCACTAACATCAGAATAGATCAACATTTGCAGTAAAAATGGTAACTTTTAATCTGCATAAAATGACAGTAGAGTAAGAATGATGTTAATAGGTCAGTATTCATAATGTACTGGAAACTGGAGAGACAGGTATGTATCCCAGAGAGTACCCTGTCTCTGGAACAGGCTCCACATCCTTGTGAAGCAGAGTTCCTCCTAACCCAATTCATGTGGAACTTGGACATTTAGATGGGGAACAAGAAATTAATCTCTGGTTTGGAACCTATGTCTCTAATGGACACAGGCAACCTGTAAATGGTTCATCTCCCAGGCCCTAGCTTGTAAATGTTTAATCTCCTAAACCCCTGCTTACACTTATCAAGGGTATCAGAACTTGTCAGAGATTTGGGATGCAGGACTAGGCTTAAAAAGGCCCTTGTGGTCGTTAGCCTAGTAAACACCTATGAACCTATGCACCTATTAGACTGCATGCAATACAGCATACAGTACTTCTTAAAATGGCAATGATATACATTTGTCTTAAAGTGGCAATGCTATAATATATATCCACAATATATACACAGATTCATAGCACCTCTAAAGGGTCTATATCAGAACATCGAAGTTTTAAAACTTTGAATGTTCTAATATCGACTCGTTTTGAGCGAACGCTAAAAATAGCAAAGCTGCAGAACACCAAATTCTTTCCTAGGGAAAGAATTTGGTTGGCCGGTTCTGTGGCTTCACTATTTTCAGCGCTGTGGTGGAAATTTACAGGTCGGGTTCAGGTAAGTGTGCGATTGTGTGGTTGTTAGGATTAGGGTGCAGGTTAGGTGAGTTAGGGTTAGGGCACGGGTTAGGTGAATTAGGGTTAGGGTCGGGTTACGTGAGTTAGAGTTAGGGCACAAGTTAGGTGAGTGTGCGATAGTGACGGACCTTAGGGTTAGGGTTTGGGTTAAGGTAAGTGTAGAGTTTAGTGTAGAGTTAGTTGTAAGATTATAAGTGTATGTGTGTGGATTGATGTTTTTTAGGTGTGCCTGTGTTGTGTGTATGCGTTTCAGAAAAGCAATTTTTTTCCCAAGGAAAAAATTTGCTGTTCTGAATGTTCGATATTATGTGGTTTAGATATTTTAGGTTCGATGAAATAGCGTTTGCTATTTTCATCTTTTGATAGCGTGATATAAACACCCTTTAAATGCTTCTTATCACATTCCATAACTATATAATCATCTCAGAGCTTGTAACAGCCTCAAGGTATATTAGAAGTTTTACTGGGCTTGACCTTTTCTACCTACTTCCACTTCTACCAATGTAGTAAACATTTCATGCCCTCACCATTTCCTTGTTGGACCTGAGGTGAACTGAGGTGGGCTACCAGCCCCAACTCTGAGGTGAGATACCAGAGGACTAGAGGCTTTTGAGGACATAAGTTGCCTGTTTTTTTTTTTTTTGCTTAATTATTGTATTTACTGCACTTTTTATTGTACTCTATCAAATACTGTTTTTAAAATGGTAAACTAAACTGCACTATTTCTACTGCATTTGTCTGGCTTACTGTGCCTGTTAAATCATATTTTGTTGCTGTTTTCTCTGTTTACAAAGTAAATGTTGCTAATTTTCACTGTTTGCAAAGCATCTGTTATGTTTGTTTTGTTTTCCCACCAAACAGTGTTTTAAATAGGGGATTTGTTTGCTGTTTAAAACACTCTTTAGTGTCTCTTTGCTAATTTTTTGCTGTTTAAAACATGTTTAGGGTTTCCTGAGTAAATTAGTTTAGCTAGTAACTGTAACCTAGTCCAGATACAGGTTTGCTCCTTCTGGATCTGTTTGTAGTGGCTGCTGTATTCTGAGCACATTTTCTAAGCCATCTTTGATTGAAAGGGGTCCATCAGTACCCTTGTGAGAGAAGTGTACTGACTGGAACCTGTCTGGTGGAGGGTCATAGGTCTAGGCCTTGGAGTAAGCACCCTCATTGGCTCTTTTGAGTTTTTTAAAGTTTTTTTTTTTTAAGTTTTTAGCTTTTGGTATTTAAGCCCTGATTTGAGCAAGTTTCTGCTTGTTTGATCTGAGCTAAACTGAGGTGGGCTACCAGCCACAACTCTAAGTTGAGACACCAGATAACTGGAGGCTTTTGAGCTTACCAAAAGCCATAAGTTGCCTGGTTTTTGCTTGATTGTACTATTTACTGCACTTTTTATTGTACTCTGCCTATTTAGTGTGCTTTTAATACTGTAAACTAAACTGATTCACTTACCAGGAATAACTTTTCTTTCTCAAACTTTAGCAATGCAAACTGAAAAGAAAGGGTGTGCTAGAGCTGGATCTAACTTGGTCCTGTGAACCACTGACATTTTCTCATGTAAACACTGACCAAAGAAGTCATGAGAACAGTATATGCTATAAACCTAAATTGCAGAACTATTCCCTGGCATAATCTAGGACATAGGTTCATAGGTTGGTACTAGGCTATCGGCCCTAGGGCCTATACAAGACTAGCCATGACAATTCCTTGGCTATTTCTTCCCACAATATTTACTTCCTTGTCCTCCTGTCTAGCAGGGAAACTGACATGATCCCCGGGGTGAATTTCCTATCTCCCATCCAATCATCAAGGTTCCTTTTGAAGAGGTCCAAAGAGGCACTCTGCTTGACATGTATGAGCAATCTATTCCAGAGTCTGGGGAGTCTCAGGGTCAGGAACCCATCCCTCCAGCATGTTTTGTTCATTGTGATGACAAGGTTTGGATCCCTGGAGCGTGTGGCTCTGAGGGATTAGGATTTCTTTAAGTGTAGCATGTCCAACAGCTCTGGGTTTGACATGGCATTGTATGTTAAGACGGTCAGCATAGGGGATCTGCTTTAGGCCTGTGATTCTTTAGTGAGGTATTTCTGCAGCCTTTCTAGTTGTTGCAGATGTCTTGAGAGGTACATACCAAATGGGGCGTTGTATTCTATACTGGGTCTACTGAGAGATGTCTACAATGGGACAATGGTCTTCTTTTTTCTGGATGAAAAGCCCTTAGTGATGAGGTGTGCCACACAGGTGGATTTCCTAACCACTGTGGCGATGTGGTTATTGAAGGTGAGACCACGGTCCACCTGTGTCCCTAAGCCTCTTATCACACTTTTGGTGTTTAGTGTACTGCCACCTATGTGGTACTTCATGGGTACATGTCCCTTCCCAAAGGGGATAACTCTACATTTCTTGGTATTGAGCTTGAGGCCATGGCTCTGGCACCAATCATCTCTTTCTGTAAGGCCCTTTTGTAGAATATCCACATCATTTGGGGATTCAATATTGACTCCCAGTTTGCAGTCATCTACAACCTTTGTTAGCCAGAGTCCATTAGTGTTGGCCTGTACTTCAGAGCAGTAGATGCCAAACAAGAGCAGTCCCAGGACTGAACCCTGTGGTACTCCAAATGTCACTTGTCTGGGTCTGGATTTGGAGTTGCCTACTTTTACAGTGTGGGCTCTGTCAGTATGGCAGTTGGCAATCCATCAGGTGACGTAGGGATTAATGGCCAGCTTAGTACGTTTATCTATGATTCCAGACTGGGGGATGGTGTCGAAGGCCTTGGCGAGCCCGTATAGACTGTGTGAACCACCTTACCCTTATCCACAGCTCTGGAGACTGATTCAAAGATGTCAATCAAGTTCAGGAGACTTGATCAGCCGTTTACAAACCCAATCTGGGTGGGGTTCCAGTGTTTGCAAGTTGCCAATGTCTTTGTTTATAAGTTCCATGATAATACATTCCGTGGCCTTGCAGATTAGGCTCATCAGACTGCTGGGGCAGTAGTTCCCAGGATCCAAAGTGGATCGCCCCTTGTGGACTGGGATAACTGTAGCTGTGTGCCACTCAGTGGGCACAAAGCCTGAGGTGTGGCTATGATTAAACATGGCACATAGGTGAGGTGCCAGTTAATTTTGTAGTTCATGTAGTACACAGCCCAGGATGTTGTCTCTTCCCATGGATGCTGTTTTCTTAGCTTTGGAGAGTGTGGTTTTCACCTGTGTGGCCATTATTGCCAGAATCTGGCAAACTTTTGGTATTGAGATGGGCCTTTTAGGGGGAGGGAGGGGGTGAAGTTGGCACTGAATCAATCTGCCAGGATATTGGCAATATCATTGGAATCAGTATATTTAATGCTATCCTGTTGTAGCTGAGAGCAGATCTGAACATTGCCATTTAGATTCCTGACATAGCTATGGAACGGCTTGCAGTTGTCTTTGGAATCTTTGGCTATATTATGTTCATAAATAGCTTTAGAGGATTATATGAGGGATCTCAGCTTCTTACTGAGGCTAGTAAGGGAGTATTTTGCATCCTGGGAATTTCTTCTATCTGCAATAGTTTCTGCTTTTTGTTGTAAAGTTTGTTTATGGCAGGTGACCACCACATTGGCTTCCTTTTCTTGGTGAGGAGTGTCTTGCTACTATTTGGAATGGCACAATTCATGCATGAGTGGATGTCCTCGTACAGTGCCTTAGTGTAGGATTCAGCAGTCGACTTTTCAGTTCCCATGTGCATGGGTGTCATGACGTTTGTTACACCTGACATGTATAGCATGAAGCTGGCTTTGGAGACATGTTTTATGGAGGTTTCCTTACTAGGGTGTGGGGGAGGGATGTGGATACTAAGGGTGATTGTCTTATGGGGAGACCTGACCACCGATGGGGTGACCATAGGTGTGGAGCATCGATTTCCCATGTTGGTAGTGACCAGGTCAAGGATATTGGAGCCCCTGGTGGGACTATGGGTTACTTGATCCAGGGCATTGGGAATTATGACTTCCAAGATCTGTTGGGCACATGTGTTGATACAAGAGTAGTTTTCCAAGTTAATGGCAGGGTAGTTGAAATCACCAAGTATTAGGGTGTTTGGTTGTATCATAACATTTCCAGTATGTTCAGAAAGGTGTAGTGGGAATCTTGGGGCATGGCTGGGGATCTGTAGCAAGCTATACAATTTGGATTGCAGTCTTACCTAGTGTTAGTTGCACCGGGAGAATTTCAGACGCATTTTATTGGGCAAGTAGCCTGGTGGCATAAATATCCTTGGTGAATATAGACACTCTTCCACCTTTAGTGTTTTGGTCCTGGTTTGGGGGCTGACAGGTGTGGTAAGAGCTGTACCTGGTATTGCAGGGGTGCTCTCTGGAGCCTTTTATCAGGTCTCTGTTACTGCACAGATATTGATGTTCTCCATTTTTAGGAGTGCCTAGTGACTGTGAATGGCCACAAAAGCATTGATTCCTACACACACACAACCAAACACACACACACAGAGTTTCACAGTTGCCTTGTCTGGGATTAGAGCTCCTACCTAACTAGTACATCACTCTACAACATTACGCAGGTATAGCATATGCCACCAAGCTTACTAGGATACTCCTTCCCCAAAGGTGTATTTCAAAGTGAATGACATCAGCAGGTCTGCCAAAGTAGGGCAATGGAAATTGTAGTGACTGTGAATGGCCTCAAAAGCATTGATCCCTACACAGACAAACAAACATACAAAGTTTCACAGTTGCCATGTCTGGGATTAGAACTCCTACCTAATTAGTACATCACACGACAGCATTATGCAGGTATAGCACATGCCACCAAGCTTACTGGGCTACTCCTTCCCCAAAGGTGTATTTCAAAGTGAATGAAATTAGCAGCCCTGCCAAAATAGGGCAATGGAAATTGTAGTGACTGTGAATGGCCTCAAAAGCATTGATCTCTACACAGACAAACACACACAAAGTTTTACAGTTGCCATGTCTGGGATTAGAACTCCTACCTAGCTAGAACATCAAACTACACCATTACACAGTTATAGGATGTACCATGGATCTTACTGGGCTACTCTTTCCCAAAAGGTGTATTTCAAAGTGAATGACATCAGCAGCCCTGCCAAAGTAGGGCAATGGAAATTGTAGTGACTGTGAATGGCCTCAAAAGCATTGATCCCTACACAGACAAACACACAAAGTTTCACAGTTGCCATGTCTGGGATTAGAACTCCTACCTAATACATTACACTACAGCATTACTCAGTTATAGGATGCACCATGGAGCTTACTGGGCTACTCTTTCCCCAAAGGTGTATTTGAAAGTGAATGACATCAGCAGCCCTGCCAAAGTAGGGCAATGGGGAGTGTAGTGACTGTGACTGGCCACAAAAGCATTGATCCCTACACACACACACACACACACACACACACACACACACACACACACACACACACACACACACACGCACACAGTCTCACAGTCACCATGTCTGGGATTAGAACTCCTATCTAATTAGTACATCACACTACAGCATTACACAGTTATAGCCCACGCCACAGAGCTTATAGTGCTACTCTTTCACCAAAGGTGTATTTAAAAATGAATTACATCAGCAGGCTTGCCATAGTAGGGCAATGGGGAGTGCAGTGTGTGTGCATAGGCCATAAACCATTCATCTGGAAGCAGACACACAACACTCAGGCACACATAGGTTTAAATTTAACAGGTACATGTATACAACTGTTAGATGAATAATGACTTGTACAGTCATGTTACACAATTATCACAAGCACCACAGACACTATAGTGCTGAGGGATACCAGAGGCAAATGTCTACAGTGATTGACATTTGCACATCATGTGATTTTAGCCAATTGGATGTGTGCTGTGTGGGACAGGCCTCGTGATGGGTGACTCTTTGTCACTGTCTGTCACTCTCTTCCACACATCTATGTATGTGTAAGTTTGGCCTATTCCTTGGATATACGTGTGTATTCCTATCCAATGTGTCTGCAAAGCATGACTGGTGTGCAATGTGGAGTGTGTGCACAAACATCTGTGACTGTCAGATATGTATAGTCAACTGTTGTTGCCAGACATGGGCTTCAATTCTCAATTTTCAAGTGTAAGAGCATGCCCAGTATGATGTTCTGTATTGAATGTGTGAATCCATTCCAGGTAAGTTGTACTCCAGTGCAGGATTTTGTGTTCTACACCTACAGCTAGCAAGCTGTTTCTGCAGGATATCTGTAGACTGGGTGACAATATGGGCAAAAGATAGTGAGTTACTGTAGGTAATTGTGTCTGTGCTGCATGGTTTTGGTCTTAGCAGAGATATTCAGACATATGTACGGTTTTACACTGTGATGTTTTATGTCACCAACTAGTGTCAGATATACATATTTGCTTGCAGTAATTTCCTGGGGAACACAGGGTGAATGAAGCTGTGTCCAGTATTGTGGTCTGCAGCCTACATATTCTTGCACAATCATGCCATTCTGGAGGGGAGGCTGCAGACACTTGCTGATGGGTCTGTGTAAATGGTTCAGCACCTTGGTACAGTGGTGGCTGAGGATCCCATGCTTGTACATCCAACAACGTGACAGTATGGCCATATCCTGCTGTGGTCATACCTCACAGCTGTACAGATTCACACAGGTTACCCAGAGGCAGGGCTCATATTTCTGGTCATTACCTCTTCACACATGGTTGGAGAATGTATAAAAATGTTCATTGCAACTTCCTCAAGTACACTGACATCCCCCTACTAATACCTCAGTCTAGTACATAGTGCAACAGATGTATCTACACCAAGAGTCTTGAATCCCTGCTCTCTCTCACTCAAAACAGTAAGACAGAAAAGATTGTCAACTCACCCACCACTATTCATGCACAGTGCCACCACTCATACACATAGTACGCACCCAACACATAAATCAACATATGCAGAGATTCTCTCAAAAAACATACTGATACACTAGAGACCTCCAAAACAAAATACTTCTGTAACTAACACAGTTTCAGCAAGACTCAAGACACATAGCAACACCAATGTCTCACCTACCAAGCTCTTAAGACGTAACACTCAAAAAACAAATGTTCTTGTCATTAGAGCCTCCATAGTGAGACAATGGATCTCCCACTCACCAGGTTAGATAAGGAGAAAGTCGCGATCAACTGTCTGTCCATTGCCAGGATTCGTCAGATCATGCATGCACTCAGGTCTCTTGGAAACAAGTACCATTATCAAAATCTTCACCAAGGCAAACTATACCCTTCTAAGGGAAAGTATAAATGCATTCCAAGCCCCACCACCAGCTGGAAGTGATAACTACACCAAAACTTACAGTGAAGCTCTGTACAATCACTTGTATTAGTATATAAACTCAGCTATTCCAGAGAGAATCAAAGCCAGAGCCCCAAGTAAAAACAAGCCACCCTGGTGGACATCCAGCATCAACAAACTTTAGTACAAAAGCAAAAAGTTGCTGCCTAGGAAAACTAAGGCAAGGCACCACAATAGAAAAGCACCCACCTCAGCCTCAACAGGCTGCTAAGACAACATGTCAAATCCTCTAAGGGTAACTTTGAGAAAAACTTAGCAATCACATCCAGGGATAACCATAAGACTTTTTACAGGTACGTACATAGCTTAAAAGGTAGGACCCAAGCATGCGCTGAACTAGTGACTAAACAGTATCAGAGATAGCTAACCTGCTAGCAGAAAGATTTGATGAAAATTTCACTCTCCTATCCCTTCCATACTTATCACAAACCTTGCCTTCAACTTCCTCCCCACTCTACATATCCAAAGAGCAGGTCATTAAAGCCTTGTCTAAGGCAAAAAACACAACCTCTATGGGAGCAGATAGTATCAGAGGCTGTCTTCTAAACAAGCTCAAACATGAACTACCATCACTATTAAGTACCCGATTCAGTCATAGCCCATCCACAGGCTTCGTTCCTGTAGAATGGAGAACAGCAACAGTTATTCTCCTCCACAAAGGTGGTTTAGCAACAGACCTGGGAATCATAGACCCATACATCTGACCAGCCTCATCTGTAAGGCCATGGAACATACCATCATGGACCTCATAAATAAAGACATAGGCAACCTCCAAACCCTGGATCTGACCCAATTCAGCTTCGTCAAGGGCAGATCCTGCTTGTTAAACCTGGTGAATTTCATCGAAAATGTGACCAGGGCATTGACGAGGGCAAATCTGTGCACACAGTATACCTTGACTTGGCAAAGGCCTTTGACACAATCCCACACTCAGGTATTACTGATAAACTTAATAAACTCGGGTCTTCTTTATACCCTCAAAACACGAAAAACCCGAATCCGAATCACGCGACACATAAAGAGTAAACCGTGGATACGCCGAATGTACTAAAGTGTGAAAATGTAAACCTCGATCCATCATAATCGGCCAACCCACCACCCGCAACACACTACCTACCCAAACACAATAAAAAAACACATGCATACACTAACCAAATCCCTACTTCTAACCCTAAATTAAAGCACCAAAATCCTACTGCTAACCCTACACTAACCCCACATACACAACTGTCTATGCACTATCCTTAACCCCTCCCTAACCCTAAGGCCCATAACTACCGCACACTTCCCCTATGGAGCTATACCCAAACAAACTAAATATTCCACACACATACACTTAGCAAAACCTTACATACATTTCCTACACAAAACCTTACATACACTACCTACCTATGCACTTACCTTAACCCCTCCCTAACCCTAAGGTCTGTAACTATCACACACTTACCTTACGGAGCTATATCGCAGATGGGCCAACTATGCAAATTCAATATTTCCCCTTTCGCGGTTTCATTCATTCAACTTATTTGCAGTTTGCTCTTTCCATGTCACGTGATTCGGATTCGGATTTTACTGCTTTTGAGAGCTTAAAGTAGACCCAATAAACTGAATGTAAATCCCGTTGCTATAAGATGATTTGCCAACTGGATCACAAACTGGTCACACACTATCAAAGTGGGTGACTCCACATCAACAGACCTGTCACCAGCAGGTTGCCACAAGGGTCAGTACTGGGCCCCGTACTATTTGTTATATACTACTCAGAAGTTCACGCCAAAACTAAGAGGCTGTGACTGAACAAGAATGCGGATGACTCCAAACTGGGTGTAATTATTAAATCCCCTAATGATGTCAGTATACTTCAGGAGGGTCTTCCACAGATCAACTACTGGTTTCTTAGTCACAGTCTCAAACTGAATGCAAAGAAATACATCATTATTCTCTTCAGTAAAAACAATGTCCCTTCACACTATCAAATTAACAACAATACCCTAAGTACCAACGAAGTGGTAAAGGGATCTGGGATAACAAGTAGACTGCTACCTTAACCTCGACCACCATGCATCTACTGCAGTAAGGAAAGCCTTCTATGTTGCACACTTGATTAGCAAAGGCATCACCTGTAGAGCAAAAGAGATTTTAACCCCTCTATACTCATCACTAATCAGGCCCATAATTGAGTATAATGCCTCTTTGGCATGTATCATATAAAGCACCTGCAGCAACTGGAGATATCTCAGAGGTTTCTAACAAAGAAGATCAAGGACTGCAGCATTTGCCTTACACAGACCAACTAAAGTCTCTGTCACTATACTCTGTATCATGTAGACCTCTTAGGGGAGACTTATGCATGGCTTACAGCACAATCTCAGTCACAAACCTAATGAATCTGCTGAACATCCGTAAATCAAATAGGACTAGAGCTACCCATTCCAGGGAACTACGTATGGCCTGTGAATTTAATAGGGTGTGCTGGAGGGACAGATTTGTTTCCCAGCAGCTGACACATCTTTGGAACAGGCTTTCAATTCATGTGAGCAGAGCACCTTTATGACACTGTTCAAAAGGAACCTAGACAAGTGGGTGGGGCACTGAAAATTCTTACCAGGGATAGCGCCCACAACTCTCCTGGACATGAGCAGTCATTATTAAATACAATCCTGAGTATTGACTAGAGTATCTATGGTATTACATTGGGATGAAACAACTAGGCTTGAAATGACCTATGGTTCCATAGCCTAGTAACCTCCTATGATCATATGAACTTGATGTTAAATATGCTGAGATTTTTAGAAAGTATTTTGTCTGTCTGGCAGTTAGCACACCAGATTAAGGCTATGAGCTATTAATAAAGTACATCCTGTGCTTCCTGTGCTAGAGGATTTGATTCCATCAGCTTTTATATGCCTACTGTGTGACCTTGAGCAAGTCACCTAACCAGGCAGTGCTTTTGATCAACTGAATATGGGTTAGATTCCTCAGTCATCTCCTGTATGCCTGGTAACTACCAGTGAACCTATGAAACAGCTGTCCCCTCTGCTATGGATCACCATTACACCAACTCCTTTGAGATATGAATTACTCCTGAGTTTAACTTCAATATAAGAGAAATAAGCTTTTACCTAGTGAAGAAACAGCTGTCATCTAAAGCAAAAGGGACAAGAAAAAATGTTTAGATCTCAATACATCCCAATTTCATAAACATTTGGCATTCTCTGTAGCCTTCCCACTTAAGTCCCTTTTTAACAGAAGCTTAAGAAAAAGTTGTGTCCCTTTGCAATGGAATGAAGGAAGCTTTCTTGATCCTATGGGACAGAGGTTTTTCTTGCTTCAGACAAACAGGTACAGACGCATTATTGTATTAAGAACCTTGACCTACATTTTGGAAGAGGTGGCCCTTCTTCAGTGCTCCCAATAAGCTACATGTAACACTATGTTCAGTAAATCTCAGCACTACTTCCCAAAAGGCTAGGTAGTCAATATTGCTTCACTATCTGTCTCTGAGTATATCCGTGGTGACCTCAGGAAAGGGAAGGTTATATCTGCCCGGTTTCCCCATGTATCTGAGGCCTTTAATACTAAAAGCTCAAATGTCTCATAACAAGAATTCTTGCAATTGTTGCTCTAGAATTAAATGTACCACTGATTCTATAACTACTAGGATAACTGAAAATACAGAGTTAAATGGTTATCAGACCACCATAGTGAATTAGTTGCCAAAAAGGTGCACAGCAGGGTCAATGTTTGGTCCATTGCTCTTTAACGTATATATTAACTCATTAGGCCCACAAAATCTGGATCCCGTAGTTGTTCAATATGCTGATGATACAACGCTACTTTATAGAAACAAATCGGTTTTCATAGCACAGATATGCTCTCTAAAGCAAAACGTTGGTTAAACATACTGGTATCTCTTGCTAAGTGCCCGCAAAACTAAATTGATACTCTTTAGTGGTAACCCTTATCACAACCCCTAATCACCCAACCTTGTTATTGCTACCTGTGTTAGTGATTTACCATATCTAGGTAATTTTCTGGATAAATTATTATCTCTAAATAAAGACATTGAGACATGTGAAAACGTACAGACAAGTAACTGGAATGGACTTCTGTCATGTGGCTATGCCATCAACAGTAGAAACCTGACTGGTCAGCTGCTGCTGGTCATATGTGACAGTGATCCATGCAAGGAATGCATTGTAAGCTGGACATGAGTCCTACAAGCACACAGTTTGGAAAACAGAAGGAAATAACTCATGTCATAACTTTCTGCTACCACACCAAGAGTTTGTAATCTAATTACTAATCTTTAAAATTTCCGAGACAAATCACTGAACTTGAGACTAGATGGACTAAAGCCAGCAACACAGCAGTGCTGCCACCCATGTGTGTCACTGCAAAGGGTGCTGCCATGTACCAGAACAGTGCTATTTAGGAGGGAGTTATACTCATTTCTGGAATATCCCATTTCCTGCAGCAAACGTCACTCTGTAGTTCACAGATGTATTTAATCAGACATGGACGTCCTATCCTTTTCTAGTCATGTGTCAGTGAATGGACACTCCATACCTGGGTGGTCCCAGAATTATTTAACAAATTAGTCTTGCACTGCATGCAACAGCAATGTTACATGATAAATCTGTGTTTCACACAGCTGGTTTTGGCTGCTTGGATCATGACCACAGTCTTTGCAATCTGATAACAGAAATCTTAGTGGAATACAGGTTCCAAATCAAGGACTATATTTTACATTTACTATAGGAGATAACTGCCTCAGTTTCCAATTACCTGCTGTGTGTTTCAGTCAAGTTAATTCAGCAAACTGTATTCACATGTCTGAGTGGATCAGTGTTTTATCATGGATTACAAATGAACAAATAAACTAACAAATAAATAAATGTCTAGTTTTAGAAGCAAAGCTGTCTGATTTAATTTCCCAATTTTATTTTAATAGCAGTATCCTACTTTTAGGACATTCTTTATGCAAAGTCTCTGAAATCCAACATATTTATTGCAGAAGGTGAAGATTTTCAGGATACATCACTGTGACCTGTACAAAGGGTTAAACTGGGTTTCGTTTTCACACAAAGAAAAACTGCCTCAATTCCAGTTTTTTACTGTCTATTCTCAGGTGAGTCATTTCTGTAACTCTCCCTCCCAGTCTGATAATCCCCTGCTAGAAGGCAGTATTCCTCAGATGCACAGTTCATAGAATAGTGAACAAGTCCAAACAAATACGGAGATCCCGAGATCACTATGTGAATAGTATCTGGAACAAACTTCCCAAGGGCATAGGAAGCACCAACAAAATATATATATATATATATATATATATATATATATATATATATATATATATATATATATATTTATTTATATATATATATATATATATATATATATATATATATATATAAATTACTGTTGCACTGACAGTTTTAATTACACTTCTCAGAACAGTGAGAATTTAAGAGTGACTAGGTTAATATGTACTAATTCTGAGGCCAGTAGTCAAGGAGCCTCAATCCTCACCACTGACACCAGTGAGGGATGTTCACTTACACCAACAAATAAATACACACAGTATTTCCAGATGCAGTTATCTGCACCAAGCACAATTTCCCTTAAGAGCACACAGAGAACACACTCAGTCCTGGGGGTGTGTTTCTCTCTCTCTCCAGGCCGCAAATAAGACTCCCCACTGACCACAGCTGTAAATTTGAGTCTTCAATTGAGTGTTCCAAGCCAAGCCCTCCACCACCCTCTCTGTGAAATCAGTGCTTTGTGTCTCTGCTCCAAGTAGCTGATGCACACACTCATTGAGATTTGATTTTCAATCACACACACTCACACACACACACACACACACACACACACACACACACACACACACACGAAAGGCAGCTGCCCAGAGTATAGGGTATATACTGCCATCAGAACACTCCAAAGCTACCTACTCTAAGGATCTTACCAGGGTACTCAATTATACTGAGTAAAATTAATACTAATACAAATGGTAGTGTTTGACCAATAAAGCAAGGCTTTCAGGTGGGCCAGAGTGTCATCAAATAAATATAAGTGCTCTCAAAGGTAAATAACCTCTAAAAGACCAGCCACAATGAAACATTTAAATATATTTAATAATAAAAGAACATGAAAATACTAAATGTCTATGTACAGTAAACACCAGAGTTTCAGAAAAAAGAAATATTAAAATAACACAGGTGGATAGATTTACACAAATACAGAAAAACAGTACTTAACTAATCTCATTGTATTTTCCTGACTGATATCAAGAATTATTGCCCCTTACTTCACTGACTAGAGCAAGGCAAGATGAAGTGGGTGAGTGGTCTTCCTTCTTTGTCAGGTTATAAAAACAGACTGCCCTGAGATTTCTGTCTCATCTAGTATTAAAACATCATTTTAATTACAGAATGACATCACATACATCTGGGCATCTGCCTTCTGGTTCCCACACTAACCCCTTTACTAGAAACTGAACAAGAATCTAGCACATATTTGTCATAATACACACACATAGAGCTTTTCTAAGATTTGTTATAGCATCTGGAAGCTATAAAATCATTAAAAAAAAGTCCGCCCTTACAGGGTAGCAATTAGTTCATCCCTAATGACAATACAGTAGGATTCCTAGTTCTGGTTTTCACAGACATTTTGTCTTTGCTTGTAGTCAGAACTATAAGATACAATCTTTATGGCCTAAACCAGGTAATTTAATTTCAGACTATTTTTCAAATTTAGCTGGACTGAGATTAACCACTTTTCTTCCAGTATTTTCTATTACAATATATTAATTTCAACAGTTACACTACAGTCTGGCATACAGGTGCATTTCTTTTCTGTCCAGCAGGACCCATTGTTGGTACATTTTTAACACAGGCAGCTTTACAAATACATTTTCAACACAAGCACCTGTACAAATCAGTTTGATATACAAATAACATATAATTCTTTACAAAACTCCAGCTAGCTATGCTAGCATATGTTAAACATCCCTGAACTACTACTCCTGGCACAGCTAGCAATACATCACTTCATCACAATAACAATTTCCATGCTATTAATGCTTTTCTTATTTTTGTTGCCCTCTGACCTCTTATTAATAAGTGTTCCATCAGTCAATAAAGTAGCACAAGGCAATTTTCCCTTCAGTGGGATATCCACACCACAAAGGGTAATCTTAGGAGTTAGGATCACCATAAGGAAATTATATGGATGAATGAGTTCATGGAGAGTGCTATCAGGGCAAGAAGTGCCTGGTACTAGCAGAAAATATTATAGAAAAATATAAATAATGCAGTGTAAAAAAATATATGTATATGTATATGTATATCCACTTAGTTACAGTGGTTCTAAACCATGGTGCACTTTAGGAATGGTCAACAAAGTATAATTATAGGTTCATAGGTTGGTACTAGGCTATCAGCCCTAGGGCCTATACAAGCCTAGTCATAACAATTCCCTGGCTATTTCTTCCCACACTATTTACTTCCCTGGACCCCTGTCTAGCAGGGTGACTGATGTGATCCCCGGGGTGAATTTTCTTTCTCCCATCCAATTGTCAATGTTCCTTTTGAAGAGGGCCAAAGAGGTACTCTGCTTGACATGTATGGGCAATCTATTCCAGAGTCTGGGGAGTCTCTGGGTCAAGAACCTATCCCTCCAGCATGTTTTGTTTATTGTGATGACAAGGCTTAGATCCCTGGAGCATGTGGCTCTGAGGGATTGGGATTTCTTTAAGTGTAGCATGTCCAACAGCTCTGGGTTTGACATGACCTTGTATGTTAAGCAGAGATCGCCTCTGAGTATAGCTGGAGTATTTTAAGGTGGTCAGCGTAGGGCATCTGCTTTAGGCCTGTGATTCTTTTAGTGAGGTATTTCTGCGGCCTTTCCAGGTGTTGCAGATGTCTTGAGAGGTACATACCAAATGGGGCGTTGTATTCTATAATGGGTCTAATGAGGGATGAGTACAGTGGGACAATGACCTCCTTTTTTCTGGATGAAAAGCCCTTAGTGATGAGGTGTGGATTTCCTGACTGTTGTGGTGATGTGGTGAGTCCCCTTACATACCCATCCTGACATTATTGACTCTCCATTGATTGTCAGGGTTCCATGCCATCCATTCTGAAACCTCCACACTAGTCTATTGCTCAGATGGCTTGTGTAGTTTATGGTAGTGGTAAAAAGGAGCAAAATAACCTTTGGAAAATCTGGATAGAGAGGATGCAACTCAGAGAGCTTCCCCATCTATCAAACTCAGGTATCATTGAAAAACTCATCAGCTTAAATGTAAACCCATACATCACAAGATGGGTTGCAAACTGGCTAAGTGACAGAACCCACAGGGTCAGAGTTGCTGGCGCCATGTCAGACTCAAGGCCTGTCACAAGTGGTGTCCCACAGGGCTCAGTCCTGGGACCACTCTTGTTCGGCATCTACTTTTCTGAAGTACAAGCAAACACAGGAGGGTTATGGCTGACAAAGTTTGCAGATGACTGCAAACTGGGTGCCATAGTCGAAAACACATCTGACACAGATATCCTTCAGAAGGGTCTCACAGAAACGGATAACTGGTGCCAGAGCTATGGCCTAAAGTTAAACGCCAAGAAATGCATAGTCATACCCTTCGGGAAAAACAAGGTTACCCCTAGCTACCATATAGGTGGCAATCCACTGAGCACAGAAGAAGTTATCAGGGATCTGGGGACCCAGGTTGACAGTAACCTTTCATTTGACACTCACGTTGCTAAAGTAGTTAGGAAGACCTTCTACATTGCCCACCTGATCATGAAGGGATTCATATCTAGATCAAGGGAGGTCATCGTCCCCCTGTACTCATCACTCATCAGACCAATGATTGAGTACAATGCCCCATTCGGAATTTATCTGACCCGACACCTGCAGCAACTGGAAAGGCCCCAAAAGTTCCTCACCAAAAGGATAAAGGGTCTCAAAAATATGTCTTATGCTGCCCGACTGAAAGAACTCCAGCTCTATTCAGTCGCTTACTGCTTGCTCAGAGGTGACCTGTGCCTGACATACAAGGCCATGTCAAACCCAGATTTTATGAACATGCTTCACCTCAAAAAATCTAGATCCCTCAAAACTACAAGGGTGGGAGATTTAAACCTTGACACGGTTATTAATAGGACGTGCTGGAGGGACAGATTCATCACCCAGAGACTCCCTATGCTGTGGAACAAAATCCCGGTACATGTGAGGCAGAGCACCTCGCTGGCCGTGTTCAAGAGAAATCTTGACCAATGGATGGGAGATCGCAGATATACCCCAGGGATTACCTCAGTGTCACTGCTTGACAGAGGCACAGCAAAATAATGGGCATAGTTTTCTTCAAACTAAAGGGGTGGCGAAAGCCACAAAAACTCTGGGCTAGGCTTATAAATGCCCTTGGGCAGATAGCCTAGTATGAACCTATGAACCTATGAACCTATGAACCCAGTCATCACATTTTTGATAAATTTTCCAGAGCTGGGACCAAAATTGCATTTCCAGACGTGATTTTAAATGGCATTTTTATATCCTGTATGACTCTCTGTAAATGACGCCAGGCAAACAAACTAGCAGTATTAGCTGGTGCAAGCAGAATGCACTGACTCCAGGGGTTCCAGTAAGCACTTTCCTGTCAGCCCTGCCAGGCTATATCACTCTGTTTCACACCACCCATGCTAAACCTATATACTGGTGAACATGCTGCTTTTCCTGTCTCTTCACAAGACACTGACTACACATAAGCTGGCGATGTCAGCTCTGGGCACCTCTTAGTCACTCCATTTAAGAAGGTTGGTCTCATCCATGCCATGCTATGTCATTCTCTTTGACACATCCTATGCTAAACACACACACTAAGAGAAAATGTACTGGTGAACCATGCGGCATTGCCCACCTCTCCACAAAACAGTGCTGCAACAACTGTGGACCACCCAATCTGCAGTTGATGTCAGTTCAGGCAACCCAACAGTTGTGGCAGCAAGCCCACTGCACTGACATCATGTCATCCCTAAACAGGGTTGGTGCCAGTGCAGCTCAAACTACATTGTTCAACTTCAGACAGACAGACACACACAGTCAGTCAGACAGTCAGACACTCACGCACAGACAGTCAGACACTCACACTCAGACACTCATTCATACACTCAGACACATACATATATACATTCACAAAGGCAGGCTTGTAATCAAACATTAATTTCACACAATTTCCCCAACTCGTCTTAAAATAGTGATGCAACTCATCTTAAAATAGTGGTGTAAAACGTGTGTGCAATCACTGTTCCGATGCCTCAAGCTCAGTGCAGCTACATTCAGTTGGAGCAAGCACAGTGCAATACCCCCTCTGTTTACCTAACTGGGCTGCCATTGACCCAACTATTCTTCATCAGTCTTGTTTTGTAGCACAGAATGCTACAGATAGATAACCACAGTGTGTCAGTCAACTCTGTTGCCTTTCTCACCTCTCCACAAAGCGATGAAGAAACAGCTATGGGTGACCCTAGATGCTGTTGATGTCTACTTTAGGCACCCACCATGTGCTGAAGCAAGCCAACTGAATAGATTCTAGATGCTGCACCCAAAAGTTAGGTGCCAGTCCATCTCAGACCCAGTTCTTCCCTAAACCCATCATCTTCCTAAATGCATACAGAGACACTATCACAATATAGCAGTATACTATGCCTGTTTCCCAACCCTTCTCAAACACATTTGCAAAGAGTTCCATCTGTGAGTCCAAAAAAAAAACATTACATCATTCATAAAAGCACAGTAGCTGTGTTCCTCTTCCTACCTCTCTTTACAATACAATGACATCCAAGGTCAACTCAGGTATTGATGAGCTAACTCCAAGATTGCCATCATTTGTTGCACCAAGCCCTCTGGATGTGAACCAAAACACTTGCCATGCTATTGGAAGTCCAAATTTGCAGCATCGCGCAATGATAGAACCTACCAAATGAATTGGTCATCACCTTCCACCCTCAATCCAAATTATATAAATATATAAAATTAATATAACACCACCCACACCTGTGCACTACACATACCCAAACAAAGGAGACCTCCAGGGCAAACACACATGTGATCTCCACAACCCTCCACACCACATACCACATACAGTCCACACACCTGTGCCTCACAACCACTGAGGATTCACCATAAACCAAACATATTAGTCATGGGAGACTCCATTATCAGACACACATCTGTGCCTCGTACCACGCTGGATATGGAGAAAGTCACAGTTAGTTTTCTGTCAGGTGCCAGAACTCACCATATCATACATTAACTCAAGTCTCTCAACAACAAGTACTGTTAGAACTGCCATAGTTCATGTTGGTGTGAATGACTTGAGACATACCTCCGTGGACTATATGAAGAGAAACAAGATTGAGCTCGATGATTATGTGCCCCAAGCAGGTATGTCCCTAGCCTTAAGCAGCATTCTGCCGTCACTCAGAATGATGCCTCAAAACATTCAGAAAATTGACTTACTTTAACAATTGGCTTATTTTCTGGTGTCTTTCCAGGTGGATCCAGTACCTGATCAACAAACCACAATGCTTTGCCAGAGCTGGCCTGCATCTGTCTCACCTGGGCTTTAGGCTTCTGGCAAAGGCTATTGCCTCCCCTATATTGACATTTTTAGGAAAAGTGTTGATGATAAAACTACCGACATGAAAATTTAAACCAAACAAAAATTACAGATCATGTTGCTAAATGCTAGTAGTCTAAACTTGAAGCACTCCTTAAAATGGAGAACATTGACATTTGTGCTGTAACACAGACCTTGTTCAAGGCAGCAGAATGCACCCCTGCACTACCAGGCTGTAACTCATTCCATACCTTTTGGCCCCAGAATTTGGACCGAAGCTCCAAAGGTGGTGCTGTTTCCATATTCATAAAGGTTGCACACACCTCCAGACTGGTAGCCTGACATAATGCATCAGAGAGAATTTAGGTGGAGTTAAGACAGCGATTCATGTGGTAGCCTGGTATAGGTCCTGAACCATGTCCCTAGACATCTGCTCCACATTCCTAAGCACCCTGGAGAATATTAGGGTCCAACCTAACACAGTCATATTGGGTGACTTCAACTACCCCTCCATTAACTGGGGAAAACTACTCATGTACCAATACACTTGCCCAACGTTTCCAGGAAATCATTAATTCCAATGCCCTGGACCACCTCATTCGTACCCCCATTAGAGGTAGCATACAGCAAACATATATCAAACCCAGTATTAGAAGTAACTGGGTTAGTTGAATTTCTGTTGATGACGTTAAGTATGGCTTAGCTTTAAATAACATTCTAATTTTAGGGTTAAGCCTTAAGAAATGAGCTGCATATCTCACAATCCATATCACCTTCCTCCTCAGTATGAAGTAGTAAAGGATGCTCAGATAACATGAATCTAGCTGCAATTAGCACACATTTAATGGTTTTGTAATGCTACCCTAACGATTGAAGTTCATGAAACTGTTTTTCCTAGCATACTTGTTTATCATATTTTGCTAAAGAAGCAGCTTTACAACTCCTCAAATTTCTCTGAAGTTGCAGAGAAATACTGCTGCAGCCTATCACAAGAATAATAGAAGCTTGTATAGAACTATTGCAGACAGTGATGCTGCAAAGCAAGTGGTAAATGAGGTTGAGTTCTCTGGAGTGTGTGTGGTGCAGAGGGATTGTGATTTCTATTGATGTAGCATTTCTAACATGGCTGGGTCAGATATGGCTTTGTAAGGCAAGCAGAGATCGCCTCTAAGTAGGAGATATGAGAAAGAGAATATTTGGACTTTTGCCTGAGTGTGGGATTGTATCAAATCCCTCAGTTATGTCAAGGTAGGCTATGTGAACCTTTACTTAAGTAAAGGTTCACATAGCCTACCTTGACATAACTGAGGGATTTGATACAATCCCACACTCAGGCATTGCTGACAAACTTAAGAGGTTAAGAACAAACCCTTATGCCACCAGGTGGATTAGCCAGCTGGCACACAGACAGGACCCAGAAATTGGGGAGTCCACCTTTACAAAGAGGCCAGTCACAAGCAAAGTCCCTCATGGATTGGTCCTGGCACCACTCCTTTTTGGCGATTACTTTTCTGAAGTCAAGGCCAGTCTCAATGGCTTCTGGCTGACTTAATTTGCAGAAGATTGCAAATTAGGAGCTGTCACTGAATCACCCACAAACACAAATGTTTTCCAGGATGGGCTGACACAGGCAAACTACTGATGCTAGAGCCATGGGCTAAAACTAAATGCTAAGAATTGCATAATAGTATCCCTCAGGAAGTCATCCACCCCATTAATTATTATATTGATAACACACATAGGGACACACATAGACAGTAATCTAGCCTTTGACCATCATGTGTCTACAGTAGTGAGGAAATAACTCTTTGCTGTGCAACTTATAAACAAAGATACAGCATCTAGGTCCAAGAAGGTCATTGTTACACTGTATTCGGCATTCATTAGACCTATTAATGAGTACAATGCCCCCTTTGGTATGTACCAAGCCAGGCATATCCAACAATTGAAATGTCCACAGAGGTTCCTCACTAAAAGAATGCAGGGCATAAGTAACACATCTGATACAAGGCCCTATCCCTGTATTCTGTTTCCTACAGGCTGTTGTGGGGAGATCTATGCCTGGCTTACAAGGCATTGTCAAGCCCCACTCTGATGGACCTCCTGCATATTCACAAAACAAACAGCACCAGAATTACCCATTCTAAAGACTTAAACCTTTCCTGTGATATAAATTGGACCTGCTGGAGAGACAGGTTTGTATGCTAGAAACTACCCCTTCTCGGGAACAGGCTCCCCATCCATGTGAAGCAAAGTTCCTCCTTAACACAATTCAAGTGTAACCTGGACAATTGGATGGGGAACAGGAAATTCATCCCAGGTTTGGCACCTCTGTCTCTAATGGACAAAGGCAGCCAGTAAACTGTTCATCTCCTAGGCCCCTGCTTGTAAATGTTTCATCTCCCAAGTCCCTCCTTACACTTATCAAGGGTACCAGAACTTAATAAGAGATTTGGGATGCATGGCGAGGCCTAATAAGGTCCTTGTGTTCGTTAGCGTAGTAAACACCAATGAACCTATAAATCTATGCCACATCTTCTGTTGGAATATTATATATCAGATTGTACCCATATCCTAGCACAGCAGGAAAAACTATGAAACCTGTAATTTTGCATTTAAGTAAACAACACAATACAATTTTCTTAAGTGAAAATAAATATATTACACGTTTGGCAGATAGAACTCTCTAAGTATCACCAGCTTTGAGTGACTGAAAGATCCATGGGATTAGTTTACATGCCTTGCAAGTAAATGTTAAATAAATGTTGTGTGCAGAGATATCCAGTGAGAGCATGATACCTGTCCAGAGAGAAAAGAGATGGAATGCTCTGAATCCTTCTTGCTGAATTTCTTCAGTCACTAAATATACCTGGCATTAGAACAGAAACTCTTCACAAGTGTTACGACCTTCTAGTTGGTTATATTTAATTCAAGGGTGCTGTATTTCTACCTGCATGTTGATGTTTATGTAATTAGTGTATGAATACTCACAGCTTTAAGGGAATACATTGTTTTGTTAGAAGGGCTTAGGGATCCTTTTTCACTAAATTTTATTTTCGTCAGCTGCAGGGGCCCATATCTATCTCTGTCCTTACCCACCACTGGCAGAGGCAAGAACATTCTTCTAGCATATATTACCAGTGTGTATAGCAATAATTTCTGTACAAATTACAATTGTAAAGCCACAGTTAGGATTGTTGTGTAGTTTTTTGAATTTGTACCTCAATATATACATTATAAAAGGTCAACCCAGCATTTTAACAGCTGTACTCACCTGCTACATCTGTCTATTTCCACTTATTTTAATAAGCTTGGAAAGAACAATTAACTTGGTAGAATGCCTAATGTGATGGGAAGAAATATTTCTGAACTTATCTGGCCCTTTATCCCCTGATACTATATCACTGAAGATTAGAACATTTTTTTGTTTTTGTGTAGTATTTCGATATTATTCCTGAAATAACCACTGATTCCAAAATTATGGCTAGGATTGGATGAGGGGGAGGGGCTGCTTGTCCCTAATGTGTGAGGTCACTGTCATCATAAGAACCCAGAGTAAAATATCTCCTGATCATTTACACTCATCTACCAGTCGTCTCTCCATTAGGAAAAAAAAGACAGAACCTGCAGACTAGTTTACAAGATGGAAACATCTATTATGGTGCTTTGTATCCACCCATCCCTAAGGAACACAGGCAATGGTTCTGCTTCAGAGATGAATAATTACCCATTATTTCCCTCTGGGCTAATAAAATAGACTAAGCAGGTTATATAATATGGGTCTGAACTTAATGAATGTGAATTTTATTATTATTCCAAATCAGAATGTAAAGTATAATTTCAAGTGAATTTTTTATTTGGATGGTTAAAAAAAACTCAACACCGTGCAGCAGGATTCAACTGCCTGTACCCCAAGGTCACTGTCCTCTCAAGACCCCATTATTTGTATAATCAGCTTCAAGGTCTCTACCCTCAGGAATAGGGCAGTGCTTTTTATTCTCAGTGAGTGTACATTCATACTCATCTTTTTTCATACTCACAATGTTCACGATCAGTGTCTAATGGACTTGATACATGTTCATGTTACTTTTAAGCACTTGCTATTTCTGTTAATTTAACTCTGATGTCAGTGAAGCAGCAGTGACAACATTCTTAGTAGTTGCTTTTACTATGTGTCACATCCTGTTACCCCATTATTTAATATTTTGGCTTCTAACAATATACATACTCAGAAATAAATCACTCAGTGTATAGTATACTGGGTTTCTGGGTGGGTTGTATATTACAATGTAAGGTGCAGAACACGAGTGTCATTCATCACATCAGCAGTCTTTATTTATTACATGGAATGAGTTGTATTTACAGTGTCTTGTCAGTATGCAAGCACAGTGATGCAATACTTTAACCACTAAGGCAAATCAGGTGGATAGTTTTGTTTTACATATTGCATCTGTAGTGGTTTTCGGGTTGATAATTCCATACTGGCGGATAATGTTGTTATAGTGCAGGTCACTGTATAAACATAAACTAAGGTACCCTCTCCTCTGTTGTTTACTTCCTTTTGCATCATGGAATGATAGTAACCACATATGACTTTGCATAGGTCATTATTTTCCTTCAGCCTTATCTCTCAGAGCTCTACAACATTTTCACCTGTATTAAGTTCATGTTTGTGTCACAGATAGATAAAGACTAGTTCTTATTAACATGAAAAATCATACCAGAGTCTTTCATGCACATACCCACATAAAATCATTTGCTTCTGTCTTCTTGTCGCTTGTCTCATGCATTCAAAAGAAACAATAAAGCAATGTATGGGTTCAAGATATTTATTGTAGATAAACATGACAGGAACTTTAATTAGAACTTGTATTTTAGCTAACTGATTCACACATTACTTCTAACATGCATGTGCATCTCCTTTCATGACTGCATTCACTCTGGCTAACTATACAAAATGGCACTGTTCTTGCACGTGCTCAGTATTTATATGCACATGCTATCTAGCTACAGTGGTTGAATAGGAACAATACACACAATGATCTATATATTTCATGTTTTATAAACACAGTCTGAAAACTCTTCTACCTCCTCTTACCTTTGACCTTATTTATATCTCTGAAATGCCTAAGGCAGAGGCAGCATTAAAAAAAGAAGAGACTGAATGTGTGGGGTCTTCTATAATACTTGTAAGAAGCAGCCATTATACCTTAGCATATATATTCCTGAAGGAATTAGACCATGCATCATGTAAAGAACCTACATTTATTTAAGAGCATAGAAACTATAGAAGACGAAAGCATGTTTCAGCACAAGGTATGATAAGAAAAGCATGCACACATCAAAGGACAGAGAAAGCATGCAGATTAACATAGAGTGCCACCCACTAAAGATGCAGTAGAATATGCAAGTAACAGGCACAGAAGACTGTGGGAACAAATACATTTATGACAACTCAAATAATTCAGGGGAAAATTAGATCAGGTATTAGAAACCATGTTAACCTAGAAAAAGTGAAGCAAGCAGTCAAGCAGACAGCAGTGTTTTCATTAATAATATTAAACAGTCAAGCACAATGGACTTAAAAGTCTTTCTCCTGGCCCGTTTCTAGTAAACAAACAGAAACCCCATCCTTCACCTTTGGTCAGATCCATACATTCTAGGTGGCATAACTTGTGATGCTCATGTCCTTGACTCATCTGTGGAAGAAGAGAACATAATTTTAGGAATTTATATTCACTTTTACAATTGAATAATCATATATTCATTACAATGTTTTTTTCTGTGATAGTGACATATGGCTACTGAAGTAATTAAAATACTATGTAGTTTTCCACAAGCACCAGTCTGGTATCTGCCAGAGACATTTAGCATCCCTAGTGTAGATCATTTGCAGTTAGTTCCCTGAGGATAAAGGTCACAAGACAATTACATAATCTCTCAGCTGTTAAGAATGTTGTCAGTGCACCAGCTTAACTCAAGCACATCTGACCTGCTTTTTAAGATCTGGCAACTGTCTTTGTTGATGTTTGCTCTGTATGAGCCAATATGTGGATTTAAACTGGGGTAGAAGCAAGGCAGGCTCACTCCTTTTGGCATCACCTAGTACCAGATGGATGTCAGATATATTGAAAACCTTCAGAGTGAAGACATACTGGATATAGCACACATGTTCACTACCCATTTGATTAATGCTTGCTTATTTGGGTTAAATAGGTCAAATAGGCTAAGGCTGGTAAAACAATTACTCAGAGAGGTTTTTAGCCCCTTTCACCTTTGTATCTCCTTGTCACGATGTCTACCTCAAGCTACCCTGTCATGTCAAATAGCAATGTCACTAACATCAGAATAGAGAAACATTTGCAGTAAAAATGGTAACTTTTATTCTGCATAAAATGACAATAGAGTAAGAATGATGTTTACAAGTCACTCATCATAAATGCACTGGCAACTGGCATTAGGTTGCGTGCAATATAGCATACAGTAAGTACTTCTTAAAATGGCAATGCTATATATTTGTCTTAAAGTGGCAATGCTCAAATACATATCCACAGTATATACACAGATTCATAGCACCTCTAAACGGTTCTCATCATATCCGCTAACTATATAATTATCTCAGAGCTTGCCAAACTTCAAGGTATATTAGATGGTTTACTAAGCTTGACTGTTTCTACCTACTTCCACTTCTACCAATCTAGTAAACATTTCATCTCCTCACCATTTCCTGATGAACTTGAGGCTAAATTTGCTGAGATTTTCAGAAATATTTTTGTCTGTCTGGCAGTTAGAGCACCAGATTAAGGCTATGAGCTTTTAACAAAGTACTTTCTGTGCTTCCTGTGCTAGAGGGTTTGATTCCGTCAGGTTTTGTATGCCTACTGTGTGACTTTGAGCAAGTCACCTAACCAGGAAGTGCTTTTAGTCGACTGAATTTGGGTTAGATTCCTCAATGGTCTCCTGTATGCCTGGTAACTACCAATGAACCAGTAAAACAGCTGTCCCCTCTGCTATGGATCACCATTACACCAACTCCTTTGAGATATGAATTACTCCTGAGTTTAACTTCAATATAAGAGAAATAAGCTTTTACCTAGTGAGGAAACAGCTGTCATCTAAAGCAAAAGGGACAAGAAAAAATGCTTAGATCTCAATACATCCTCGTTTGTTAAACTTTTGGCATTCTCTGTAGCCATCCCACTTAAGTACCTAGTTAACAGAAGCTTAAGACAAAGTTGTGTCCCTTTACAGTGGAAGGAAGGAAGCTTTCTTGATCCTATGGGACAGAGGGGATTCTTGCTGCAGACAAACTGTTACAGACCCATTACTGTAAAGTTTCTGGAAGAGGTGGTCCTTCTTCAGTGCTCTCAATAAGCTACATCTAGCACTATGTTCAGTAATTCTCAGCATTGCTCTGAAAAGGCTAGGTAGTCAATATTGCTTCACTGTCTCGGATGATATCTGTGGTGACCTCAAGAAAGGGAAGGTTAATGCCTGCCTTGTTTCTCCACGTATCCAAGGCCTTTAATACTAAAAGCTCAAATGCCTCATAACAAGAATTGTTGCAATTGTTGCACTAGAGTTAAATGTGCCACTGTTTCTATAACTACTAGGATAACTGAAAATGCAGAGTTAAATGGTTATCAGACCACCATAGTGAATTAGTTGCCAAAAATGTGCACAAGAGGGTCAGTTTTTGGTCCATTGCTCTTTAACGTATATGTTAACTCATTAGGCTCACAATATCTGGATCCAGTAGTTGTTCAATATGCTAATGATACAACACTACTTTATTGAAACAAATCAGTTTTCATAGCTCAGATATGCTCTCTAAAGCATAACATTGGTTAAACATACTGTTATCTCTCACTAAATGCCTGCAAAACTAAACTGATATTCTTTACTGGTAACCTTTATCACAACCCCCAATCACCAGACCTTGTTATTTCTACCTCTGTTAGTGATCTTACCATAATGCACTGACGTTCTGAAATATCTAGATGATTTTATGGATACATTTTTATCTCTAAATAAACAAATTGATACATGTGAAAACCTACTGACAAGTAACTGGAATGGACTTCTGTCATGTGGCTAAAACGCCAACAGTAGAAAACTGACTGGTCAGCTACTGCTGGTCATGTGTGATAGTGACCCATGCAAGGAATACATTGTAAGCTGTGCATGAGCCCTACAAGCACAGAGTTGGGAAACCTGAAGGAAATAATCCTCATTCCATAACTTTCTGCTACCACATCAAGAGACTGTCATCTAATTACTAATCTTTAAAGTTTCAGAGACAAATCACTGAATTTGAGACTAGATGGACTAAAGCCCATAGAAACACAGCAGTGCTGCCACCCATGTGTGTCAGTGTAAAGGGTACTGCCATGTAGCAGAACAGTGATATTTATGAGGGGTTGTACTCACTCCTTGAATATCCCACTTCCTGCTGCAAACGTCACTCTGTAGTTCACAGATGTATTTCAGACCAGTTTCTGGGTATCACAGTCATACATGGATGCCTCGCCCTTTTTCTAGTCCTGTGGCACTGGATGGACACTCCATACCTGAGCAGTCCCAGAATGCTTTGACAAGTGCAGTGAAGAGCTCTGCTTCACTGCTTCATGTGAACTAGAAGTTTATTCCAGAGTAGCGATAATTTCTGGTAGATATATCTGTCTCTCCAGCATGTTCTGTTAATGTCACAGGCTAGGTTAAGATCCTTAGAGCAAGTAACTCTTGTGCCATTTGACTTGTGGATGAGCAGCATATGCATCAGGGGAGGGTCAGAGACTGCCCTGTAGGCCTGGCGTAAGTCACCTCTCAGCAGCTTGTATGATACAAAGTACAGTGACAGGGCTTTCACTCTATCCACATAAGTCATGGTTTGGAGGCCCTTTATTTTCTTGGTGAGAAACCTCTAGCTGCTCCAGGTGTCTGGTGAGGTACTTGCATACGGGAGCATTCTACTCTATTTCTGATCTGATGAGGGTTGAGTACAGTGGAGTCATAACATCCTTAGACCCGGATGCAATGCCCTTACTTATGAGATACACAACGTTTAAGGCTTTCCTTACCACTGTGGAAACTTGGTGGTCAAAGTTCAGATTGCTATCTACCTGTGTTCCCAGATCTCACATCACTAGATTTGAAATTGGAGGGTGGGGGTGCTGTCAATATTGTAATTAGCAGGGAATTCTGCTTTGCCAAAGGGGATAAAAATTCACTTTTTTTTGCATTTAATTTTAGACCATAGCTTTGGCACTAGTCACTTGTCAGTGTTAGCCACTCCTGTAATAAGTTAACATCATTGGGGACCCAATGATTGCACTCAATTTGTAATTATCAGTGAACATGGTAAGCCAAAAGCTATCTTCTTTAGCCTGGATGTCTGAGAAATAGAATCCAAACAGTAAAGGGCCCAACATAGATCCATATGGTACGCCACTGGTGATGGGTCTAGTGGTTGAGGTGTTGTCACCAACTTTGACAGTATGTCTTCTGTCAGTGAGCCAATTGGCTGCCTATCTAGTGACTTAAGGGTTAATCCCCAGCTGGAAGAGTCTCTAAATGATACCTAAGAGGGGGATTGTGTCAAAAGCCTTGGCTAGGTCAAGATAGGCAGTATGCACTTTTACCTTCATCCAGAGCATTGGTGACTTTCTTAAAGAAGTCTACTAGATTTAATAAGTATGATCTACTGGGTTGGGTCTAGAGTTTGAAGGTCACCTATGTCCTTGTTGATAAGGTCCATGATTCTTTCCATGGCCTTGCAGATTAGGCTGGTTAGACTTATGCATTTATAGTTCCCAAGGTTGTTTGAAGAACCCCTTTTTTGCAAGGGGACTCTGGTGGAAGTTGAACAAAGCCATTTCTCAGGCTATGGTTAAAGAGAATGCCAAGTGGGTCCACTAAGTCCTTTTTTAAATTGCTTAGTAAGCAACCTGGGATGTTATCTGGTCCCATCGAGGCTGGGATTTTGGCCTTGGAGAGCACAGGTATGACCTGATCTCTAAAGATACTAGGCAGAACACTGGTGGCAAGGTATGCTTTGGGATATGGTTGGTGGGGACAGGGGGCTGAAGTTTGCACCAAATCTGTCAGCTAGCAGGTTGGCAATTTCCTCCAGTATAGTATGAGTGGTACCATCTACTACCAGTTTAACACATAGATGGGCATTCCCTTTTAGATTTCGGACATAGTTAAAGAATGCCTATGATTATCATTAGCTAGGGATGGTATTTTAGCTTTGTAATTAGTTTTAGAGGTCTTCACAAGATTTCCGATTTGCTTGTTCAAGCTGTGGAGGGAATTCTTCATCTGCTGAGTCAGTTCTCTCCTGTTCTTAAACATCAGTTTCTTCTTTTGTTATATAACCTGTTTATACTTGAGGTCCACCAGGATGGCTTGTTTTTTTTTTTTTGGGAGGACATGGTTTTAATCCAGTCATGTACAGCTGAGTCTATACAGTTGCTTAAGTACTTATACAGAGCATTTGTGTGCACCTCTGCATAGCAGTCATTGTGTGTGACTGCGGGGGTATAAAACTTTTTATACCATTGCTTAGTAGGCCATAGTTTGCTTTGGAAAAGTTTTTAGTTATTTTGCTCTGTGAGGTCACAAGTTCAATAGTTACTTTGAACGAGACTGATTTATGGTCCTACCTTCCCAGGGAGGGCATCACATGGTGGGGAGTGCAGTGACCCCCCCCATGTTGGTGAGTACTATGTCTAGGACATTTGAGCCCCTTGTGTGGGTGCAGACTATCTGTTCCAGAGCACTGGTATTGATGAAGTCCAGGAACCTCTGGGCAAGCATGTTCATGCTCTTGTATGTCACCCATTCTATGTCACCCATTCAATGGAGGAATAGTTTAAATCTCCCAAGAGTAAAGTGCTGGGCTGTATGGTGAGTGACTCCAGTAAGTCCAGATAGACAATGTCCTTTTCTTGATTCATGGCGGGGGACCTATATATAGCAATGATGTGATAGGGTATTTTACCTACAGTTAATTGGACATGGAGTAGTTTGAGAGAGTCATGCTGTCTGACTAGTCTCGAGGTATACTTGGCTTTAATAAAGGTAGAATCACATTGCCTTATTCTAGTTGAATCTTGTGGTGCAGAGATTCTCAAGCAGAAATCCTCCTAATGTAGTAGGTGCCTCCTTTTGTGTCTCTGGGTTTCTTTCCTCAAAATTCCTTTAGGATCCATTAGGGCCTTCCACTAATAAAGAAAGAAGAGTACTCATTTATATTTGTGGTGATTAATTTAACAGACTATATGTTACCACTCTAAACAAACTCCAACAGACTTACCATAAAATAGCCAGATTCATTACTAACTCCCCATGCAACTCACACCACTGCATTTCTTTAAACTCTCTCCAATGGCTTGAACTTCCCCAGTTTCTGCTATCTTATTAATTTCATATGCTACACTCTATTCTTTATAAACCCTCCTTCTGTCCATCTCTATCTTCCTTAGTCTCCATCTACATCCCATCCTGGACCCTCCGTACTTCTAACCAACAATTACTTGATATCTACCACCCAAAAAGGTCAGTAGGCAAACTACTCTACAAACACTCCCTTGCCCATGCTTGGAACAAACTTCTCCTTGATTTACGTTCAATCTCCCACACCTCACACTTTAAAAACGAACTAAAAGCTTATTTTCTCAATTCCAGAACCTGCCCTTGCCATGACCCCACCTAGTCTTCCTTCCCTTTATGTACCCTCAAAAGGACCATACTTAGTACCTTATTACACCTCTCTCTCCAATGTGTCTACTATGCATTTGCATAATTTTATGCAAACAAAAAAAATTATTGTTGACCTATTGAACTATATCAGTGTAAAATTATGTTACTTAGCTTCTTTTTAATGCAACTTTAACTTTATGCATGGAACCCAACATTTGTGAATCGTTTTGCTATAACTGCCATTATATCAATATTGTTTAAAATTGTACTTATTTAAAAATGTACTACTGAAGCTTTTCTCCTCGGGTCTCCACTGAAAATGGGCCACAACCCCAGTTGGACAAACCCGGTTAGCAAATGCCAATAAATAAATAAATAAATAAATCCATTTTTTTTTCTACCAACTAAAGGGCTAAAAACAGGGCTCACAAGGGCTCTTAAGGGCAAAACAGAATTCCAGACCTGAACACAAGTTGAGGAACCAAAGCTCTGAACACAAGTTGAGGAACGAAATCCGGATATAGAAAAGGAGGCCCCTACTACTTTAGAAGGATTTCCACTTGAGAATTTCCATACCACAAGATTCAACTACAATAAGACATGGTGATTCTATTATATTAAATTTGCCCTTAGCTACCTATGTGGCAGCTAAAGATTATTCTTGCCTCTTTGGACCTACTCTTAGAACTCAGGTTGGGACTTTCTCCCCTTTTGGCTTTAATGAAGATGGATACACCTCCACCTTTGATTCTTTCACATTCATTTTAAGGTCTGAATGTGTTGTAGCCTTGCACAGCTCAGGTGCTCTTTGCAGCCTTGAACCACGTCTCAGTGACTGCACAGATGTCAGCATCTTCCATGGTAAGGAACACTTCCAGGGAGTACAGTTTCATGTTTAGACTCCTAAAATTAAGCAGCCGAACCTTGAGTTTGTCTTGAGTGGATTTTGTTAAGTTGAAAATTTAAGCTAATCCACCAGTAGGAAAGCACACAATGAGCTTTTCTCCAGCAATCCCCAACTCAGACAAGGCTAGATTGCCCCTTTTTGCTGCAAGGGTGCAGGGGAGCCCTTCTTAATGTAAGATGTCTGGTTTAGTTATCAAGTGTATCAATAATAAGCTAGATTCAGCATGTCTGAATCTAGTCTATGCTATCTAGGTATCATAACAGTGCAAATCTAGTGCACAGAATAAAGCAGTCACAAACAGTAAAATGGTAAAAAAAAAACAGAAATGATGCAGCAATTTGATAAAATACAGTTCAAAAATGCAGAAGAATCACAAAACATACTTATTTAATTGTTTTTTGGGTTTGTTTTTGCTTTGGATACCTTGGATTAAAGCAGAAAAGCTCTAGACCTCTAGCAAAGGATGCCAAACACAGAGCAACTCTGGTTAACTGAGCGCAAACCTGAGTAAATGTGAGGCTTAAATACAGGCAAAATTAAACACTTTTAAGCTAATCTACCAACAGGTAAGCATACAATGAACTTCCAGTCAGCAAGGCCCAGCTCAGGCAAGGCTGGATCCACACTCTTCTGCCACAAGGGTGCAGGGTAGCCCTTCTTAATGTATGATGGCTGCTTTAGTGCTCAAGTGTATCAATAACAGGCTAGATTCAGCAAGTCTTAATCTATTCTGTGCTATCTAGGTATCATAACAGTGCAAATCAAGTGCAATGAAGTGAAAAAAAAATACTTAGAGTCCTTTTGTGTGTTTCCCAACTTATGTAAACCAGGTAAACACCTACTGCCACTGGATGAATAATCCCAATCATCCTAATGTAAAAGCACAGTAAAGAAGTGTCCAGAGTAAAATGCTACCCCAAACAAGCTTAAAAAGTATGAAATATTATCACAAACAAACTTAAATATATAGATACAGCAATGCACTTTAAATATTTTATAAAAGTGTGATTATTAAATAAAAGCAATTCACTTTAAATAAATGAGCCAAGAGCTACTCAATTGTATAGACTTTATAAAGGCACTAAAAACAAGATAAGCTGATTAATAAGCCAATAAACTACATTCCGAAATCTCAAGTGTTTCCCCAACGTAAACAGACAAGGCTATCTCCCAGTGCACTAGATGGAAAATCCACTGACCTCCTTTGATGTAATGTAAAAATGATTGATAGAGAGCAAAAATGTGCTACTTTTCAACATCTAGATGGATAATGAAGTCAGATCAAGTAGAACAGAAAGTGGGAGGCAAACTGCACTTTTTCAATATAAGCACAAGGAAAGGCAAATAAATAATCCAGGATATCAGTAACAGTATAGAAATGGAGGAGCTTAATAAGCTCAATTTACAGTATAGGTGGGCAGCTTAAAATCACCAGGTTTAAAAAGCAGATCACAAAGGGAAGTGTGGGTCGGAAACAAAGTAGGGAATCACCGGCAGTGCTTTAATTTGTACAGGTTTCAAATTGTTTCAGACAAAGACAAAGGCCAGAAATTTCACTGAGTATTTAAGCATCACTCAAGAGACAATATAACCAGTGAAAAACTATGTGAAATGTGCAGCCTAGATAATTTAAGTGTCTACCTCTTACACAGAGCAAAAACACCAAGCCAAGTAGATTTCTTAAAACAGAAAACAAAATGGAACAGGTATCAGAAAGCTCTATCATCACAGACAAAGGGCCAGATTCACGAAGGCTTGCACGGAGTCTAAGAGTAGAGTAAGACTCCATGCAGCCAACATGTCCGCCGAGCAATCTAGGAACAGCCGGCAGGGGGTGTGCAACAGAGCTCCTAAAAACGACTCTTACATGGACAGGGCTAGGTTATGCAAATTACCTCATTTGCTGTCGAAAGCTATGCAAATGAAGTAAATTTGCGATCCAGGAAACCCTAACCTGTCCGAGTAAGAGTAGTGTTATTTGCAAAAATGTACTCCGTTGACAACTGAGTACCGTTCTGCAAATAGCAAAATGGAGCCATGACAGCTCCAAATAAAGGCTGCATCCAGTTGAGGAAGCATGCCAATGGCCAAATATATGGCCATTGGCAATGTTCCCTGATGCAAAATTAAAAAAATAATAATTTTTTTTTTACCTCAATCTCCGAAGTTTAAGCGTAGCGCAGTGCCGCGCAAATGTGCTGCGCTCTAAAAACCAGAAAACCAGAAATTAAAAGCCACAAATAGGGATTTTATAGCAAATCATAATTTTCAATGCAAGTGAATGGCAGGCTGAAGACAACATGGCAACCAAGTAGAGGTTGCTAAGGGGGGAAGCTCAGTCTAAGAGATGTAACCAAGCACTAGTAGGCAATCCCATGCAGATGAGGGTAAGGATAGTGAATGCCAAGTTTACATAGCAAATGAGCACAGTCAGTGGAGTGTATGAGTAGGATAAGGGGAGTAACAGAGTAGAAGATAGGTGACATCACGAGGGGGGTATGTATGAAAGAATGTAAGCTCATTGGAGCAGAGTGGCATGTGTTTGCTGTCAGTTACTCATCACTGGAAGAGGTGTGTCAACAGGTATCCTAGCTAAAGGCAAGAAATAGAAGGTGTATGCCATGGATAACACTAAAGTTTCTTGTTGAAGTGCCTGCAATGTGTTTGCGCGTGGGTGCGCACCTGTATATCCGAGTAAGACTGTGTGTGCGTGTGTGCACCCGTGTGTGCATGTTTAAGCCAGAGTAGGTATGTGTAAGGTAGTTGAAATATGTGTAAGCGCGTTTGCACCTCTGTGCGCAAGTTTAAGCAGGAATTAGCAAGTGTTAGGCCGTGTAAGCATGTGTGCGCGCGTGTGAGCTGGTGTGTACGTGTTTGCGCTTGTGCACACGGCATTGCCCCCCTGTGGAAACAGAAAGGGAAAAGGAAGCACAACAAATAGTAGGAAGTTAACCAGGGAGAACTAGCAGAGCTAGCAGGTGAAAACAATCAGAATCAGGCAATTATACAGGCAGTACACTAGCCCAGCCCAGCCCAGCACTTAAAACTCTGCAAACAACTTTCCACCATGTTTTCCTCAGAGACACTACAACACTGCAGTAAACTAAGAGAAGTGAAAACTTAAAAAGCTTTACTGAGACAAAGAAATGTTAGGGGCTGCCATTGCTGTTATAAGGTGACATATGCAACATGCTGAGGGTGGTGACAATACGAATGCTGCTGAGCAACCCCCAGTGAGGAGATGGGGAAGAGTGTACAGGCCCAGGGTAACCTACCAGGGGCTACATGAGCTGGAGATAGTGGAGCGCTATAGAGTGGACAGAGACCTCATGCAGCAAATTGTTGAGCTGTGCAGGCCACGCCTCACACACAGAACCAACAGAGGGGAACCCATCCCAGTGGAAACCAAGGAATGTGTTGGCCTAAGAATACTAGCAACAGGTACGTTCCAGAGACCAAATGGTGATATGATGGAGATATCACAGGCATCAGCATCCAGGGTACTGCACCAGTTCCTGAATGCCATGTCAGCACATGTCGGTGATCATGTATATTTCCCCAATTCCAGTGAGGTATTGGCCAGCAATATGTGTCTCTTCCAGCAAATAGCAGAATACCCTGAGGTAGTGGGTGCAATAGACCGCACGCACATATGCATCAAAGCACCAGCCAGTGAGCGGGTTAGAGCCTACATTAACCACAAGGGCTTCCCTTTCATCAACTGCCAGGTCATGTGTGATGCCCAGGGAATAATACTGAATGTGTGCGCTGGCTGTCCTGGAAGCTACCATGATTCCCATATCTGGCATCTGACACAGCTGAACCAGACATTTGCCAATGGGGACATCCCTCATGGTCACCTAGTGGGGGATGCTGGATATGCACTGGAGCCGTGGCTGATGACACCCATCAGAAATGCACACACACCTGAACAGGAACACCATAATGAGGCACACGCACAAACACGAAATGTAATCGAGCGTGTGTTTGGGTTACTCAAGTCACGGTTGTGGTGCCTGGACACATCTGGTGGAGCCTTGCAGTACTCACCAACTACATGTACCCAAATTGTCATGGTATGTGCTATGATACATAATATGATCCTGAGAAAACAGCTGCAGCAGGAGCAGCATAGGCCCGGGCCTAACAGCCTCCCACCATTGTCAAGGCCATCACAGGCAGAGCGTGACTCGGAGGAGGAACATCCTGAGCCTGCCCCAGTAGGCAGAAGGAGGCATGCCCAGTATGCTTTGGCCTTGGCAAAGAGGCAACACATAGCACATACACTGGCTCAGTAGGAACCCTGGAAATGATACCTCTCTCTGACTCGCACATATAGTAAAAGGGATGCCTAACTTGACACTACCTGTTTCCAAACATGTATAGGGAGTGCATTATGTGCATCCGACATAGGCAGCCCTGCAGCACCACCTGAGGCATGATTGCCATGTTTTAAGCAATATAAAGCAGTGCTAAACAGCTGTTACCACTATTTAGTATATGTAAACAAAATTGCACACACTAACTAGCACAACTTTGGGCAATGTTGAGCAATATTGGGCAATGTTCAGCAATGTTGGTTAATGTTGAGCAACGTTGGGCAAGTTTGGTCAAAGTTGGGCAAAGTTGAGCAAAAGCAGGTAAACGTACTCATATTTGCTCTACTGGTCCTTAAGCAGTCTGGTCTGCCCAGTATGAAAATATAAAGCAGTGACAGGCCTCGAACCCAGGATACTGTGCACTAAAGTCACAGTACTGAACCACTAAGCCATGACAGTATTTCACTGGTCAGCCTGTATGAAGAAATGTTGATAAGTCTATGCAAAGTGTCTCATGGAAACCCTGCAGGCACAGCATAATCCCTGTTGAGTTATGACACAAAGGTGAGCCCTGCAGTAAAAATATAACTTGATTTTCAACACACATATAGTATAAATGTTAATATCGGGCATGTTCACACACGTTAACAAATGTAGTGGACATCAGACAGCAACATACTGAAAGGTCGCACTGGGCATGCTCACACACTTGAATAAATGAGACAAATGTCAGGCAACAAAACACTGAAAGGCCAAACTGGGCATGCTCACACACTTAGGCCATGTCTGAGTACAGCAGTGGGACACACATATTCGGCAGTTGCATGTGTTAACCCAGGAACCTCTCACTATTCACCAATCCTGCCTTGTGCACACAGTTATATGGCAACAGACACATATATAATATATTGGAACCCTGTCATAATCAGATATGTACTACAGATACTTAGGTTGTTCATAGAAAGTGAGAAAGCAAAGAAGATAACAAACCTGCAATCAGTATCATCAATAAACAATGTGCACTCCAAACATTATCATAGGTTCATAGGTTCATAGGTTGATACTAGACTATCTGCCCTAGGGCATTTATAAGCCTAGCCAGACTGTGTTTGGCTTTCACCATCCTTTTAGATTAGTAGATTGTGCCTTTGAATAGTAGGTCACACAAGATAGCCCTTTTACGGTTAGTTTATTGTGCCTCTGTCTAGCAGGGACCCAGAAGAGATCCCAGGGGTAAACTTACGATCTCCCATCCACTTGTCAAGATTTATCTTGAAGAGGGTCAGTGAGGGGCTCTGCCTAACTTGGACTGGGATTTCGTTCCAGATTGAGGGGAGCCTCTGGGATATGAATCTGTCCCTCCAGCTGTCCAATTTATTTCTGTGCTGAGGTTTAAGTCCCTGGAGCGTGTAGCTCTAAGGGATTTGGATATCCTGAGGTGGAGCATGACCATTAATTCTGGGTTGGACATGGCTTTATACGTCAGGCACAGATCGCATCTGAGTAGGTGGTAAGCAACTGAGTAAAGCTGGAGTTTCTTTAGCCGAACTGCGTAGGGCATCTGTTTGAGTCCCTTGATCCACTTGGTGAGGTACTTTTGGGGTCATTACAGTTGCTGCAGGTGTCGGGTAAGGTACATCCCAAATGGGGCATTGTATTCAAGTATGGGCCTGATGAGTAGAGGGGCACAATGACCTCTCTTGATCTAGATGTGAAATCCTTCGGGATAAGGTGGGCTATATAGAAGGTCTTTCTAACCACTTTGGCAACGTATTTGTCAAAGGAGAGATTACTATCTATTTGGGTCCCCAAATCCCTAATTACTTCTTCCGTACGTAATGGATTACCACCTATGTGGTAATTTGTGGGCACTTTGTTTTTCCCAAAGGGGATGACTATGCATTTTATGGCATTTAGCTTTAGGCCATGGCTCTGGCACCAGTTATCCATCTCTGTGAGACCCTTTTGGAGGATGCTTGTGTCAGCCGGAGAGTCGATTATGGCACCCAGTTTGCAGTCATCTGCGAACTTGGTCAGCCATAGTCCTCCTGTGTTAGCCTGTACCTCAGAGAAATATATACTGAACAAGAGAGGTCCTAGGACTGAGCCTTGTGGGATGCCACTTGTAAGTGGTGTAGAGTCTGACATGGCACCTGCAATTCCACCCATGTGGGTGCTATCCCTGACCCAGTTTGCAATCCATCTTGTGACATATGTGTTGATATCTAAGCTGGTGAGCTTATTTATGATGGCCGAGTGGGGTATTGTGTTGAAGGCTTTTGCGAGGTTCAGGTAGGCTGTGTGGACAACCTTCCCTACGTCCATGGCCCTGGTAACTGTTTCAAATAAGTCGACCAGCTTCAAGAGGCAAGATCTGCTCTTAGCAAAGATGAATTGGGTAGGATCCAGTGTCTGGAGGTTCCCAATGTCTTTTTTTATGAGTTCCATGATGATATGCTCCGTAGCTTTGCAGACCAGGCTAGTCAGTCTAATAGGGCGATAGTGCCCGGGATCCATTGTGGCACCACCTTTGTGGAGCAGGACCACTGTTGCTGTACGCCATTCCTTGGGTACATATCCTGTAGTAAGTCTGATATTGAACAGTGACTTTATGTGAGGGTTAAGTTCTTCATGAAGCTCGTGTAAGACGCAGCCCGGGACACCGTCCGGTCCCATTGATGCTGTGTTATTGCTTTGGAGAGGGCAGCTCTTACCTGTTCATCTGTGATGTCAGGGAGGCTACACTCTGTTGGGATAGACATTTGCTCTTTTGGGGGGATGGGGGGAGAAATTTGCACTGAACCTGTCTGCCAGGATGTTGGCAATGTCTGTGGGTTCAGTGTATTTTTTGTCATTATGCACTAACTCAGAGCATATCTGGGAGTTGCCACCCAGGTTCCTGACATAACTAAAGAATGCCTTGGGATTGTCTTTAGTGTCTTGTGCAATTTTTCTTTAGAAGCTGGCCTTAGATGATTTTATGAGTGATCGTAGCTTCTTGCTAGTACTGATCAGAGATGCCTTCCCTTTTTGGGATATTGCTCTATCATGTAGTAGCCTCCTCCTTTTGTTGTATAGCTTATTTATGGCCGGGGTCCACCAGACAGGTCCCCTGCCTTTGAGGAGTGAGTCTTGGTTTCATTTGGGATAGCATGATCCATGCATTCCTGTAGGTGTCCGTAGAATGCGTTTGTAAAGGATTCTGCTGTTTGAGCCGTATTTTCCACTGGCCCAGGGGCTTTGAAGGATACCACCTCGGTTTTGAAAAGTGTAACGTTTGCTTTTGAGACGTTCTTCACTGAGATTACCTTCGCTGGGGGTGGGGACAGGATATGGATATCCAGTGAGATAAATGTATGGTCTGACCTTACCAATGAGGGGTATACCTCTGGTGTGGAACATAGAGTCCCCATGTTGGTGATGACCAGGTCCAATATGTTTTCCCCTCTTGTGGGGTTGGTGACCAGTTGTTCCATAGCATTCGAGTTTATAAATTCTAGAAACCATTGGGCGAGGGTGTTGGGGCCTGAGTAGTATTCCCAGTCAATGTTTGGGTAGTTGAAGTCACCCAATATAATGGTGATTGGAGAGACCTTCATATTCTCCAGTGTTCCCAGGAAAGCCGAGTGGGGTTCCTGAGTTTGGGAGGGTGGTCTGTAGCAGGCTACGAACTGAAATGCAGTTTTGCCCACTGTTAGTTGCACATGTATGGTCTCCGCTGCTTCATGCAGTGCTACTAACCTGGAGGTGTGTGTATCTGTGAAGTATATGGATACTCCCTCTATTTTTGTTGGCCAGTCCGAGTCTTGTGGCCAAAAAGCATGGTATGAAGTACAACCTGGTAGTGCTGGTGTGCTTTTGGGAGCCTGAACCAGGTGTCTGTTACTGTGCAGAGATCGACATTCTCCATACTGAGAAGAGTCCTGAGTGCATGCATTTTGAGGGTTAGACATCTGGTGTTGAGCAGCATTACCCTTAGTTTCTTTTACCTTGTAACGTCTATGGAGGTGGGTTTGTCTTTTGAGCCTCGCTTAAAAAAGGCACTATGGGGGTGACAAGAGCCTTAGCCAGTATTCGAAAGTCCAGGGGGTGACAGGTGCAAGCCATCCATAGCGAAGCTACGTGGCATGTCGAGCATGTCATCCCAGGCTGACAGACACTGGATCCCCTTTGAATGACACCAATATGTTAGCCAACTGTTAAAAGTGATCAGTTTGTCTGTATACTGTGACATCATTCTTGGTGAGAGTAAGATGCTACACAAGGTCAGGGTCATACCGGCCTGGGCTACATGATCAGAGAGCTCCTCTATGTCTCTTTTCATGTAGTCCAGGGAGGAATGTCTTAGGTCATTCACACCAGCATGGACAATGATGGAGTCATATTTGTACTTGCTTTGGAGTGACCTGAGTGCATGTGTTATGTGGCGGATCCTGGCACCTGACAGACAGCTTACAGTGACCTTCTCCTTGTTCAGCCTGGTGAGCGGGACATCAGTGTGTCTGGCAATAGAGTCACCTATTACAAGTTTATTAGGTGTGTTGTTTAGCCTTAAGGGCAGTGACTGTGTGGCACACTGACTTTGTGAGCTATGTGATATGTGGGTATTGTTGTGGGGTAGCAGTTGTTTGGGTGTCTGCTTTGGAGGTCTCTGCTGCTTAGGCAGATTTTTTCCAAGTATGTTTTTGTGTGTTTATATGTTTGGTTTGCTGTTGCTATAGGTCTATGTGAGACTGGATCTGTGGTGTGTGTGGTTACCTTCGCCTCCTGATAGACTGTGCCAGTCATGGGTCGAGCAAGCTCAGCCTCCAGTTTGTCTATATAGTTGCATCTCTCACATATATCTGAGTTTGTTGGGAGGAGGAGAGGGTTGTCTGTGTACATAAGGCAGTTGTAACATTGCCTCAAAATTCCCATATTCACCAGCCGGACTGGAGAGTACACACAAAACTGACCTTTGGACATGTCAGGATATTATGATGAAATACTCTTTTGACTGATCAAAAAGGATCAGTAGGGTGTTAAGTGTGTAAAAGAGTATAACAGGGGTTTAGTGCTTAAGTTTGTTGGTGTTTTGGAAAGATTATCTGTGAAGGAGTCCAGACAGAACCATGACACTTCCTTCAGCTATGTCATAAATAGCAATGTACACTTATATATGTCCTGAGTCAGGGCCAACTGTAAATGACTGACAATGCCAACATCCTGTCAGACAGGCCCATACATACATACCCACCTCCCACTGACAAAAGGCCCTATCTTCATACCAGGAGATATCACATGTAGAATGGGTAAACAGCTCCTTCCAAAGCTGAAAACATGGCATGAATTGGATTACATTGTTTCCCTATATGTGTCATAAGTGAACTGCAGAACAAACAGACCCTGCACCTGAACAGTCTGTTGAGCCTCACCCTGTCTACAGGATATGAAACCATTGAATGGGTTACAGCAACATATGGCACACTCCACAAGTGTTGGTGCACAACAGACCATGGGAACTATAGTCTTATAAGCCTGTGAAGTCTGATCTGCATGGCCATGGAGTCCATCATGATTGAAGTCATAAACAGAGCTATTGGAAGCCAACAAACACACAACCCTACCAACCTTGGATTGGTCATGGGCAGATCATGGTTCCCAAACCTGCTAGATTGTTTGCAAGGCAGCCACCCAGGACATACATCACTAAAATGAGCTACACATGTCCCACATAGACTTTGAATAGCCCTTTTCCAACCTCCCAGACACTTGTCGTATCCACAAAATCAACAATCTGTGCATAAATATGTATTGTCATATGATGGATTGGCAACTGGTCCACAGATAGATCACACAAGCTAAGAATTGTGGAGTCCTGTCCAAGCTGTTAACACCTGCTGTCCCCCATGGTGCAGTCCTGGGATTGAATAAAATAAAGTGCCCACACATTACCATGTCTAGTCTGATGATGTCAGCATCCTAAAAATATAGCAGGAGAAATGAAAACACCCAGGAAAGCATATAGCATGTCGTGTTAATGCGTATCTCTCTAGTATCATAAGTTAGGTAGGGGGTTGAATCCTGCAATTGCTGTGTGTGTGTGTGTTTGTGTGTGTGGGGGGTGTATGTTTGTGTGTGATTCCCTTTGAGAGGAGTGCCCTTTTTGGAGACTAGGAAAACACATTAAAAGAGGTAAATTCCTCTTTGGCAAGTCTGATGATGTCAGCATCCCACAAATACAGCAGTGGAAATGAAAACTCCCAGTAAAGCATATAGCGCATTGTGTTAATGTATATCTCTCTAGTATCCTAACATAGTTAGGTAGGGGGTTGAATCCTGCAATTGCTAAGTGTGTGTGGGTGACACTGTTGGTCAATGTGCCATGTGTTTTGCTTTTACTACTGTATGACATATCAGTAAAACAACAGTATGTGCATTGCACATGTCAGGTATCTGTGTGGCAAATACATATATGTACATGTGACCTCAATTAGTTCATAGGTGTGAAGCCTGCTTTCTACATGAATACATCTGTTACCTTTGACAGATTGTGCTGCTGCTTCTCAGACCTTAGGTCACATATGCATGTTTGTGACAAGGCCAGCCACTGTAGTGATCTGTGGCCTAGGTCATCTGTGTCACACACACCAATAACAGTTTCTATAGAATAGTGTGAGTGACAGTTCATGCCTGGGGTATATTTCAGCCATGTTCAAACACAACAAAGTCTGTCAATAATGGACATTCATTATAGGTGTACAACAACTTTGTAGATATGCATACAGACCCCTTATTGCTTATGTGATACACCGAGGGACTTCAGAATACCTTTGGAAATGAGAATACCAAAGGACAGATGACATAACATGTGGCTGTATGTACACATCGGTACCCCATCTACATGTCGTGGGCTACTACCTATGTGGTAGTGTCGGGATACCATGTTTATTAAATGTGGATGACTATGCTATAGTTGGCTTATAGCTTTACAGCATGGGTTGGTCAACAGGTATCTGTCTGTATGATACCATTGTGGAGGATAAGTGTCTCATCCGGAGAATGCATTGTAGGCCACTGTATGCATTACCAGATGTGGACAGACATATCCCTAGTGTGTTTGCTTATACCTGAGGGCTACATGCCAAACAGGAATGGTCACAGGAATGGGTGGCAGTCAATACCACTGGTTACTGGTATAGTATTATACTGGAAGGATCCAAATGCTAATGTGTTTCCTACATCTGTGTGTCAGTTGTCAAGACATCATCTAACGATTGGTTATAGTCAGGCTGTTGAGGTTGTGTATACTACCAGAATGCAAACCAATGACCAATATTAACAGTATCACCCACAGCATAGTGTCAAACCATGTCATACCCACATGTGTACCCAAGTTAAAACATATGTGTAGTAAAATGCATACTGGCCAGCAATAGAAACTATGAAGTGTTAACACTATGTAATACAGGGCATGTCACCCTTCCCATGTGTCCACTATGCATGTACATGCAGACAGTGCACCTCCACCATGTTCACAAATGTGCACCTGCAAATCTGTACTGCACACATCACACACGTACTGTCCACTCACCAACACATGCTGCCAGAACTACACACATCAGCCAAGTGGCACATGGGCGGACAATCCATTTTTGGAATTACCACTGGTGTAAACAATACTACATTGATAATCATAGCTTTAATGCATCATGCCTGCTCAGATATACCTACAAGGATATCATTACACTTTACTGTTGACAACATGCTAACATTGCTACACTGCTATTAAGTCATCCTGTGCATCAGCACCATGTTAGCCTGTTCCTGCATCAATGTTACAGATGACAGGAGGTGGCACAGTTTCATCATATGCACAGGGTGTGTTGTTGGTTTGCCAGAGCCCAACATTGACCCATCCAATTGACATGTATGTGTGTGAGGGACAACAGTACAGCATAGGTCAGTGTTGATGTAATGTGTGTGTATGTGTTAGCCCTAGCTGTTTGGTTTATGTGTGTGTGTCTGCATGCACACAGTTCTACCATGTGGTTGCCAAATACAGAAGGTTGTGGGACAGCTACAGACTGTACCTGCCAGGCTGTACAGATCACCGTCTCTGGCTACGGACACAGTACCTGTGCCTGGCAGGGGTGTCACGGACAGTATCGGGTACTAAGCCAGACTGAGTACTATCATCAGAGGCAGAGGGATGTGGACTGGACCCATGTTCATGCTGGGACTGGCCAGAGCCACGTGCACATGGTCTTCTAGGACAGTCTATTGACAGCCCAGCCCCAACATTGCTGGGGCTGGTACTGCCACTATGGGAGTGGCTGTGACTTGTGTGTCATCCACAACGACTGCCAGCTGATGATGTTGCTGGCATACATCCACGTTGATGTCTCGGCCATCCTGCACTGTCCTCGCACATGGACATGACATTGCGGAGGACATCTAGTGTCTCCCCCTAATGTCTATCAATGACCTCGGTGTAATTACGGATGGCACCAGCAAGGTCACGGATACTGTCATTGATAGCGGTGTTATGGGCCCTCTGTGCCCTTAGTCCCTGTCTGGTGTACCGTTCCATATGTGCCTGTGCCTGCATTACAGCCCGGAACATACCTGAGGTTGTAAGACCTGTGGGGGCACGTCTGCCAGGGGCATTACAACCAGCAGTGCTCCCAAAAGAACCCCTGGACATCTGCCTATATGGTACCATTCCAGGAGTCTGGGTATGGCTGCTGTGAGGGGATGCATGTGCCATAGATACTGCACTATCCTGGTCAATGCCTACTGTATACTGTCCCTCAGCTAAGGCCATTGGTGATGAGGGATGTATTGGCAGTATGTGCACATAGATGGGGTGGAAAGCTGTGTACTGTCGATTGGCAGACCAATGACAGACCCTGTCAAACCTGCCTGTGCCACAACACATGTATCGTCATTTCCACTATTTGTGGCAGTGACTTCAGGTTCCCTGCTGCACTCAACCAACACAACCTCAGCACCTATGAGAGGAAGACAGGAAACACACTTTAAAATCTGTACATGATGTTGGCACACATGAACACATGCACACATGCACACATGAACACATGAATACATGCACACATTTACACATGCACACATGAACACATGCACACATGCACACATGAACCATGCACACATGGACACATGCACACATGCACACATGAACACATGCACAAATGAACACATGAACACATGCACACATCAACACATGAACACATGCACACATGGACACATGAACACATGCACACATAAACACATGCACACATGAACACATGAACACATGCACACATGCACACAAATACACTACTCAGTAAAGTTGACACACACACACACACACACACACACACACACACACACACACACACACACACACACACCAACAGCAATCCAGAACATACTCATTAGTGGTTGATGGTGGAGTACAGTATCACAAGCCAAAGAATCCTATCACATGTGTCAGCATGCAGGATGTGTGTTGCTCAACAGCATGCAGTGCAAGTGTAGAGAGTCCTTGTTAATAACAGTATACATGTCTTTGATGCATGTGTGTTGTTCAATGATTGGCCTCACCCTGGAACACAATGTGTACATGGACACAACATTGCTGTGCAAGTATTAAATGCTTTCCAATGTCCTGTGCACCATCACTCATATGTTTACATGCCATGGCCGGATGCACACAACTGTCAGGTGTATAGCAATGAATGCTATGTGTAGTACTGTAGTTACTGTAACTGGATGTAGTGTAGTACCATGAGCCATCATCAGGCAGCATCATGTGGTCACTCAAGGCCACTAATGTGTGCCACACTGGCAACTATCTTGCTGTACCTGAACTGCAGCACTTTGTCTACATTAACCATTTCACAGGTGGTTGTTACATGGGTATGTAAGGTGTTCAATAGGGAGCATTGCCTAACATGAATGTGTTGTGTGTTGAAGAGTGTTACACCACCCCATGATAGGCCTGTACCCCTCAGGTATAGTATGTGGGCTGTTTGGATGACATTTGGGATACTGGAGTCTGACCTTACAACAGGTGTCTAAATAGGCCATGTGTATCATATGAACACTGAATGCGTATGACAAAGTGGTGTATGTTGTGTGCATGTGTATTGATTCTGCCTATACAATGTCCACTACAGTGTACCACAATTGGTTGGGATGCTCTGTGTATTGCATGTGTTTGAGGCAGCTGCTCATGTTACTGGGATGTGCATAGTCCCACAGAAAACATGCAGAGTATGCATTATGTGTAGGTGTTTTATATGTGTATATGGCCTACAACTCACCTATGACATGCACATGTTATTTGCTATATTAAATGTAGAACACTCACCAGCATGGGTCTGCTGTCTTGCTGTCACACCAGAGGGACCTACAAGGATATGAGACAGTTTGTCAGTGTCAATAACTATGGCATTGCTGCTGTGAGTTTGCAACTTTAGAGTAGTACAACATGTGACAGTCACAGGCATACAGATTATGTTCCAAATTATCAGTATTGCACAACACCAGGCTCCACATCTTCTAAATACACAGTACACATCTGACATATGCGTGTTCTAACAATCGAGCTAACAGTAGTCTACAGATATGCCATGTTACCTGCAAGCTCTGAGTCAACTTGCTGGGTGACTCCGGCCTCCATGATGACACATGTCTGTTGTAGTGGTTGGCCAGGAGCCACCACTGTGAGGAGCAGCTCTTCCACTCTGGTGAGGGGTGGGTGTGATGCTGCACCACCACCTGTGGCAAGCTGTTGTCTGTGGACATCAGAGGCATGCTGCCGGACATGTCTAATTAAATCACTGCAGTGATGGCGTACCTGCTCATAAGTCCAGTTATGCATGCCTATGTCATTCACCCGATGGACATCATCTTGCCACAGTGCAGTGCACCCATGCTGGTCCTGGCTGGTTCTAGAGAACAGCAGGATGTGATGTTGTAGTAGGGCGTCTAGGATTATTTCCTCCTCTTCAGGGGAATACGCAGGTTTGCGGTTGTGAGACATGTCCTTGGAAAACAATAAAACAATAATTGTAAGCAAGTCATGTGGCACACTTAACATTCTAAAGTACAGACATCAATGAAATGCCATATATAGCAACCTATTGGCTGTCAGTAGATACACACTTTTAATACCACATATCAGTGCTCAGCCCACAACTGCCTGACAGTGCCTGGCACATTCTATATATTAAACCATGTTCTGCACAGCAACAAAGTGAAACCAGTATGTAAGACTATACAACAGTACATGGCACGCTGTATGTGACACAATGCACCACCTAGCCACAGGAGGTTTATATCAAGCTAATGGATGAAGAAAGATGTCATCCATTGCAATGCATGTAAAGTACAGTTACAGTATTACCAGTATACCACAGTAGTCTTTGATGCCAAAACCCTGCCTAACATGTGTGCACAGTTGTTGATATAGGTGGCATATTGCTGTACTAAACTATACATGTTGCTAGATACACACGTGTACCCTGTAACACAGATATGATTGAGGGCATGGTACAGGCATAATTACACACACATCAGACATACATACAACACACAAATGTATGCCAACCCAGATGAGCTTCATCTGTGTACCATACAGTACTGTGTGTCACTACTTACAAAACCTTATGCCTGAGGTATGTCATCTGTGAGGACTACAGGAAAGACACAAAACAGTGTTTCCAAGCAATGTGAACATACACCATACTGTACTGTTTAGGCCTACAGCTTCAGGTAGTACTACAGTTCATATGGGAGTTCGATTCACCAGCAGTACCACTCGCTAAGCATACATGTATTGCTTTAGCCTACAGTGGGACACCACAGTCGACAACAAAGGACTATGTCACACCGTATGCCATACTACTTTTTCTGCCTAGCAATAACATACACATCTTTTGCTGGGATCACAGCTAGGACACAAACTACCATGACAGAAACACTAAGCTATCACACCTTTACAGACCTTGCACACATTCATCAACACATTCACCATCACACTCAGTCAACCTCACATAGCAATTATTGCACTAAGTACATGTGTGTGTGCTTCGTGTCATGGGTAGGTAATATGCTATTGGCCCTAGGGCCTACAGCAGCCTAGCCATATGCTACCCTGGCCTTTGACACACATGTAATTTAATTTCACTTGCCCCTGTCAACCAGAGCCACAGAGGTGATTCCCGGGGTGTATTTCCTATCTCCCAAACAATCATCAGGAGTATTTATGACAACTGCTAATGAGGAGCTTTGTTTGCTATTGATAGGTGGTTTGTTCCAGAGTATGGCATGTCTCTGAGTTAGGACTCTATCCCTCCAGCATGTGCTGTTTAGTGAGCTGACAAGGTTTAGGGCCCTAGAGCATGTATCTGGGAGGGATTGTAATATGTTTACGTGGAGGATGTCCAACAGCTATGGGTGTGACATAGCTCAGTATGTTAGCCAGAGGTCACCTCTGGGTAGGCACTATGCAACACAGTGTAGCTGTGGTTTTGTGAGTCGGTCTACATAGGGCATCTGTTTGAGGCCAGTATTACTCTTTGTGAGGTATGTCTGTGGCCTTTCCAGTTGCTGTAGTTGGCGTTGTACTCTCTAATGGGTTTTAAGTGTGATAAGTAGAGGAGAACACTGACCTATATTTCCCTAGATGACACACCTTTTGTGATGACGTGTACCACATAGACAGAGTACATGACCAGTGTGGCACTGTGATTATCAAAGGGGAGACTACTGTCCACCTGTGTCCCATGTTCCCTTATCACACCTTTGGTGTTAGGTAGACTACCACCTATGTGGTAATTAATGGGTACAGTGTTCTGGCAAGAAGGGATGGCACTGCAGTGTCAACACTGAGCTTCAGTCCATACCTTGGTCGCCAGGCACCTGTCGCAGTAAGTATTCCCCATGTCTCTCTCCCTCTCTCTCTCTCTATATATATATATATATATATATATATATATATATATATATATTCTTAAAAAAAATTTTAATTTAATACTACAAAATTCTTAAATCATTAATCTATTAAACACAAATATAAATTTTAATTTTAAAAAAAAAATTATATTTAAAACAAAACAACAAAACAACAAAAAAATTTCCCTTGCAAAATTTAAATTAAAAATAAAGCCATATTATTAATATACTTTCACAGTTTAGTATCAGGAAAAAAACAGTTTTTTCCCGGTTTTTGCCCCTTAGCGCAGGCCCCATGGTCAACCTGCAAAATAAAGAAAAAGGTTTAACCACCACATGTTTAAGCACTAATATTTTCTTTAAAAAACCACATAAAATTGCAAATTCAAAAACTTTTTGTACCCCACAAAATTTCAATTTTGCCCAACAGTAAAAAAAAAACTCCCCTATGGTGACAGATGTACTATAAACACAACATGGAAATAAAATTTATTTTTTTTATTCTTGCCCTTTTTTTGAAATTTTTTTTTTAATTTTTTTTAATTTTTTTTTTTTTTTTCGCTTTGCCTTTTTTTTTTGTTTTTCCGTCCTTTTCTGGCTGTGCCCGCCTGTTTTTTTCCCTTTTTTTCTCAAAGAATTTTTAAGCAATAATCTTTTTTGGTTCGACATGTGCATTGGGGTGCCCTTGGAAAATTTAAAATTCATGGCCCCTGTGTGGGAATTCAGTACCCGTCTCGCCCCCCCTATAAAATGAGAGGGAGGTTCCCTTTGTTTCAAAGTGGGGGATGCTTTTTCTTCCCGTTGTTCATAAAGGTTTTATTTTTTCTGAACTGGGGTTTGCCATATTTTCATGGTACCAAACCAATTTCTGTTTTCATTTTAGTGTGTTTATCCCCCCCCCTTTTAAGTCAGGGGTTGATTTTTTTTTCTAATTCAAAAATGCCCTGTGATTCAATTTTCCCTCAATAAGTTTGGAACTTTCTGTTTTTTACCCCCCTTTTAACTTTAGTTTATTTTTTTAAAATTACAGGGTGTCAAGAAAAAACAATTTGTCTATATGTCCACATCCCTTGGGCCCAAAAATTTTTTTTTGGGAGTGGGTCAGAAGGTTTTTTTATTTTGATGTTTTTTTCGAAATAAAGGGGGGCTGTTCCTTTAGTTACAAAAGTAATTTTTTCCCCCCTGTACTTAAGGAGCCAATTGTTTATTCTTTTTGGGGAAAGGTTTTTTACTGGGAAAAATGGGTTTTCCCTTGGTTTCCAAATGGTACATCCTTTAATTTTTTTTTTGTACCCCCTGGGTATCTTGTGGGGCTCTTCCCTTTTGAATGTGTAACAAGCAACTGTTCCTTTGGTTTTTAAAAAAACAATTTTTTAAACCCCCAAAAAGGGAAAAAAGTTCCCTGTAAATTTTCAGAAAAGTTAACTTTGGGAAAAGAATATGGAAAATTTTTTTTTTTTTTTCATTTTCAAAGGGTTTTATTTTTCCATCAACTTTTCAGGGGATTGAGGGCAAAATCATTTTTTAGGAAACAAATCCCGAAAAAAGTTTTGGGGAAATAGGGCCCCTTCCCCCTTCTATCCAGGTTTTTTGAATATGGTTTGGGGGAAATGCTAGAACATTATTTTCCGCTAAAATTGGTTTCCTTTTTAATCAGATCAATTCCAAAAACCGGAAAGTCCCAAAAAATTTTGAGGATTTATTTTCCAATTCACCCAAACATGATATATTTTTCAACCCCTTTTAAAAATTTTGGGATGGACCAGCTCATGGTTTCCCAAATTGGGGTTTAGCTCTTTTATTTTTGTGCAGAACAAGGGTCCCTAGAAGACTAAAGGGATTTTAACAGGAAGGGGTTTTTAGTGCTTAAACCAAAAAAAACCCAAAAACCCCCTTTTTTTAAAAGGATCCCAACCCCTGTAATTTTTTTAAAGAAAAAAAAAAAAGGGGGGAAAAGGGGTGGTAAAAAGGGGCCAAAAGGGAAAACAAGGAAAAAATTATGGCGGGCATGTAGGGAACCCAATGATTTTTTTCCCCCATGTGATTCAAAAAATTTTATGAAAATTTTAAAATTACCCTGAAATGAACCAAATATGTTGTATCCAATTATAAATTTTAGTTTTGTGGGCATTTGGGGGTTTAGGGGGATAATTTTTTTAAAAATTTCCTTTTTTTTTTATGAAGTGGGAAATATAGGAAAGGGTTTTTTTAGGGATTGGGGGTCAAAAACAAAAAAGCCCATGGGGTAGTTGCAATGGGGGGGGTCACAATTAGGGGTATTTTTAAAAAAAATAAAATGGTAAAGTGGTGGTACCCTGGGGGTAATGCATTAACCCAAGGGGGGCTTGTCTTGGTTTAATCACCCCCGAGTTATCTCGCCCCAAGCTCAAGGGGTCAGAATATACTTCCCCCCCGGGTTGGTGATGGGGTTTTGCCCGCTTCAATACCCCTCCCTATGTTACCCAAAGGGGGCACAACCAAAGGGGGAACCGGGTGGGACCGACCTCTTCCAGGTTTGGGTGGGAACGGTGGGTGTACCGGGTTCCCTGTTCTGGATTATGGTTTTAATTAAAAATAAAAAAACTTTTAGTTTTCCTCAAATTTCCCCTTAAAAACCCCCAATTAACAGTTCAGAAGCATAAAATCTATTTGAATTGGCACCAAAAGTGGGGAAAATTGGTAGCAACAGGCCACCATGATTGTGGTGTTTGAACAGGGCCCATGCATCACAGTAAATGCAGATATTTATAGAACAATAGGACATATGTCCCATAAATGTTTTGAGATTAGACATACCCATTGAGGTGTGGAATTGCATTGTTTATGCACATACAGTAGGGTGTAGAAAGGAACCTCAATTAACATCTTATAACTGCTTTTAGTCTGCACTACATTCCTATTGACTGCAGGTGTATATCCCCTACATGTATTATTACACTTGGCAACATGCATTAGGTTATGTAATGGGTTCATTATATACCTGACCTATATCTGACATATTAACTGTCCAAGATGCAGATGTTACTGCTACATAGTTATTTATTTTATATATATTTCTATATCTACATATCTGGATGTGTTCACGTGACATTTTCAGTTACATTTCTACAGAACCCTACATTTCGTGTAGCACACTCACATTTCTGGGGAACACATTAACAAGCTACTCGTGTGCCAGATTTACTTATGCATTCCAGCCATTAAATGACTGTTGAGGACTGATTATATGCTTCACAGCTACTGGCACTTCCATCATCCACTTTATATGAGACTGCCCAACTGTGGGTTGACAGCACTTATTACAACAGTACTATTTGTATAATGCAAGGGTACAACAACATTTCAAAGTAAGTGACACAGACACACTCCAAGTATTATACCTTTATTAATTACATTACACACTTTTCTACAGGCTCTCTCCTTTATTTGATATTACAGTGCATACGGAAGACATATTCAAGACAAATTATTCCTTTATTAATAGGTTACAACACTCTTTTTCAGGCTCGCTCACTTATTTTATATGACAGCACATGCAGAGATATTATTCCGGACTTATTTTACCTTTCTTAATGGGTTACTACACTCTTTTTCTGGCTCTCTGACTTATTTTATATAACAGTACATGCAGAGGAATTATTCAGGGCATTTTATGGCTGTATTATGGGGCTACAACACTTTCTTTCAGGCTCTCTCACCTCATTTATATAACAATACATGCAGAATAATTACTAACCTGCCTGGTGGCGCAGCCTTAGCAGCCTATCTGCATAGGCTTGCTGATTCGCAGCATGGACACCTGCAGCTGTGAAGTAAATGAAGGGATATTGAGACATACCTATCCATTATATAGACTAAATTAGCATGTCTTACATACTTCATTCCATGGCTACCTACTCAGTAGTGGGGCATCTTGCATCCCACGGGCCTCCTGTAGCCATCGGTTCAGTAGGTCCCACTTCCGTCTCTTCAGGTCTGCATGGTGGTGACGGACCTGCTCACCAGTCTGAGGGATGCCTGTGGCACTGGTGAGATCATGAGCTAACCGGTTCCAAGCCTCTGCTTTGTACTCTGTCCCTTGGAACTGGCCCTGCAGGAGTCTTGACTCATGACGGTGGACAAGCCAAACCATGTATTTTGACTCCTCGATGCCCCAACATTGCGCTCGAAAGCGAGTACCCTCTCCAACACCAGCCAATCTAACTGCAGATGGGAGCTACAGTCAGTTATGGTGAGTATTCCCGCATATGGCGCTTAAATATGCCACATTTCCCGCACTTTTTTGTGATTGGCCATTTTTGAAAATTCTCAGCTGACTGCAGACCTGCTTAGCAATGGTTAATCTACCATTTATAAGTATATATATATATATGTTAACAGTGGCTATTTATCCTAAGCTGTCGTGGCTTAGTGGTTCAGTACTTTGATTATGGTGCACAGTGGCCTGGGTTTGAACCTTGTCATTGCTTTTTATTTTACTACTGTCCGGGCAGGCTAGGGGGTGTGGCTGAGTTTAGGCAACTTTGCTCTACTTTGCTACACATTGCCCGGCGGTGCGCTGGTTGACGCAGCACGTACCTCAGCACAAACCGATTACGCTGGGTAAAGCGCTATTTGGCTATGGGCAACTATACTGCGCTGGGTAAAGCGTTGCTTAACTGCGGCCAATTATATGTCAGGTTCCTTTATAAATATACATTTTGTTCACTGATACATAGGCCATTTCAATGCTTTTTAGTAAAATTTTAATAATATATGTCAGGAATTATTTCACATACTAATTTAAAACATAAAATAGAAAGGGGAGTGGTGGGACTCGAACCGTGAATGTCACCTCTTTGTGTAAAGGCTCTACCACTATGCTATTGCTATTTGGTGTAATTTGCATAAACATTCCTTATTATGCTCTTCAATATCGAAATTGCTAACTGCAGCTAAGCAATGGGCACACTCATGCAAACACGCGCAAATACGAGCAGCTATAATGGGAATTAGAAAAAAAAAATTAACGTTTTACTTTTCATAACTGTACTGGGGGTTTACAATGTGAGGGATTGTAGTGTTGGGTATGTAGACATTTGAGCGGACTCGCTCATGTGTGTTGACATTTCACAATTCAGACACTTGCAGGGGCGTGGACCTTTGGGCTGCTCGGCAGTCAGACACCCCCTGCCTTCCTGCATGGTCCGTGTTGGACTTGGAGTGGAGTCAGCGTGCCCTCATGAATATGCATGGCATGCTGACATCATAACGTTCAACTGCAGTTTCTGAGTAAGACTTATTTAGTCTTACACGGAGGATTCGTGAATCCAGGGGTAAAAATATAAGTTTCCTCACTGAGCAGGGAATCATCAGCAGTACTTTAGTTTATACAGGCTTCAAATCTATTTAGACAAAAAAGAAAATGCTTTACCTACTTACACATTTCATTTATAGTTTATTAATTACTTCAGTTTGTTAGCGCCAGGTAGGTGGACTGGTCTGAGGATCCTTTTCAACCATGACCCAGGTCAGAGGCAGTGTACAGTACAAGGAAGTACATCAAAATGCAGCCCAACTGTCCAATGCATTCGCATAACATATACAGAGAAGAAGCATTTATAATTTTGACATTCAAGAATGATATACAGAGTTATAGTAACATACTATGATGCAATACAGTCTATGTGCAAAGTGAAGACTTTCCATATGGAAAATGATGGAGTTGTAAGAGAAATGCAATACAGTAAGTCTGAAAAAATATATCTATATATCTATCTATGTTTCTTTTTTATCTTATTTATCATTTGTTGACATGGTTATTCCGACTAGGCTAGTAGCCTTTTTCTGGAGGAAACCTGAGGTGGTATTTATACTACTAGGGGAAATTTGACCAGAGCACTGGGGAATTTCCCTTACTCTTGGTAGTTGGGGAAGAGTTTGTTTGTTACACATCCTGACTTTCTATTTCCTGTGCAGGCATGGAAGCAGCCAGAAAGAACAGGGAGAAAACATGGCTGATTCAGCTTTTGCTGAAACTGGAGTGAAGATTGTTGAAAATGTATTTGAAATGGTAAAATCGCTACCACTACCAGAAGTTTTTTTCTGATTATGTTGGTGCAGAAAAAACAGTGACATTGGAGGAAAAGGAGATTGTAGCTGAAGCAGAGATGGATTCGGGGAAAGTTTTCAGAGGAGATTGAAGGAGAGACAGTTACCTCTAAAAAATGCATAATTACAACCCTCCAATCGGGGGGTTGTGGGCTGATTATTTGGAAGAAATGGTAAACTAAAGTGAGCCAGAAAATGGAGCAACAATTTCATGGAGCTATGTCATTGAAAAATAGAAGAAGAAAAAGAAGAAGAGAAAGTTCCTGATACAAAAAACTTATTCACAAATTGTAGGAGAAGGAACAAAAGAAAGAAGAAATAAAATAAACAAAAAAGAAGTATACAGTACATGTGAGCAGTAAAAAAAAAGTAAGTTTGGACAGGTATGTGGTTTGGGACTCTGTCATAGCACTTCTGGGTGTCAAAGCAAAAGAGGTTAGATCAATTATTTTAATTAGTAAAGAGACTTGTTGTGACTTGATATTTGAGACTGGGCAGGCCATGGAATTTTTTTGAGTGCATATGAACAAAAGAAAAAATATTTATCCATGGTCAGAATATGTGTTACAAGCTTTTTACAGACAAACAACAACAACAAAATAATAATAATCCAGTATAGAACTGAAGTTGAAGCAAAAGAACTGGAAGAACATTTGTTAACTATATGTAAAGAAGTAATGGACTCTAAAAAAATATGAAGAAAGAGGATTATGGACTGGGGGTGAGAAGGTAGAATAATACTGAAAATGGAAAATGATAACATTATGCATGCACCTAGTATTATCAATGTTCATGGTAATAGAGGTTTTGTGAAATACAGGGGTCAACCAAAGACTTGTTATTTTTGTGGAAAAATGATCATTTAATCAATGAATATGATAAAAAAAATGATATTTACTTGGTAAATTTAAAGTGCAAATAAATGTGGCAGTTCTGGTTATTCTTGACAAGAATGTGAAATGAATTTGCAAGAAAATGAAAATGAAGTTATACAGGAGAAAGAGATAGAAGAATGTGTTATACAAGAAAATATACAAAAGGATGTGACTAATAAAGAGGTTGTATATGAAGTTGAAGAAAGTAACAAGGAAAAAGAAACAGAGGAGACAAGTGAGGATGAAGCTGACTAGCATACAGTAAGAAATAAAAATAATTCAATAGGGAAAAGAGTTAAAGGAAGGAAAAGAAAATTCAAAAACATAATGCTTAGAGAAAATAAGAAAGGAAAGGGATAAACATTTTATCAAACTAACTGTTCTTAAAAGCTGGATATATTAGCTTTAAATGTGAACAGTATGAAAAATCTTAAGAGGAGAATAGGTTTATTACAATGGTGTGCTGCAGTAGATGCACATATTGTTTTAGAAAATATCAGATTATTAACAGAGGAAGAAAGAAAACAAACTTAAAAACTTTGGAATGGTGTGATAGTGTGTAACATGGAGAAAGAAATGTACTTGGGCATATGTATATTATGTCAAGAAATTATTAAAATATTAGATGTAACCATAGTGGAAATAGGAGGAATTACGGTAATAGAAGAGATGGAAGAAATATGTGCATAGAATTATAGCTTATATGCATATGTAACAAAAAAGAGAGAGGGAAATGATGATTAAAAATATTCTTGACTATGTTTGTGTAAATATGGACATTATAGTGGTGGGTGATTTTAATTGTAATTTAAGAAAAAATAAGAGCAGTTGTGATGTTAAATGGTTAAAGAAATTATGAGAGTGGAAAGTTAAGTGTATGGGAGAATAATCACTGGACCTACAAAAGGAATGACATTGGGACAGAAACTGATTATTTTTTAATATTTGATAGTTTTAAAAATTAAAGAAAAAGGAATTAAGTATGCTGGATTTCGGATCATTTGGCTATATGGGTTAAAGAACAGGAAAATTAAACATATATATGATTTTGAAAAGGAATAAAGAGAATTAATGAAAAGGAATTAGATTTAGAAGAGAAAAAAGAACTTATTGAATTATAGAAAAATCATATGATTATGAGAGAGTTTTGTGAGAACTGGACTGTTTGGTGGCTTAAGAAAAGTATAAAAAGTGTTTTTAAAATGTATAAGGAAGAAATGAAGAAAAGAAAAAGAGAGATATAGGATATTAAGTCAAGAAACATTCAGAGATTTATTAAAGAAGAAAATTTCCTTTTATGAAAAAGAAAGAGAACTATATAAAATGAATCAAATTAAAAGTAACTTGTTATATAAACAAAAATATTGCTTACAAGGAAAGAAAGAAGAGGTAGCACCATATTTTACTAAAATAATAAAAGAAAGAAAATAATAAGAGAATTAAAGAATAATGAAAGTAAGCAAATAAGACAGTAAAAAGGAATATATGAAATAATTAGAGAATATGTATTGGAATTATTTGTTAAAAATAGAAGAAAGCACAAAACAAACTTATAAAGGTAAAAAATTAAATAACAAAGATAATGGGCTGGATTCACGAAGGCTTGCACGGAGTCTAAAAGTAGAGCAAGACTCCATGCAGCCAACATGTCTGCCGAGCGAGCCAGGAACAGCCGGTAGGGGCATGCAACAGAGCTCCTAAAATGACTCTTACACGGACAGGGCTAGGATATGCAAATTACCTCAATTGCAGGCAAAAGCTATGCAAATGAGGTAAATTTGCGTTCCAGGAAACCTGAACCTGGCCAAGTAAGAGTAGTGTTATTTGTAGAAATGTACTCTGTTGACAACTGAGTACGGTTCTGCAAATAGCAAAACGAAGCCATGACAGCGCCAAAAAAAGGATGCATCCAGTTGAGGAAGCATGCCAATGGCCAAAGATATGGCCAATGGCAATGTTCACCGATGCAAAATAAAAATAAAATAATCTTTTTTTTTTTTTTATCCCAATCGCCGATGTTTAAGCATAGCACAGCGCTGCGCAAATGTGCTGTGCGAGAAAACCAATAATTAAAATTCACAAATGTGGATTTTATTGAAATTCTTAATTTACAATGCAAGGGAATGGCAGGCCGAAGACAACATGGCTACCGAGTAGAGGTTGCTAAGGGGGGAAGCTCAGTCTAAGAGATGTAACCAAGCATTAGTAGGCAATCCTATGCAAATGAGGGTAAGGATAGTGAATCCCAAGTTTACATAGCAAATGAGCACAGTCAGTGGAGTGTATGAGTAGGATAAGGGGAGTATCAGAGTAGAACATAGGTGACATCATGAGGGGGTATGTATGAAAGAATTGAAGCTCACTGGAGCAGAGTGGCATGTGTTTGCTGTCAGTTACTCATCACTGGAAGAGGTGTGTCAACAGGTACCCTAGCTAAAGGCAAGAAATTGAAGGTGTATGCTGTGGATAACACTAACGTTTCTTGTAGAAGTGCTTGCAACATGTTTGTGCATGTGTGCGCGTCCATACATCCGAGTAAGACTGTGTGCATGCATGTGCACCTGTGTGCACACGTTTAAGCCGGAGTAAGCATGTCTAAGGTTGTTTAAAGTTGTGTAAGCGCGTTTGTGCCTGTGTGCATGCGTTTTAGCAAGAATAAGCAAGTTTTAGTCCATGTAAGCATGTGTTCTGCATGTGAGCTGGTGTGCGCGTGTTTGTGCTTGTGTGCATGGCACTGCCCCCCTGAGGAAACAGAAAGGGAAAAGGAAGCACAACAAATAGTAGGAAGTTAACCAGGGAGTACTAGCAGAGCTAGCAGGTGAAAACAATCAGAATCAGGCAATTACACAGGCAGTACACTAGCCCAGCCCAGCCCAGCACTTAAAACTCTGCAAACAACATTCCACTATGTTTCTCTCAGAGACACTGCAACACTGCAGTAAGCTAATAGAAGTGAAAATTGAAAAAGCTTTACTGAGACAAAGAAATGTTAGGGGCTGCCATTGCTGTTATAAGGCAACATATGCAACATGCTGAGGGTGGTGACAATGCGAATGCTGCTGGACAACCCAAAGTGAGGAGACTGAGAAGAGTGTACAGGCCCAGGGTAACCTATCAGGGGCTACATGAGCTGGAGATAGTAGAGCACTATAGAGTGGACAGAGACCTCATGCAGCAAATTGTTGAGCTGTGCAGGCCACGCCTCACACACAGAACCAACAGAGGGGAACCCATCCCAGTGTAAACCAAGGTATGTGTTGGCCTAAGAATATTAGCAACAGGTACCTTCTAGAGACCAACTGGTGATATGATGGGGATATCACAGGCATCAGCATCCAGAGTACTGCACCAGTTCCTGGATGCCATGTCAGCACATGTCGGTGATAATGTATATTTCCCCAATTCCCATGAGGTATTGGCCGGCAATATGCGTCTATTCCAGCAAACAGCAGAATACCCTGAGGTAGTGGGTGCAATAGACTGCACACACATATGGATCAAAGCACCAGCCGGTGAGCAGGGTAGGGTCTACTTTAACACAAGGGCTTCCCCTCCATCAACTGCCAGGTTGTGTGTGATGCCCAGGGCATAATACTGAATGTGTGTGCTGGCTGCCCTGGAAACTACCATGATTCCCATATCTGGCATCTGACACAGCTGTCCCAGACATTTGCCAATGAGGACATCCCTCATGGTCACCTGGTGGGGGATGCTGGTTATGTACTGGAGCCGTGGCTGATGACACCCATCAGAAACGCTGGTGGGGGATGCTGGTTATGTACTGGAGCCGTGGCTGATGACACCCATCAGAAACGCACACACACCTGAACAGGAACACCATAATGAGGCACACGCACAAAGACGAAATGTAATTGAGCGTGTGTTTGGGCTGCTCAAGTCATGGTTCCGGTGCCTAGACGCATCTGGTGGAGCCTTGCAGTATTCACCAACTACATGTACCCAAATTGTCATGGTATGTGCTATGCTACATATTATGATCCTGGGAAAACAGCTGCAGCAGGAGCAGCATAGCCCCGGGCCAAACAGCCCCCCACCTTTGCCAAGGCCATCACAGGCAGAACGTGACTCGGAGGAGGAACAGCCTGAGCCTGCCCCAGTAGGCAGAAGGAGGCGTACCCATTATGCTTTGGCCTTGGCAGAGAGGCAACGCATAGCACATACACTGGCTCAGTAGGAACCCTGGAAATGATACCTCTCTCTGACATGCACATATAGTAAAAGGGATACCTAACTTGACACTACCTGTTTTCAAACATGTATATTGAGTGTAGTATGTGCATCCGACATAGGCAGCCCTGCAACACCACCTAAGGCATGATTGCCATGTGTTAAGCAATATAAAGCAGTGCTAAACAGCTTTTACCACCATTCAGTATATGTAAACAAAATTGCACATGCTAACTAGCACAACTGTGGTCAATGTTGAGCAATACTGGGCAACGTTCAGCAATGCTGGTTAACGTTGAGCAATGTTGGACAAGCTTGGTCTAAGCTAGGCATAGCTGAACAAAAGCCAACATGCTCATATTTGCTCTGCTGGCCCTTAAGCAGTCTGGTCTGCTCAGTATGAAAATATAAAGCAGTGACAGGCCTCGAGCCCAGGATACTGTGCACTATAATCATAGTACTGAACCACTAAACCATGACAGTATTTCAATGGTCAGCCTGTATGAAGAAATATTGATAAGTCTATGTAAAGTATCTCATGGAAACCCTGCAGGCACAGCATAATCCCTGTTGAGTTATGATACAAAGGTGAGCCCTGCAGTAAGAATAGAACCAGATTTTCAACGCACATCTAGTATAAATGTTAATATTGGTCATGTTCACACACATTAACAAATGTAGTGGACCTCAGACAGCAACATACTGAAAGGTCACACTGGGCATGCTCACACACTTAGGCCATGTCTGAGTACAGCAGTGGGCCACACATATCCGGCAGTTGCATGTGTTAACCCAGGAACCTCTCACTATTCACCAATCCACCTTGTGCACACAGTTATATGACAACAGACACATATATAATATAGTGGAACCCTGTCATAACAAAATATGTTCTGCAGATACTTAGGTTGTTCATAGAAAGTGGGAAAGCAAAGAAGATAAAAAACCTGCAATCAGTATCATCAATAAAGAATGTGCATCCCGAACATTATCATAGGTTCAGAGGTTGATACTAGGCTATCTGCCCTAGGGCATGTATAAGCCTAGCCAGAGTGTGTTTGGCTTTCGCAACCCTGTTAGATTAGTAGACTGCGCCTGTGAATAGTAGGTCACACAAGGTAGCCCATTTACATTTAGTTTATTGTGCCTCTGTCTAGCAGGGACCCAGAAGATATCCCAGGGGTAAACATACGATCACCCATCCACTTGTCAAGATGTCTCCTGTAGGTGGTCAGTGGGGGGCTCTGCCTATGCAGGACTGGGATCTCATTCCAGAGTGAGTGGAGCCTCTAGGATAAGAATCTGGCCCTCCAGCATGTCCTATTAATATCTGTGCTGAGGTTTACATCCCTGGAGTGTGTAGCTCTAAGGGATTCAGATATCCTGAGGTGGAGCATGTCCATTAATTTTGGGTTGGACATGGCTTTAAATAACAGGCACAGATCGCATCCGAGTAGGCGGTAAGTGACTGAGTAGAGCTGGAGTTACTTTAGCTGAACTGCGCAGGGCATCTGTGTGAGTCCATAGATCTACTTGGTGAGGTACTTTTGTGGCCATTACAGTTGCTGCAGGTGTCAGGTAAGGTACATCCCAAATGGGGCATTGTATCCAAGCATGGGCCTGATGAGTATAGGGGCACAATGACCTCACTTGATCTAGATGTGAAACCTTATGGGATAAGGTGGGCTATATAAAAGGTCTAAAACAAAAAGGAAACACACTGCCAGGTAAAGCACTCTCCTCAGAAACAACAAATCAGCAGGAAAAAAAGGCAATGAGTGCACCATGAGCTGAAGTCAAAAGTAAAATAAGTAAATCCAAAAGGTCTTCTTTGTATTTAAAATCCTCGTTTATTACAAAAGATAAAACTGCAGGAGATAGCAAGTTGTAAGCGCTTTCGCGTTGTTACCCAACGCTTCATCAGACATAAAGAAAATGCTGAAACTTTCCTCTTATAAAGCATTAATTGTTATGATGTCATTAGTAATTGGAAGTTAAAATTTAAAGAAACAGACATACAAACATAAAATATAAAATATAAAATATAAAATGCATTCTGAGTTAAAACATTGTCTAGAGCAGAGAATATATTTTACATAAATGTATGTAGACATTAATGCTCAGTGGCCTTGAAGCTAAGAAAGGCTTAAGAGTGAGCTCTCATTAAGCCCAAACTTATGGGCTTGTAATTTGACAATCCACTTGCCTTCCCTTTCTTCAATTCTGTTCCTTATGTTACCTAATCTCCCATCAGTATGCACCAATTCAAGAACCTGGAATTTGAATGTGTGATCGCTACCTAACTCCACAGTGTGTTTAGCTAGGGCGCTCAGAATGTTACGCTTGGATATGGCATAGATATTCTCTCTGATATCTCTTAGGGATCTGGTTGTCATGCCCACATAGAACTTCCTGCATACTTGGCACTCAGCTAAGTAAACCAAGTTGATAGACCTACAGCTCGCGATATTGCTTAAACATGTAGTTCCTGTGTGTTTCAGGATGTGTGTAGTTATTAGTATTGGCAACATATTTGCACTGGTTGCAAGATGAGCAAGCAAAAGTACCACATTGTGCCGTAGTACGCCAGTGACATGAGGTTTATCATAACAAAGTAGCCTATTTAATAAAGCATGTTTCTATAGGCTACTCGAGGTGTGCTATCAACTAAGGACCTGATATCATCATCTATCATAAGAAGATTCCAATGTTTATTGAAAATCTTCAAAATGTGTTTGTTCTTGTTAGTGTAGGGAATTAGAATCCTATTGGGATTCGCCTGGTGTTCGTGTGAAATTTGAACACTGGGATTTGTCTTTTGATGATGGTGCATCATTGCCTCTCTTAGTGTCACACTCAGAGATGGCTTCATGTACAGAGTTCTTGTTGTAGCCCCTAGATATAAATTGGTTGGCTAAATCTGTTTTCTGTTGTTGGTATGCTATTTGTGTAGAAGTCAGTTTGGAAGCCCTCAAGGCTTGATTCTTAACAATATTTTTGTAGATGTGTTGGGGATGCATGCTTTCTATGTAGTAAGTTGTTCCTCCAGCAACTCTTCCTGAAAAGTTCAGTTTCAAAACCATAATTGTTCCTAGAGACACTCACATCTAGGAAGTCAATGCAGTCACTGGAGTAAGTATAGTCAAAACTCAAGAAATCAGTTGTGGCATTGAGATAGCTGATGAAATCAAAAAGGTGCTCAACTGTTCCTCCCAAAGAAAGAACACATCATCTACAAAACCTGTTGTAGAATATCAATGACTTGACAAATTCAGAATTTTCGTTAAACACAAACAACTGTTCCCAATGTGCCAAGACTAAATTAGCTAAAGCTGTTGGCACAAGGAGTGCCCATCGCTACACCTTTGACTTGTAGATGGTAGGTATTCCCATAACATAATACATTATTCTTGAGAATGATCTCAAGCAAGACACACATCTGTCCACCATAAGAGGTGTGAGTTTGTTATGTAAGAATAGCTCTAATGTACTCCAAGCCAATGTCATTAGGAATTGAAGTAAACAAAAGATTTAACATCTAAGGTTACTAGTATACACTTGTCATAAGAGAAAAGATTGATCAAAATCTGCTAGATTCTCCAAGAAGTTAGTGGTATCTTTCAGAATGTGCTTAACTTCTAAGACAATGGGTTTCAATATCTTGTCAAGATATATCGAGAGGGCTCTGTGAGCCAGCCTGAACTAGAAACTATTGGACGTAATGGTGGATCTGTAGCGTAATCTTGTGTATTTTGGGTAGGCCCCTAAAAAGATGGTATGAGAGGTTTATCAACTAATAAATATGAATATAAATCATTATCAACTATATTGGTTAACATCAAATCATACAACATAGCATGAACATTCTTAATAAGATTATTCAAACTGTACCTAGGTAAAGGTAAATAAGTCTCACAGTCAGACAACATAGCATTCATTTTCTCATAATATATAGAACTATCCATAATAACGATAGCACCACCTTTATCTGCTTGTCTAATGGTGATAGCTTATTACATCTCAAATTGTCCAAAGCTTGTTTTTCATCATATGATAGATTGACAAAGTTAGATTTGACTTTATTGTCATTGTAGAGTTTAAATAAGTCATTTTCCACAGCTTGTTCAAAAGCATCCAAAAGTGGATGTTGCTGTGGAACAAACGTGGATGGCTTCCTGAATAAAGTATGATTGTTAGCAGACTGCTGATCCTGCTTACCATATAACAGTTTGAGAGTTAAAGTTCTTGTAAACATCTTGACATCCACTATGATGTCAGTGATATCATTACTGTGTGAAGGAATGAAACCTAGCCCCTTGTTAAGAACCGATAGTTCAATACATTCAAATCATGTTGGGATATGTTTACTACTAAATTGTCTGAGTTCAAAGCCTCAGGAAGTAAAAAGTATGTTACTTTTTTCGGTCGCCATACCTTTTTTGCAAACGGCGTGTTGTCTTCCGTGAACTTCCTTTTGTTTGTTTGCATGGATGGGGACCAAGTTCTCTTTTCCTGTGGTCGATAGGGTAAAGGAAAAGAAGGGAGACCCTCCTAATGCGTAACAGCTGTCCTCTGCTGGAATTACAAAGGAATCAATGCACAGCTGTTTGTTGCGCATTTCGCTCACTTTCGGTCTCGGTCTCACAGAATCAGCCTTCTCAGAGTGAGGTACTATGTCTGAAACGGAATCTATGTGTACTTGTGCCTGTGTTGTTACGACATGAGAACGTGTAGTTGTCTTGTCAGGCTCCTCAGTAGCGTTGATAAGTACTTCCGCTGTAGCAGCCACTGTGGGATCCATATTTGATGGTTCATCTCGTGACGCCAACGAAATGGGAGTGGTTGAGCGTGTGACACGTTGATCATTGTTGGCAACAGAGGGTTTGCGCCGTATTATTCAAAGATTTATATGCATTGTTGGATCTCATATCACTATTCTCCTTGGGCCAAGAGAAAACTTGTGACTTACTGGAAGTCAAGAAAATCCCTTTGCAGCTTATGCTTTTGTCACGCAAGCATTTGATGTCAAGAGAAGTTAACATATTCTTCAAATCTCGAAAGTACAGTGTTAGATTGCTCAACGCTTTTAATAAGCCAACCAACTCTGTGTAGATAGTTAGAATGCCATTTTTCAGTTCAGTGATAGAAATATCATAATGCTCAATCAGAATAAGCAATAGGAGAAGCTAGTGTCAATATTACATTTTTGCCACTTAGCCAAAAGACTTGGTTGTGAATCATGAAGGTCGCATTTTAAGGACTCTTAGACCTCAAGGCACCAATTTAAACTTTAAGCATGCTTCCATGTGAAGTTTCTGCCACTGTATAGTGCAGTTTGTGGAGCTTGTTCTCCAAGTTCCTTGTTATCATAGTAATTTCCATATTACTCTTAAACGAGTGTGCATCATCTCCTGAAGCATTTAAGTCAGAGGTAGTCAGTTTGAGTAATGGGTTGATGTTAAAATCAACTAGTCCATCCAAATCAAACAGTCTATCAGCTACTTGGTTGGATAAAGGTGAGTTGGATTTGGCAGCCATGTCCAAGCAGTGTCGTACAAGTAAAGCAGTATAAAACAAAAAGGAAACACACTGCCAGGTAAAGCACTCCTCAGAAACAACAAATCAGCAGGAAAAAGGCAAATGAGTGCACCATGAGCTGAAGTCAAAAGTAAAATAACAAGTAAATCAAAGGTCTTCTTTGTATTTAAAATCGTTATTACAAAAGATAAACTGGGAGATAGCAAGTTGTAACGCTTTTACATCACGAAGAAATGCTGAAACTTTCCTCTTATAAAGCATTAATTGTTATGATGTCATTAGTAATTGGAAGTAAAATTTAAAGAAACAGACATACAAACATAAAATATAAAATATAAAATATAAAATGTATTCTGAGTTAAAACATTGTCTAGAGCAGAGAATATATTTTACATAAATGTATGTGTAGACATTAATGCTTCAGTGGCCTTGAAGCTAAGAAAGGCTTAAGAGTGAGCCTCTCATTAAGCCCAAACTTATGGGCTTGTAATTTGACAATCCACTTGCCTTCCCTTTCTTCAATTCTGTTCCTTATGTTACCTAATCTCCCATCAGTATGCACCAATTCAAGAACCTGGAATTTGAATGTGTGATCGTCACCTAACTCCACAGTGTGTTTAGCTAGGGCAGAATGTTACGCTTGGATATGGCATAGATATGCTCTCTGACACGCTCTCTTAGGGATCTGGTTGTCATGCCCACATAGAACTTCCTGCATACTTGGCACTCAGCTAAGTAAACCAAGTTGATAGACCTACAGCTCGCATATTGCTTAAACATGTAGTTCCTGTGTGTTTCAGGATGTGTGTAGTTATTAGTATTGGCAACATATTTGCACTGGTTGCAAGATGAGCAAGCAAAAGTACCACATTGTGCCGTAGTACGCTCAGTGACATGAGGTTTATCATAACAAAGTAGCCTATTTATGTTTTAACTCAGAATGCATTTTATATTTTATATTTTATATTTTATATTTTATATTTTATATTTTATGTTTGTATGTCTGTTTTTTTTAATTTTAACTTCCAATTACTAATGACATCATAACAATTAATGCTTTATAAGAGGAAAGTTTCAGCATTTTCTTTATGTCTGATGAAGCGTTGGGTAACAACGCGAAAGCGCTTACAACTTGCTATCTCCTGCAGTTTTATCTTTTGTAATAAACGAGGATTTTAAATACAAAGAAGACCTTTTGGATTTACTTGTTATTTTATATAAAAGGTCTGTCTAACCACTTTGGCAACGTGATTGTCAAAGGCGAGAGTACTAACTACTCGTGTCCCCAAATCCTTAATAACTCCTACTGTACGTAATGGATTACCACCTATGTGGTAATGTGTGGGCACGTTGTTATTCCCAAAGAGGATGACTATGCATCTAATGGCATTTAGCTGTCGGCCATGGCTCTGGCACCAGTTATCCATCTCTGTGAGACCCTTTTTGAGGATGTTTGTGCCAGCTGGAGAGTTGATTATGGCACCCAGTTTGCAGTCATCTGCGAACATGGTCAGCCATATTCCTCCTGAGTTAGCCAGTACGTCACAGAAATATATACTAAACAAGAGAGGTCCCAGGACTGAGCCTTGTGGGATGCCACGTGTAACTGGTGTATAGTCAGACATGGCACCTGGAATACTGACCATGTGGGTGCTATCCCTGATCCAGTTAGCAAGCCATCTTGTGACATATGTGTCACTATTGAAGCTGGTAAGTTTATGTATAATGCCCGAGTGGGGTATTGTGTTGAAGGGTTTTGCAAGGTCCAGGTACACTGTGTGGACAACCTTCCCTATGTCTATGGACCTGGTAACTGTTTAAAGAAGTCAAGCAGGTTCAAGAGGCAAGATCTGCCCACAACAAAGCCGAATTGTGTAGGATCCAGTGTCTGTAGGTTCCCGATGTCTATGTGTATGAGTTCCATGACGATATGCTCCATAGCTTTGCAGACCAGGCTAGTTAGGCGTATAGGGCGATATTGTCCGGGGTCCGTTGTGGCACCACCTCTGTGGAGCGGGACCACTGTTGCTGTATGCCATTCCTTGGGTACATATCCTGTAGTAACTCTGATATTGAACAGTGACTTAATGTGAGGGTTACTTTCGTCATGAATCTCGTGTAAGATGCAGGCCGGGACACCGTCTGGTCCCATTGATGCTGTGTTGTCTGCTTTGGAGAGGGCAGCACTCACCTGTTCATCTGTGATGTCAGGGAGGCTACACTCTGTTGGGATGGACATTTGCTCTTTAGGGGGGGTGGGGGGGAGACATTTGCACTGAACCTGTTTGCCAGGATGTTGGCAATGTCTGTGGGTTCAGTGTATGTTTTTGTCATTATGCAGTAACTCACAGCATGTCTGGGAGTTTCCACCCAGGTTCCTGATATAACTAAAGAAGGCCTTGTGATTGTCCTTAGTGTCTGGTGCAATTTTCCATTAGAAGCGGGCCTTAGATGAATTCATGAGTGATCTTAGCTTTTTGCTAGTACTGATCAGAGATGCCTTCCCTTTTTGGGATTGTGCTCTATCATGTAGTAGCCTCCTCCTTTCATTGTATAGCTTATTAATGGCTGGGGTCCACCAGACAGGTCCCCTGCCTTTGGAGGAGTGAGTCTTGTTGTTATTTGGGATAGCATGATCCATGCATTCCAGTAGGTGTCCATAGAATGCGTTTGTAAAGGATTCAGCGGTCTGAGCCATATTTACCACTGTCCCAGGGTCTTTGAAGGATACCACCTTGGTTTGGAGAAGTGTGACATTTGCTTTTAAGACGTTCATCACCAAGATTACCTAGGATGGGGGTGGGGACGGGGTATGGATGTCCAGTGAGATAAATGTATGGTCTGACCTTACCAATGAGGGGTATACCTCTGGTGTGGAACATAGAGTCCCCATGTTGGTGATGATCAGGTCCAATATGTTTTCCCCTCTTGTGGGTGTGGTGACCAGTTGTGCCATAGCATTTGAGTTTATAAATTCTAGCAACTGTTGGGCAAGGGTGTTGGGGCTTGAGTAGTATTCCCAGTCAATGTTTGGGTAGTTGAAGTCATCCAATATAATGGTGTTTGGAGAGACCTTCATATTCTCCAGTGTTCCCAGGGAAGCCGAGTGGTTTTCCTGAGTTTGGGAGGGTGGTCTGTAGCAGGCTACAAACTGAAAGGCAGTTTTGCCCACTGTTAGTTGCACATGTATGGTCTCTGCTGCTTCGTGCAGTGCTACTAACTTGGAGGTGTATGTATCTGTGATGTATATGGATACTCCCTCTATTTTTGTTGGCTGGTCCGAGTCTTGTGGCCGAAAAGCATGGTATGAAGTATAACCTGGTAGTGCTGGTGTGCTTTCGGGAGCCTGAACCAGGTGTCTGTTACTGCACAGATATCGACATTCTCCATACTGAGGAGAGTCCTGAGTGCATGCATTTTGAGGGTTAGACATCTGGTGTTGAGCAGCATTACCCTTAATTTCTTTTACCTTGTAACGTCTATGGAGGTGGGTTTGTCTTGTGAGCCTCGCTTAAAAAAGGCACTATTTGGGTGGCAAGAGCCTTAGCCAGTATTCAAAAGTCCAGGGGTGACAGGTGCAAGCCGTCCATAGCGAAGCTACGTGGCATGTCGAACATGTCACCCCAGGCTGACAGACACTGGATCCTCTTTGAATGACACCAATATGTTAGCCAACTGTTAAAAGTGATCAGTTTGTCTGTATACTGTGACATCATTCTTTGTGAGGGTAAGATGCAACACAAGGTCAGGGTCATACTGGCCTGGGCTACATGATCAGAAAGCTGCTCTATGTCTCTTGTCATGTAGTCCAGGGAGGAACGTCTGAGGTTATTCACACCAGCATGGACAATGATGGAGCCATATTTGTACTTGCTTTGGAGTGGCCTGAATGCATGTGTTATGTGGCGGATCCTGGCACCCGACAGACAGCTTACAGTGACCTTCTCCTTGTTCAGCCTGGTGAGTGGGACATCAGTGTGTCTGACAATAAGAGTCACCTATTACAAGTGTATTAAGTGTGTTGTTTAGCCCTAAGGGTAGTGACTGTGTCAAAAATAACCTGACTTTGTGAACTATGTGATATGTGGGTATTGTTGTGGGGTAGCAGTTGTTTGGGTGTCTGCTTTGGAGGTCTCTGCTGCTTAGGCAGAGTTTATTTAGAGCCTCTGAGTATGTTTTTGTGTGGTAATGTATTTTGTCTGCTGTCGCTATAGGTCTATGTGAGACTGGATTTGTGGTGTGTGTGGTTACCTTCACCACTTGATAGACTGTGCCAGTCATGGGTTGAGAGAGCTCAACCTCCTGTTTGTCTATATAGTTACATCTCTCACATATATCTGAGTTTGTTGGGAGGAGGAGAGGGTTGTCTGTGTACATAAGGCAGTTGTAACATTGCATCAAAATTCCAATATTCACCAGCTGGACTGGAGAGTACATATGAAACCGACCTTTGGACATGCCAGGATATTATGATGACATACTCTGTTGACTGATCATAAAGGATCAGTAGGGTGTTAAGTGTGTAAAAGAGTATAATAGGGGTTTAGTGCTCAGGTTTGTTGGTGTTTTGGAAAGATTATCTCTCAAAGGAGTCCAGACAGAACCATGACACCTCCTTCAGCTATGTCATAAATAGCAATGTACACTCATATATGTCCTGAGTCAGGGCCAACTGTACCTGACTGACAATGCCGACATCCTGTCAGACAGGCCCATATATACATACCCACCTCCCACTGACAAAAGGCCCTATCATCATACCAGGAGATATCACCACATGTAGAATGGGTAAACAGCTCCACACAAAGCCGAAAACATGGCATCAATTGGATTACATTGTTTCCCTATATGTGTCATAAGTGAACTACAGAGCAAACAGACCCTGCACCTCTCTACAGGATCTGAAACTGTTGAATGTGTTACAGCAACATATGGCACTCCCCACAAGTGTTGGTGCACAACAGACCATGGGAACTATAGTCCTATAAGCCTATGAAGTCTGATCTGCAAGGCCATGGAGTTTCCCCCCCCTCCAATTGGATTTTGGAAAGGGCCAATCAGAGTTGAAGGCACCCCCCAACAACTACAAAGGGTAAACCCCTCCCCCAAAAGTTTAAACCTTTTT